>NC_139945.1:47711945-47846643 GCF_963454915.1 Gymnoscopelus microlampas | reverse complement strand
GAGCCCATCCAGGAAGCCCACAATGGCAGCGTTTCCTCTAGGGGGCGCTTTCCTCACCAAGCAGACCACTCAGCCATTCAACTCCTAAAAATTCAATGAGAATAGAGAAAATGATTCAAAGTATTTGGACTACCTTTTCACATTCTGACATTTTTGTGAAAAGACGACTGTAGTGCATGCTCTTGAGTATTTCTCTTGTCATCTAGAAAGTGATGTAGCTCTTTTGAGTATATTAGTTAATTTGATAACCCCCTATATTGTAGAATAGAATAACGTTTTTATTTTCACATCCTTTGCAGGATATTTAGACATCATTTATTTTTGATAATAAATAAGTAATATAATAATATTAAGTAATAATACATATAATAATAAATATAATAAATAAATACATAAATAGGAATAAAAAAATACATTGTTCCAATAATAGTGATCTGCTATACAGTAGTGATGAGCGGGCCGACCCGTAACCGGCGGGTCAACCCGCGGCGCGGGTGGTCGAGTCAGGATTTCAGAGGCAATTATGCGGGCTGCGGGTGAGTGGGTCAGCCGCTCTCACATGCAAAAAGAAAAAAAAACTATTTTGAACAACATGCTTGTTTATTTAGCCCATGACAATGTTTTGCTACTGTAGTTGAGCCATAGATTTATATATGGGGGCGGGTTGAGGCGGGTTGGGTTCCGTGGCGGGGCGGGTCATGAAAAAACCCGACCCGCACATCACTACTATACAGTATATAGACACCTGTAACATTTGGAAAAATAATATTGAGAGATTGAAAGACAATGGTATTTAATTTAATCTTATTTCATGACTTCATACCATGGCAGATCTTGCAGAGATTTGTTTTTAGATTGTACTTTATTGATTTTGCAGGTATATATAAAAATAAAAAAAAGCTGTTGATTCTGTTGAACCCCCATTGTAGGCAGTGGAGCTCATATTTCTAGTGTTTTTCAGCTGTTTCGTGTTTTATAGTGCCAACCAGTATAGTTCTGAACATCATTTATGACAAATAGGTGCATTTTGAGTTCAAAGAGTTCAAATAGTCAAGCGATTTTTGAGTGTTTTCACTAACCTTTGAAAAATCATAGAATATTTATCTCCAGTATGATCGATCCACTGATTGCTTTAAAAGACGTATCCGAGTCTTGTAGACTTGGGGCGGAAAAAGCGTGCCGTGATCATCATCGTCAAACTCACAAACAAGGCAGGCAAATAACACTGGACCCGCATGAAAGACATATGAGGAACTAACAAGGAACACATTTAAACACAGGCTTTAAATAGACACAGGGATAACAGGACACAGGTGAACTCAACTGACAATCAACACTGGGATAGGCTCGGGGACTATTATAATACAATTATAATGAGTACAGTACGTTCTCATTTTAAGTACATGTTGATACCAATACTTTTGTACTTTTACTCAAGTACATTTTTAATTCCAGACTTTTACTTGTATCTGAGTAGGCTATTTCTACATGGCAGTATTGATGCCTTTACTTGAGTAAAACATTTGAGTACTTTTTCCAACACTATTCACTATCCATTATTTCTCTCTCTCTCTCTCTCTCTCTCTCTCTCTCTCTCTCTCTTGCACTCAAACTCACACGCACACACACACACACACACACACACACACACACACACACACACACACACACACACACACACACACACACACACACACACACACACACACACACACACACACACACACACACACACACACACACACTGTATAATCAATAATATACATTTTAAACTGGGGGGCTGGGGGCTTGTCAAAGTATGAGTGTATGACACTGTTAACATCAAAAGCCAGGTGCAGAAGTCAAATTTGAATGCCAAAATAAAGTCTGTTCGGCTCTGTCCAGACTACAATATGAAGTTCATTCAGAGGTTCGCAGGTACCGTCGTAAAGTCGGCTGTGCGGTGCCACTCAGATGTTGTTGTGACATTCCAAACTCATTTCGCTGTTCCGCGGTGTTTCCTTATTTACTCAGCCCAGCTTCAAGTTCATTTTGTCGGCAGTGAAGCCAAGGAAACACCGGTACTTCGGAAGAAACACAAGCCAACTTCTAAATGCTTGTGGCCGGGAAATGAGCTTTGCAGAACGGATAGTGTGTCAGCTGTCTCTCGCTCCCTCTAGGTTCTGTGCGGTCGTGCAGGGAAGTGGTAACAGAGAGCCAGCGAGGGGCTATGGACGTTATTAGGGATGTCAAAGTTAACTTGATTAAAATGTGATTAATTTCTATTAATTAATTACAAAGCCTACGTAACTATTTATTTAAAAAAAAAAAATTGGTTTATTGTAAGCATGACTGTGTTAACTAATTCTGTGCCATTGACGTATAATCCGTCCAATGTTTCATTTGCCCAGGGTGCCATTGACGGATAATACATCCAAACTGTGTTTTCAGTGTTTACCACTAGATGGCGCCCTTGCGCATCCTATGAGCCACCATTTCAGCCAACGAGAGATCTAGAGATCACATGATCACAACATTCTATGCCCCATCTGCTTCCTGGTTAGCGTCTGCACTAAATCAGCGTCTGCACTAAATCAGCTGTAACTCCAGTTGCTTTCTTCCCCCTGCATTTTTGGCCAGACAGGCTGTTTGGCCAAAAATGAAAGTGCAAGTGAAAGACAAGTTACGTGAGAATGTTTTTTTTTCCCATGGAAGTTCAGTGAAAGCCCCCATGATTACCAACCATTAGAGGATCAATCATACTAAAGATAAATATTCTGTGACTACTTAAAAAGGTAAGATAAATGAAAAATCGCTGGCACTATGGGCAAATATTGTTTGATTTACTTGGCACTAAATGAGTTAAGATAATTGTATTGTGTTCTGCTGGCTTTTAACATTTGTTTTTGTTATTTAAAAAAAAAAAACTATATAAATATACACATTTCACCGTTAACATACTATAAGTATAGCTGGTTAATGCTACACATTTATAGGCCAATATTACATAAAGTACAGTCAATACAGTATGTACAACTAGCAACTTCATGGTGGGCTGTATTCATACCTGGATAGCTGCTTTGTCAGCAGTTATGGAGAACTTTGCCTTCTATATTGCCTCTCCTACCATTTGCCACCGGTGCGGTGGTAGAGTTGAGATGGATTCCACTTTTTGTGAAGCTTGTCTTGGAGTGGTGTGACCTAGCTCAGCGTGAATCTGTAGGAGCTCCCTGCTCCCTGCTTACCCTGCCTCTTTCCTCTAGGCCACACGGGATCTAAGCTCCCGTACAGCCTGGATCCTCAACAACAAGCAGGCTGAAATGCCTCTCTGCAAGACAGTACAAGTTAACATGTCTTATTTCGCTGGTTAACAGTTGCTGTCTCCCTCGCTTCATGTCTCACTGTCTTTATCACCATTTTTGTTCTCTCTCTCTCTCTCTCTCTCTCTCTCTCTGTCTGATGTGGGACTGTTTGAGCTCTAAACGCTGTGAGGCCTGGTAGCGGCATACCCTAAAGACCGTTACCCAGCCGTAGGAGCTCCACACAGCTTTAATCCTCGTCAAATCACTGCCGGGTGATGAGCCCCGCAAAACAGAGAGGTCTGTGAAAGCTAACAGAAACCCCTCGCCAATGTGAATAAAGAGAACGCAGGCTGGAAGGGGCAGACAAACAATTTAATATTCTCTCTGACCTTTGTTTGCTCAGCCAATTGGCTGTGTTTCTTGGACTCAAGGGGAGTGGGAGGAAGGAGGGGGGGGGGGGGGGGGGGGTAAACACCCACTAGAGAGAAGGAAGTTGTACGGTTCCCTGGCTGTGCCTTCCGTTGTGATTCAGTGAAGGGCTTCCTTCCGCCTCTCCTCCCGCATCGTCTCCTCCTCTCTCCTCGTCTGAGAGTACAGTTCATTGCCAGGTCTACCAGGAATCTCCGTCGGCACGTTGCCAGTCAGCGTGGTGCACACCTGACCTGACCTCGCTCACACTCTTATTTTCCCCAGGGCATCGTCCACGTTAATATTAAACCCCCTTTCATCAAATGACACGGATAGAAAGAAAATTGTCCCCTCTACTTGCACTGTGATTTTTGTTCTGGTCATATGCCATGCAAATTTATGTTACCTTCTCAGTCCATATTTGTGAAAAGTTAATCTCTCCCTCTAATGAATTTTCTTACTAATTGCTTTTACTCTCGCAATATTCCCCAAGTGAGATGATTCGGTGATGGCTGTCTCGTGGACGAGGTCAGCGTGAGTCGGAGGCATATTATAATTGACAGAGTCTTGATTGGCAGTTTGCATGAAGCCAACTCCCCAGTCAAATAAATCAAGGGGCAAAGAGCCCAAAAAGTGTCTGTGAGAGTTACCCATTTCAGAATTTAGACAACTCTCGGTCATTGGTACAAATACTATTAACAGGGTTTTCAAATAGTAGCAGTTAGCATCTTTAGCAGTTCTCTCACTCAATGTCCTTACAGTATGATTAATGCATTCCCAAATTACCTTAAGGTGAATTTATTAATTGCATGAATAAATAAACAGTATTTTATTTCTGTGTCATACCTTCTAAAGGCCCTATCCCACATGTATTAAATGATACACAATTATTTATAAACATGAAGCGCAGACTTCCAAGTCACTGGGAATTATAATACAAACTTGGAACAAACAAAAACCTTAAGTAAAATAAATAAATAACAAATTAAAACGGCTTAAAGCAGATGAAAATGAAAAAATGCTAGATGACTCAACGCCAGACAAATTTGGTCACATATGGTTGCTGCTCACGACGCACGTCTGATAAGTACAGGGGTAGGGTGGAAGAGCAGGGATTTTGTCTTTGCTCCCATACATGTTACCATTACATTTCTACTCGGTCTGTGTCTCATAGAAGGGCTCTGAACACTTAAGAAACCCGCCTAACAGTGAATCAGCGTTAGGCAGTTTTTTTTTTTTCCAAACAAGATTTCACTTTTTATTTTTATTTTTGTATTAACATGAGATCAATGAATTCCATTATAGCATGCTAACTTTCCAGAAACAGAAAGCCTGCAGTTTATATTCATTTTGGATTCCCCAACGATGATGTTGCAGGTTTCCGAACTGTCCACAGCCTTCCTATGAGACACAGACCTAGTAGACAAAAATGGTACCATATTATAATGAGCATTAGTGAGGACCAATTATATGAAAATAGTCCATAGTAGTTGGGTGAAGTCGTCGTTTAACCAATTAATCCGCTAGAGGGCAGTGGCAACATTTTCTGCAGATTATCTAGCGGCTAGATAATACATACAGTATACTGTAGTACATATATAGGCTAGTTTTGCTTTCCCCAAATGGAATAAACACTACACACTGCAAAACGAATACACCCTACATAAAACCCCAACCCCCACCACTCCCTTTTGTTTTTGTTTACCTTTATTTTATAGATTTAACCTTTTAACTAGTTCGTTCTAATAAAGTTTTTTTTTAATCGTAAGTATTGTTATTATTATTATTATTATTATTATTATTAGAGTGCAGTACTTCAAGCCGCCTGTCCTGTCTGTGGTGGCACTATTGAGATAAATGAGGGTAAAGTGGGCGGACTATTACTACTACTACTAATAATAATAAAGTATTATCTGGTTTACATACAGTACTTGCATACTGTACATCCTAACCACTGATATTAGCCCAGGATGTTTTTTTTTTTGTATTCATACATCCTAACCACTGATATGAGCCCAGGATTTAATTTCATTATATTTTATTGTATTGTATTCTTATCAAAGCAATAAGAACTGAAATGGGCCAAAGTTTACATAAAACAAATTGGTGATACTTGTTAAACACTGCCAGGTTTTCATAAAACAAGTTGCTAGTACTCTCATTATTAAGAAAGCATTTTCCCCCTGTAAAATGTATTTGCACGAGATATTTTAGAGGGTTTATTTTGTATCCTTTCTTGTGGACAGGTTGCAGTCAGTGTTTTACTGTTAGGAGGAGGCACCATGCATGCAAATATTTGTACATAGTACTAGGCCAGTTTGTTATGCACAAAAATCGAATAAGATTTGCGGAATAGATATATAATTCCAGACTTTTGCCTTTTATGGGTATTCTTTTTATTTTTCAGTTACAGATATTGTGAATCCGTGATATATCGTTGATTACATTTCTTGTAATATATCGAGTATCGCAGATATCATGTATCGTGATATTATTGTTATCGAGGGTCAAATATCGCCACAGTTATCATATCGTGAGGTACCCATATCTTCCCACCCTTAGTTATAAGTAAGATAACCACTAATAAATGATCGTTTATGGACAGATTTAGCTGCTAACTCTGAAAACTTAACACATTCATTGCCGGGTATTAATTCATTAATTAATTCGCCACTGCCAGCGGTTTTACCTTATTTTGAGTCTTTTTGATGATCCACAGAAAAAGTCTCTCTTCTTTCCGCCAGAACAAAAACATTGTAACCGTGTTAACATGCTAATCTGCTAGCATTAGCCCGCTACAGTCTTTAAAAAAAAAACAGTACAAGCTCACAACACGGTGCATTGTGATGCGTTACTACTGCCCCTACATTTTGGGCACAGACTCCTGCAAAAAGCGGACAGCCCTGTCCGCGGGGCAGGTTCTTCTGTCTCCCCCACTGCTCTCCACGCTAGAAACGTAACCATAAGGCTTTGCACGCTAGAGATGCGCGGATAGGGTTTATCGTCACCCGAATCCGCATATACATGTTCATTATCCATCCGCCATCCAACCGCGGTTAATTATACCATCCTATTTCTAGATCCGCACCAACCGCATCAAATTATTATTATTTTCCTGACGTTAGTTTTCATTAATGTTACTCACCACTGTCTGTCACGATGTAGTGACTGTATACAATCCATATCTATGGTAACAACAAGACGGAGCTTGAAGCTTCATTTATTTTACTTTCGCTTTCAACTTTCTTTGTTGCTATGTCTGCGTTTTATAAGCGACTTTTGGGGTCATTTGGCGGTTGTTTTGGGCTTGTTTTCATAGACCTTGCTGCTTATTTCTCTCGCAAAATATGGCAACACTGGCTGTAGCCGGTACAAAGACCCCTTGCCGGTAACGTGCAGTAGGCGGCTAATTTGTGCCTGATGTAAAATTACGTAATATTAAAATACTACAAACGCACGCACGGCGAGATTTCGTGCTTTTTAAAAGCTATAATAGGCCTATAGATTGATACCATTAATGTAATTCCCACATTTTTTCACCCGCGGTTTATCCAATATTAATTCATTATTATATTTGATTGACCCAAATCCACCTAAACTGCGGCTAACTGCGGCAACCGCGGCTAAAACCGCGATCCGCGCATCTCTATTGCACGCCATATACTTTCATACTGCCCATACTTTATCTAGAGAGCTATTAAATTGTTTTTTTGTTTTTTTTTAATGATTTGTACTTTATTTCTTTTGTGGACAAACAAACAGATACATTTCTTTCAACATGTGATGCAAACATTTTTTTTTGACAAGACATACAATAGACATTACAAGGACATTCTAAAACCAATATTATTAAATTGTTTTTTTGAGTGGAAGTTAGAAATATGTTGATGAGTTTCTAGTTAGGCCACTTGTATGCTCTTCTCTAGATGCATAGAAGATATTGAAGGCTGTGAAACAGATCTCCAGCAACCCTTCTCCTCACTGAATCTCATAAAAGATCACCACATGAGAGGAGGGGGTGGCAGCAGAGCGGGATAGCGAGAAGGCAGGGATGGATGTTTGAAGAACAAGGTGAACTGTTCTGTGCGATTGCACCACATTGGTTTTTGAAGATTTTGTATTTAAAAAAAGAGCTCTGGTAGAGCGGAGGCTCAGCTTGTCCCATGGCGGTGAGCCTCCTCCAATCAGATAGCTCCGGCTTTTGTCTGGCTGCAGCCTAAAGGAGGGGACAGATTACCATCAGCTCAGCCATGAAGTGCACCAATTATGTCCAACCAAGGGGGCCATTAGGACTTAAAGAAATCTACGGACTGGCATTTCCTGTCTGCCAGCAGCACCGGGAACCCTATGAAGCTGAACCTGGGCCGGCGTAATAACTTTCCACTCGGGGGCCCCGTACCTGAGATCTTAAAGCAGCGAGAGGGAGAGAGAGAGAGAGAGAACATCTGAGTTTCCTGGCTGAATTAAGCCTCCCCTGCCAAGTCTCATGAAAACCTCCAGCATTCAGGCTGAAGAAGCAGCAGGAGACAAGTTCTGTAGGCAGAGCGGACCACAAAGCATTCAGTAAACAGGCTGTTCTGACTGACAGATTCCCTCCTCAGTCTCAGACCTCTGAGGCTGTAACAACAACATGGCTGTCAAACCCTAGCCCTCTTTAAGAACAAAGGTTTCGTTCTTCTCTTCGGGTTCCTTCCTTCCTTTTACTAAATCACACAAACATAGGCGAAACGTGAAGTTGTGTGAAATTGTTTCAAACCAGAATAAAAATGTGGAAAACTCCCTGTGTAAACGCGTGTATCCAGGAAAAGCCCAGTAGAAAACACAATTATAACTCGAGGCATCCCGCACTGCACTCCCCGCGACATTACTTGAAATTCGTATCTAACCAACAGCGTGACTTGTGCCTGCACCCTGGCACCCTGTATGGTGCATCTCATTTGAGAAACTAGAGGAAGAACCCCCCACCCCCACCCACCCACCGACAGGGAGAAGAGCCTCCCACTCAAAACACTTTGAGAAGTGCCAGTAAATGGGCCTGTTTTTCCTCTCATCTCCCCTGCCTTGCAAGGTGGGGCTTGTTTCTTGTCTGCAGTTTGATGCAAAGGCTTAATGAAGCCTCAGAGGTATTGAACATCATATACAATTACCATGCTTACACAGCGAAGAATGACTGTGAACGCCAGCCACCACCACATCCTCTCCTCTCCTCTCCTCTCCTCTCCTCTCCTCTCCTCTCCTCTCCTCTCCTCTCCTCTCCTCTCCTCTCCTCTCCTCTCAAACCAGTCCAGCACTGTAGTCGCTATAGCCACCTCAGACACAAAAGAAAATGAATATGAAGAGTTTCGCCACGAAGCACTGAGTCTGTCATCGCCTCATTTTTCCTTCACTCACGTACCAACACGCCCTATTTAATTACCGTTAACAACAGCGGACAGTGGCAGAAGAGGGTCGGGGGGAGCGAGGGGAAGGGAAGGCTGCACGGAGATGAGATGGGTGAATGTGAAACATCACATTCAGAGTCTTGATTCAACCACATTTGTTTTTATTATTATTTTATTATTATTATTTGTAGCTATTGACTCTTGATTTGTAAAGAAAAACACTTGTTTCTCAATAATTAACTTGAAAGTTTGAAAAGTTGAAAGTTACATGAAGTGACCTGTTGCACGCACAGCAAATTAAAGGGACATACCATAGAACACCTGGGGAGAACGAGAAGTGTGGGTAATTAGGCAGTAATTATAATTGCATTCGGGCACCTCCGTGCGAATAAGAAAGCTAGTTAATTTTTCAGTGTTATTGTATTGATGGGCCGAGTACAATCCCACTTCACAATCTCACTTTACAATCCACTACAGCAAAACTTAATTTGCGAGCATGTACTTGTGTGGAACAATCGGTTAGTCTGGCATCGATTGACAGACTGGACTCTACAATGCAACACTACCAGCGGTTTCTCTCTCTGTCAACTCGCCTGTGGCTCAATTTTTCCCAGTCGGAAGCACAGATAAACAACAGCGCCTCTGGCTTCCCTTGGAAGTAACATAATGAAATAGCGCTAGAATCGCGATCCGGCTTGTAATTTCGATTCACTGTATCGAGTGCCAATTTCCTCAATTTTGATTCATTTCCGAAACGTATATCGAGTATCGTGACAGCCACACACACACACACACACACACACACACACACACACACACACACACACACACACACACACACACACACACACACACACACACACACACAGTCCATCACTGCAACAAGAATTCATTAACAGGGTTTTCAAATAGTAGCAGTTAGCATCTGAAATCTATTGTGTGTTCCATCAGAATAAGGAAGGTCAGTCCACTAAGAGAAAGGGCACATCAATCAGATCTTCCACCTGAGTTAGCAGGGAGCAAAACAGAATTCTAAGTATACGGACAGATGGCCAGAAGGATCCAAGTATTGAAGAACACCAAAAAAATAAAACGTACAGGGAGCAAAGTACAGGGATAACATAACTCGAGTGAAGTTTTGGCCACCGCTGCTGCACTATATGTAAATTGCATCAGCTTTAGCCATTGCTGAGTGTTCTGCTCATCGGAGTCAAGTGCACAAGGTAAAGAGGTGAAGGACTTTATGGCTAGCAAGCTAATTAACTGAAATGCCATCACGTTACCAGGGTTTTAATGAAGTAAAAAAAAAGGGAGAGAGATAGGAGAACAGTGCTGACACAGTGTGGGCCGTCAGAGCTGCTGTTGTTGAGGTCCAGAATACACAATAGGGAGAGCGGAGGAGAACAGGAGGAGTTTGGAGACTCATCCGACGGTGGATGGTAGAGGAGAGGCAAGGTCGAGGAGCTCTGTCACTCCCTGCTAAGTCTCAGCGCCGTGTGTTTGATGTTCGGAGGACTAACGTGACCAGGGGGTGGGGGGCTCTTCTCTGACCAGTGACCATGCCCACATCACTGTCACGCAGCCCAGCAGCCAGTGTCAAAGTGTGCAAGAGACAGAAAGTCAGCTAGCACACATGCACACACACACACATACACAGGCTTACCGCTGTACTGAGTCGATTTTTAATGGCAACTTTTTCGATCATGGCAAATTTCCTCATGAACTTCAGACCGCAATAATGTCTTGTCAGAGCAGCGATCCAATCTGGTCTTCAGTTTTAGTGACATCAACAACATAACAGTCTAAAAGTTGCTGTGACGTTGCAAGCTGGCGCCAAGTACGCGGCAAACTGCCGCACTCCGAATTAAGACAAATTTTCACTTTAAATGGAAATTTATCCCGAGACGAGCTGAAAGCCAAGTAAATTGGCTGCCCGGATCAACCCCCATCCTGCCGCAGCTCGTAATGAAAGGCGCGCGATAGGATGTAGAATTCCACTTCCTCAGGCAATCAGTCTCCGTTGTGAGCCAAAGAGCATGTCTACAGCTCGGCCCTGGCTCAGCTCCCAGATACACATAGCACACCCCCATTTAGATCTGATATGAGGAAAGAATCACCCTCTATTAATACTACCATTATTTGTGGAAAGCTTTTCCTGTTCTCACGCTTTCTTCACATCGGATGCAGGCGGCTCCATTCATCCTGCTGCCGTAATAGGTTTTCATCGAATGAGATACCGTCTCCCTCTCTCTCTCTCTTTTTTCATTTTCAGTCATATCCTTTGCCACTGTAATTAACAACACTAAGCAATACCACCACCTTGAGTGTCATCATGGCTTTGTCACTTCATCTGCGTTTATTTCTTCCTTCCTCCGTTTTTCCTGACATCCACTTTGGAGCGGTAGAGGAGCGGGTTTCTAAAGCGACTTTACATGGCACCTGCCTGCCGCTTCTGACAAACAAAAGCACAAATAAAAAAACAATTAATAATTAAACAGGATGATGGGGAGAGGAGAATAGGAGAAAGGGGGGGAAAACAGTGGACAAGCTTTTCTAATTTCCCTCAACAGCAGGTGGTTGTCATCTATCTGAGAGTAGTTACAGACGGCTGGCGGGAGACTGAGATGGAGAGAGAGAGAGAGTTTAGTTTAGATTATTTTGATCCTCATCAACAGTATCTTAAAACATTACACACTGTAATCCAACATTTCTTTCTGGTTGATCGAAAAGACATACGCTGAAGCTCAAAGCTTATGTATGCCTATATCCTATATACACGTCGGTTTAAGTTATATCAGTTACAAAGTTCATAGTGATTGAACACTCAAAAATATTCTGTATTTACGTCACAAGACTACTTACATTGTTCGTAATGAACGAACACTCAAATTTGTAACATTTCTACATTCAAGACTTCATACTTATACACAATCACACACAAACCTAGATTTTATAGACCGCAGAGAGAGGAGAGACAAAGAGCAAGAGAAGAAGAGTTGCCTCGTGTGGGCGTTTATTTTGCCTGTCGATGTCTCCGTGGAGTGGCCCTCAGTCACCTTTTTTAAATGGACAAAGTTTTTGTTTTGTTTTTTTCTGTCAAAAATTTGTATTTTGTAGTCAAAAGGTTTAGGTGACAGAGGTATCAATTTCCCTTCATGTTCCCTCATTGCCCACATGATGGCTGGCACTGCCCGCTGGTGTCTGACCTCTTTCCTTGTTCTGCTAAACAGACCCCTGACCCCGGGGAGTGCTTGACAGCTCTAATGTCAGAAGAGAATGAAGATCACACAGGCCTTGTAATCCTTTATAATCCACTTCTCTATGCCTTATGGCAAAGGTGTCACTCCGAGTCTTCAATGCATCTGAGCTAGTCTGAGCAAGCAGATGAACTGAAGACAACGCCTACACCAAAGGGCTTTCCTGCAGCTGTTTATAGTCATTCAGAATATGAATATGCTACAGGTTTTTAGAGTGTGAAGCTACAGTATGGCTTGGCCCATTATTGTACCAGGCTATATATCGAGTTCAATATCTTAACAACTTAAGCACTATATATTCTTCGTTGTATGCCAAATAGCAAATAGCTGGTAGCCTGACAGTGCATGGCCGGCCATGTCAATATTACATTCTCTCATTACATTGGTACTCACTTAATTTAATACAGTATATGACTGTATACACTCTGCCATACATTTTGCATATTTGATATCCGCTGCTATTTGATGTTTTTTATTTGCACTAGAGACTGCATAACTGTCACACATGCATATTTTATCTTAGCTTTGATTTGATTTGGTATTTTTACTCTTATTTTCACTCTATTTTCTCTGTTTTAAATTAACTGCAATTGTTAACTCATTTACTGCCGGAGTAAATGAACAAATCAGCCTTTTTGAGCGTTTTTACTAACCTTTCAAGAGCCACAGAATATTTCGATCAACACACGAGTGTCGCAAAAGACGGAGGAGTGTCTCATCATGGGAAAAAAAGAGTGTCACCTCCTTTCTTTAGTTATTGGCTGTTTAAAATGTCATCTAACCTTATCTGTCATGCGAGCAAAGTATTCCTGCAGATTATTCTGAACAGACTGAGGAGCAAGGATATTATTTCAGAGGAACAAGCAGGATTCAGACCAAGAAGGAGCACCAGCGAACAAATCTTCAACATCAGATTACTGATTGAGAAGCACCTTCAGCACCAACACGACCTATATCACAACTTCATTGACTTCAAAAACCTTTTAAAACAATGATCGGTGTCCGTCAAGGCTCCTCTCCCCTGTCTTATTTAACGTCTTCCTGGAGAACATCATGGAAGAAGCGCTTAATGAATTCCTCACCTCCATATCCATCGGAGGAAGATCCATCTCCAACCTCCGCTTAGCAGACGACATCGACCTTACAGGAAAAAGTGAAGCCGAACTCCAGGAACTCACCACCAGACTGGAAGAGGTAGCGAGAGCATACGGCATGGAGATAAGTGAAGAGAAAAGCAAGATCCTGGTCAACAGTCACAACCATCTAATACCAACCAACATCACAATGAACGGGCAAAAACTGGAAGAAGTACAGGACCTCAAATACCTCGGGTCCTTTGTGAGTGAGGATGGCAGCTCCACAAAATAAATAAAAACAAGAATTGGCGTAGCAACATCAGCCATGACAAGACTTGCCAGAATATGGAGAAGCAACACCATCAGCTTCCCGGTGAAGGTCAGACTTTACAAGTCACTTGTCCTCTCCACCCTACTATATGGCTGTGAGAGCTGGACACTCACAGCGGACACTGAGCGCAGGATACAGGCCTTCGAAAACAAGTGCTACAGAAGGATGCTACATATATCATATACAGAACACCGGACAAATGATTACGTTAGACAGCTAGTTACCACCCATGCTGGAGTACAAGAGCTTCTATTCTCAACAGTAAAACGTTGTAAACTGGCCTGGTATGTCACAAGACATACGTCTCTGTCAAAGACCATCTTACAGGGGACAGTAGAGGGAAAGCGGAGAAGAGGCAGGCAGAGAAAGTCCTGGATGGACAACATCAAGGAATGGACTGGCTGCAGCTTCCAAACCCTGCTACTCACAGCAGAAGATCGAGAGCGCTGGAGATCCCTGATCGTCCAAGCATCCACCATGACACCCCTACGGCCCTCTAGGCCATGGGATGAGTGAGTGAGTGAGTGAGTGTTGAATATAGCTCGTTCTCGCCAAAAACACAGAAAAAAACAAGAAAGCAGAGAAAAGTGTATTTTTCTAAATCCTTTAACATTAGATCGGACGGGCTGGGTTTGTTGTGATCACGTTATTTCCGGGTGTACTCTACTCCGGAAGTCATAGGATCACTCATAGGTTGGCGAAGAGCGCCCTCTAGCGTAAACACCGAAAACACCAGCATACGTCAAAATATGTCAATGGCAGTCAATGAGTTATATTACTTGTAATTGGTTCAATCCTATATTAAAATTGGCTTACGGGAGGACCGGCCTCTGAGGTCACGCTCATGTCACCATGACTCAGCCATAACCATATAAGGAGTTCCCAGTGCAGCTACGCCCAAATATGGAGTGTGTTGTCTAACCTCAATGTGTCGTCATGGTATCAGTAAACACATCAGTCATATACTGATGACATCGGGGATCTCCTTACATGGGCATAAAAGGGACAACGACTGACAGATACAGATATCTCAATATACGGGCATAAAAGGGTCAAGGACTGACAGATTCAGAGATCTCCATTTACTGATATGCCCATGCTGATATGCCCATATATGGGCATATATTGATGAATATATTGAAGAATCTCCATATGGGCATAAAAGGGACAAGGACTGACAGATACAGAGATCTCAATATATTGGCATATCAGTTAGATTGGTGGTGTAACATAGTTGTGAGGGCCGCATATAGTATTTATTAAACCCACATACAAACTTAACAACTTCCACTTAGATTTTTTTCAAAAGTATCAGATTACAAGCTCGTTGGGGGAAAATCATTTTTTTAACTTGTGATGTGACAATAAACTGAATTTGAAGTTAACTTCCAACATTAGCGTGTGGCTAACACCAGATGTCGACTACATTATACAGTGATAGTGACGACACGAAATGTTATTAGACCAAACGACCGCTAAAGATCTCCCAGCAGGAGGGTGCTGTTGAGATCGCAAAGACCTGGGAGCTCTTTTGCAATTGGGCGCTTAATTAAAATAACCCCCAACATTGTTGTGCGGTGAGAAGAGTCAGCTCTTAGAGCTCTGAGATTGTTTTTCATTGGAAGCCCTTTCTCTGCATTTGATCTGTTGATCAGTCTTGCTTTGAAACCAGGGGAAGCATCTTTAAGATGCAAGCACAGTCTCCAGGACAATTATCTTTGAATATAGTGTGGGCCGAGCAAATCTCATGCACAGTAATGACTGTGTGAGTGTGTGCACTTCCCTGGTGAGAAGGAGAGATAATAATAATATTGTATTCCCTCCCGATTTGGCTTCTCTTTGGGGATAGACGAGCGTTGCGTGCGGCTTGGTGACTAGCGGTGTGCATTCATGCTCAACATTCTGTTTCAAGGCTGATGTGGAGCAAATGGTTGCTTCCTAATTGCCAAACACTTTGAAACCCCTTGTTCTCCCACTGTTCGGAAATGGTCCTTTACTTTAATAAGGGCTAATTAAGTTCAAGCGTCTTTGCTACAGTACCTCCCCTTTTGTGGCCGGGGCTCCATACTACAGTACAGGAAATTCCCAGTTGCCATTCTTTGGAATCGTTCTGTGAACAGGGTAATAAGGAGCGAGATAGTCGGCCCGGTGTTACTGGCTAATTTCTCCTTATTGTTTACTATCTTAGATGTGTCATGCACTGAGGCAATTCATTGGTTTGACGTGTAAAGTTAATAGGGGACACGTGCAAGGGTAAGAAATCAAAGTTAGTATACACGCTGCTCTGTTTATTCAGAGGACTGCCTCCACTCGAGCATCTCTCTTTAAAAAAGTTGACCTGCTATGGTTTTCACAACTTATGACACACTCTCAAGTCTTTTCACTGCACGTGATGCACATCGGCCCATATAACAGATTGTTGGAGAACATAGACAAGGTCTGGTTTCTTGCACCGCGCCAGGGACTTTGGACCGCGCCGACCCACTGTGAGTGGTGTTAAATGATGCTCAAACTAGGGCAGGGCCCAGCACTCGCATGCCCGATGCCATGCGACTGCAATGCCATGCCAAGATCTCCCAGGAGCGCCACACTCCATTTGCCTTGGCATCAGATCTGCTGTGGCAAGATCCCCTTGTTTTGAGGAAGCTGAAGTGGTTAAAAGATGCACACACAACTCTCAAATACTCTTCGTCTCTCTCGTTCTCTTTCATGCTCACACACACGCACGCATGCACACACTTGAACTGTGGAATAATCTTTCCTTCATAATTTGAATGTTTGTTGCAGAGAGTGTGCATGTTGCATGTTTAAACATCATGTCATTCACGCTTTCAGCCCACTATGCTGTCATTTCTTTGCATGTCTTTGGTGATTCAGATTGTTCCCCTTAAGACGGGACTGAATGAGAATCTATCGCCAATAATTTTAAATAGCTACAAAAAACAACAAAGCTCCGCTCTACTTGCTGGCAATCTAGATGATGATATTTCCATTTTTGGGTCAAAAGGCATAATTTTGCACCGCGGAGCACGAAGCTTGAATGTGACCTTTTGAAACGGCCATGGGATGCATATACATGGTGCTGCTTCACATAGATCTCATTTCAAGCATTTCAGACCCTATTTTATATTCTAATTTATTAACAATTTATGGGCACCATGGGAGAGGTGGGGAGACAGAATCTATTTGGCTCTCCTCACTGTTAGCATTTGAAGCATTCAAACATAATGCTTTGTGAAAGGAGATGTGTGTGTGTGTGTTTGTGTGCGTGTGTGTGTGCGTGTGTGTGTGCGTGCGTGCGTGCGTGCGTGCGTGCGTGCGTGCGTGCGTGCGTGCGTGCGTGCGTGCGTGCGTTTTTACCTTCGTCTCCACAGCTGCCTACTGTAGGTGAGCTAGGGAGGTCTTGTAGAAGGTGTGTGTGTGTGCATCTGAGTGTGTTCCTTTCCCCCTCATCACACCTGATTCCCTCTGACAAAAGGCCCTAATGGCTCAATATTTTAGTGTCTGCTCAAACCGGGCGAAGACTAAACCCTGCCTCCCATCTGGTGCAGCTGCTGTTCTCCACCACGTGTTTGTGACAGACTCACTGGCCAGCATTTTAATTTGGCGTCGCTACTGGGAGACGTTCTCCACAACAAATTGTTCCAAATTATGACAGAGGGGACACTCAGAAGCCTCAGCTAACCCCCCCTCAGAGGAACACAGTGACTGGGTTCACCCTTCTGGAGAGTTGGGCTGTGGAGGACGGCTGTGAACTTCCTGTCTGTCTATCTGTCTCAACTTTGTGCGCACACACAGTCACACATGCACAGATAGACATGCATGCACGTAACTGTACCCGGCGGTAAGTGCATGTCGTTGCTGTCGGGCAGAAACCTTGTATCTCCCTCCATATTTCAACTTTTTATGTTTTTTCGTAAATTAATGCCCTACTTCGTCATACTACAGTGTCACGCAAAAATAGGCAATCTCTAAGCTCACAATGGCCCACGATGTGCGTGTTGTGAGCTTGTAGATCTGCTATTTTTGCTATTTTCTTCTACGTGTTAGTTGTTAAGTCTTTCTGTGGAGGGCGCCTGGTGGCCCCCGGACCTCTCTTTGAGAACCACTCCCCTAGGGGTCTATATAACAGTAGCCCCCCCCCCCCCTTTTTTTTACCTCAACACCGAATGTCTTTGTAGAAAATAGCCAATTGCGACGTGTTGTGAGCTATTTTGCTGAATGTTTGCCCCAGAATAGGCATGCTATACGGTTCATGTGGTTAAGCCAGCTGAGATGAAGCACAATATGGAAGCCAGGCAGGCATCTGAAGATAGAGACCTCTCTGGGTTTGTGAACACGACTATTATCACATTTGCGAGCTGCACATTCCGAATACCCCACCCCCTGTTTTCTCCCTCCCACCATGGCACCATCGTCCAAGTGATGCTTTCCTCCGCCTTGACGGGGGCCAATGAGCCCCGGTGAGTGTGCTCTCCGAGGACTCTTAACCGTTCACGCTATCACAATGCTTCATTACGCACCTTGACCTCCGTGGCATTTCACCAGCGGCGGGATATTAAAGCCCCGCGCCGCCAAAGTGCCTTTGAGAAACCTTCAGGGAGACCCAGGGAGAGGAAAAGAGGAAGGGAAATTGAGAAAAGGAAAACGTGTGAGATAGAAGGCGAGGTGTTGCTGCTCAGGCTGAGGAGATTGGTTTGAGCTCTGCAAACCTCAGTTGGATATGTGGGTCAAGTTTGGAGATGGTCCAACGTGGCTGTTGCTTGGCAGGGTATCGTAATCGGTTTCTATTGGTTGAAGGTCGAGGTCAAAATGACGTAATCAGTCACATCTCTGGAAATGCATGTACGGAATAAGAGATATTGGTGCAGGCACGGTTTGCACCTCTATGTCTGCTATTGAAATTTGCTTTGTTGTACTTGTTTGCCTTTACTTATTACTTTCCCATAAATAGCTCATCTCCCTGGTTTCAGATGAGTATTGATCGTTGATTGCTCCATTTCTTTCTGCACTGCTCTCACATGGTTTGTGTCTTTGAAAGCATCTGTTCTCCGATATCACAATGTGACATTAAAATGTAGAGTGACTCTCTTTTGATTGTAATCGTTTCATGAGGTGATTATTAAAATGAGACAATGGCGCCTGCTGTGGACTGTTAGTGATCTTATACGCTCAGTTAACAGGGTTTTTAATGTACATCTGTGGTAGGGCCTCACTGGTCCATCTGCTGGTTCATGGTGGCTCGGCTTGACAGTTGGAGGGATCATCGGCCCCAGCACTTCAAAATCGGCAGGATGTCCATTTAGGACATAAGAGCCAAACCAATTAGCACTGGAGTGGATATCAAATGTCTTTTATTTGCCTTTCTACCATTGCCATACATGAGGCGTACGCGCGCACACACAGACTTAAGCTTTATAAATAGCGCAGAGAGAGAAAGGGAGAGGAGAGTTGAGTGAACGAGGGCTGGACTGTCTGGATTAGTCACGGCTGGAGTGAGCGCGTCATTCTGAGTCAGCAGAGCCAGACAGCGGAGGACTGAGCGACCTCCGGAGGCCCAGACACACTGTGGCCAGGGCCTCAGCCGACGACCCCCCCCCCGCCCCCCGCCGCTCCACCATCCTTAGACAATCCCCCCCACACCCCCACTTAACCCCTCAATCCTCCGCAACGCTTTCTCATGAAGTGGCTCACTCGTTAACTGCACCCAGTCTGATATTTGAATTATTCTACAGCAGCCATTCCTAGAGCTATAATGAAGACAGGGATTGACTAGGGTTTATTGGAAGCTTATTTAAGAGTGCAAATGGCTCATTGACAAGGAATTGCTTCATGACTTATTCCAGGATAAAGTGACTTATTGTTTGTAAAGTAACAATAGCTGCATTTTCCCAGATGCTTGCGCGTTCACATTTGTCTCCCAGTTCGAACGTGTGAATTGCTTTTGTTCCACATTTTCGCAGGTACAGAACATGAGTGGAGGAGCAGAGCTAATTTAGAAGTTGAACGCATGGGGTGAAGTGCTATTTTGTTAACAGGGGGGCGATAGAGCGTCCCATTAATCCACTTCATAGCACTGAATCCTAATTGGTACTTGGAGGCAGCATTTGGGGAATGAGATGATCTCAACGGTGCCACATCACTCGCTTACTTCGTCTCTCATAGTAGCACAGCTCTCATCTCACAGATACTAACTCAGCAAGGCTGGGTATGAACCCTCCACGCTCTGCCGTTGCGATGTACCTGTAGCTTTATTCTACAGTGTTGGAAGGAATCAGTGAAGAGCAAAGAAAACATTGATAATTATATTGAATGGTACAATGGTATTGATTAGTACTGAGCTAGGCTGTCCAGTATGGCTGTTTAGATTCTGTGCAAACATTAATATGAATCCGATTGCATGTGTCAAGTTGAATTAATGAGCTGCAATCTTTTGGCCACAGTGGAAAATCTTTAGAAAGAAATCGGTAAAAGAAGTTATCGCTATTGAAGCAGCGCCTTGAGGGATATGTAGTTCAAAGTGCTTGCTGTCCATTACAATGCAACCATGAAAAAAAGAAAGACATTTCACACCATCACAAACAATGATATATTATATATATATATATTATTATATCAGGGACTGGGACTTGTGCAAGCTGAGTTTGGCACATAGCCAAATTTCTGGCCCGTAACAGTGTGACAATGCTTTAATTATACAGACTCCACAAGCACCTTAATAAGATGATGCAACAGTACTTAGCAGTATGTCTTCAACGTTTTAGTCTTGTTGCCTAGGTCTGTATGTGTATGTATGTTAGTATGTAGATAGATAGATAGATAATATGTAACAGACAACTTCTTCTGTGTGTGTCTTACTCTTTTCTGTAATTTACGCCTGTGTAAGAGATTTATTTCCCCCTTAACGTTTGTCTTCCATCTTGTGACCATCTTTCATCATGTTCTTCATACAACACTGGTGTCCTTAGGCAGTGGTGAAGGGCACCAGAGAGGCGCTCCTTTGTCTCCTAAATGAATCCCACGTTCTGCTTTAGTACCTTTCCCACTCGTACATATGTCTTGTCAGTAATTACCAGCCGAGGCCCCAGATGATCTGAGGTCAGTCTTGCAATCTCCCTTCTCATGGCTATGCTTATGGAAAACAGGCGTGGAAACTGTCCCCTAGTCTGCGCTCAAGGGCATCCTCGCCCCGGAGAGTTCACAGGAACAGGAAGTGCTCGATCTAATGGCTTCCTGCTGCTGTGTTTGCCCTTTGACCTTTAGCTGCGTCCTCCAGGCTCCTCCTCTTCCGTGTGCGTGCGTGCGTGCGCGTGTGCAATGAGTTGCAGCTGGCAACGTTATAGCTCTCTCCCTATTAATAAACACATCCATCCATCCAGCCAGGCCCCCACTACAGACGGCAATTAGCACACTGGAGGTGGCCTTGACGTGGCAGGGGAAACGCGAAAGCCTGTGGGCACAGTGAACCTCCGAGACCCTCCCGTGCCCCCTGCTGCTTTCTTTAGAGCAGAGGAAAGGGTGAGGAGAAGGAAAAAAAAGCTTTCTAGGCCCCAGGAAACCAGGAGCTGCCTGTTTTTTTTCTCCCACTGATGCTGTGTGTGTGTGTGTGTGTGTGTGTGTGTGTGTGTGTGTGTGTGTGTGTGTGTGTGTGTGTGTGTGTGTGTGTGTGTGTGTGTGTGTGTGTGTGTGTGTGTGTGTGTGTGTGTGTGTGGTGGGGAGGTGGATGATTTTGTCACCTAAAACTCATCTCTGCTCCCGTCACCACCTCTCAGAACACACTCTCGTAAACACACTTTCTCTTACACGCAAACGGACACACACACACACACGCACAGGCACTCTTACACGTGCACTCGCTCATACACTTTCGCACACAACACGCATTTCTGTTCCATTCAGGCGGTGCGATAAGCTCTTGCCCGTGGCGGGGACTGTCTTTGACCTTCATCGACTCGCTGGCTAACGCAGCGGCAAGACTAACACCAGGGGGGCGTGGTGGAGGGATGGGTGGACGATGTCATGGGGGGGGGCGGAGTCTGGGATGGCCAATCGTTATCTTTTTCTTTTAAATGTGTTTTATTTTTCTAAATATGTTCTGCCAAAATCCATTAGTAGCACTACAAAGAGCAAATGAGACTGGTTCTCTCTTCATGCTGTTCAAGGGGAGCTTAATTGAATCAGTCATCTTGTGACGCATTTGAGGGGGGACTCGAATAAAGGTGCAGTGATGGATCTGATTGTTACCTATTGACCGCTGTTTGCTTTGGGAGTTGTTTGGATTATGCTGCTATGTTCCTATCTGTTTGAATTATGCTTCTTATATGTATATGTGTATACATGTATATATATATATGTGTATACATGTGTATATATATATATATATATATATATATATATATATATATATATATATATATATATATATATATATATATATATATATATATATATATATATATATATATATATATATATATATATATATATATATATATATATACATAGACACACACACACACACACACACACACACACACACACACACACACACACACATTACATACTGTATAATAGTCTTTTATGTTTCAGCCTTCAAAAAATAACCATGTCCTCAGTGTCTCTTTTCCTTGCTTCCTTGTTAACCTTTAACTTTAAATAAAGACATGCACAATCTGGGTGTTAATGTAACGTAACATTTTGACACTAAGGATTTCACTGTGTTTTGTAGAGAATTGAGACTTATTGCTGGGTTTTGCTGTTTTTCTGCGATTGGTTTCACTTTGCTTTGTTCGTGTATCGTCAGATTCCAGTTCAACATCGTGTAGCCTTGCCCTCCTCTCTAGTCCTACGACTGTACATTGAAGAGGCCGGCTTCTGAGGGTGGTCTGTATAGGGGGCAGGTGGTAATTATATGTTCGGCAGACTGCTTGTACACAGGCTACCCGCACTCACATGCTGTGCTGTTCGCTAAGCCCCACGTCTTTACAACTTTCACTTTATCTATAACAGTGTTGCTTTTAGCCTTTGTACTCATTTTACTTATTTTAAAGTGGTTGAGAATTTTCTCTCCACTCTTCCACTCTTCTCTGCCTGTAGCTGAACCCAGGCTGGCAGGTGCTCGGTGCCAGGTACCAAAATAGAGGCACAGTAATCACAATTACACAGCCAGGGTGGAGGGCTGAAGTGTCATTTAGAAAGATAATCAAAAAGACATTGTGTTCTCTCCTCTCCTTTCCTCTTTTCTTTCCTCCTCTTCTCCCCCCCTATCTATCTATCTATCTTTCTATCTATCTATCTATCTGTCTATCTATTTCCAGTTGGCAGTGTTTCATGAGCCATTGTTTGTAGAGAAAACACATTGGCAAGGCTAGAAGGAGGGGTAAGCGATGGAGAATAGAACGTAGGTGCCAGCAGGCTTGACGTGGGTTCCCATGTGTGAGCTGCAGAGGAGTCTGGTTTCCGTCCAGGGTCATGTCGAAGCATTTTCACCAATTACATAGTCATCGCTATCACAAGTCATGTGTGATAGTGATCAGTGCAGCTGCGCTCTAGCAGTCGTGAACAGCTTTCCTTCAGTTGATTACATTATTTTTCTACTCTGTTTATTTACTTACTTATTTTTCCAAATGGTGAACGTACTGTACTGCTTAAACTGCATGCTGACTGGTGCACAAAATTATTCCACTTTGAACCGCAGAGCACCTCACTGTTTGTAACTATATTTTGCTGCTTGTCTTTGCGTGAGACTCAGCAGTTAAACATCTTAGAAAAGAACAGTGTCACACTGTTTCTATAGCACGAGTCTGGCTCATCATCAAAAACTCCCACACTGAGTTCCAAATAACAACCATAACATCTCACGCTGCCACTACTAAAGTGCTAACTGGCTTTTAATTTCTCTGCATACCAAATTGTGTTTTGTTTCAGTGATTTTCAGTTAGCTTTACTTCAACCCTAATCACTCTTATCTAGAGTTCTCAAATTCTGCCCGAACCCGACGCTACCTGACCTGACTCGGGCCTGCTAACTCATCATGTGTTGAATGAAGCATGAGCTGAGTTCAGGGCTCTCCCCAGGCTGGCAGAGGGAGAGTAGCGCCCAGGATTACACGCTTAGGCATTGGCACTGGGTGAAAAATAGGGGTTACAAAATCGTGGGATAAAAAAATTGGAGAAAATCGGCGATCGAAAATCGTCAAAAGTGGCCGTTTTCAAGATGTTTTGGCCATTATCTCTGGAACGGAAGGTCCAATCTGCTCAGTCCAAAGCTTGTTGGATGCGTGACTTTGAGGACATTAAGCACATAATGACACATTTTCGGCTTTTTCGGGTTTTCGGGCCTAAAGGTATGGTAATTGTTCGGGCTGGGCCGAGCCTCGGGCCGACCCAGTAGGGCCCAGTTAGGGCCGGGCCTTGATTTTCAGGCCCGTTGAGAACTCTACTCTTAACCACTTTCAACCTGGCGTCCCTATTTTGGCCATGTCATTATAGGTGGAAAAAGCCATTTCACAAAAAAATCCAAATGTTAAAATATAGCAAAAATAGCAGATCTACAACTTCCACAACGTGTCACATCGTGAGGCGTTGTGAGCTTGTAGATCTGCTATTTTCCCCATTCATCATTATGACAATGTTTAAGTGGCTTTAAGTGGACTGCTGCTGATACGTATACGCGTGCATGCGTGTGCGCGACTGCGCGTGCACACACTTGCACGCATCAGTGCCTATTTTGTGAGCTAGTCTGTCAACTACGTCCCACCCGTGAGTTCAGTAGCGACAAATGCTTGCCCGTGCATGTCCTGAACGGAAGGGGCGGGCTGAATGCAGCGAGACTGACAGCTCCTGGTGTCTTTCAGCCTGGAGTGTGTCATCTAGTATGACACGAGAGCTGACATCAGTCACGACCTCCACACACACACACACACACACACACACACACACACACACACACACACACACACACACACACACACACACACACACACACACACACACACACACACACACAGCAGAGCCGCCTCTCTCTGTGCTCTGGCTTGCAGGTGATCCGTGACGGAGACATTTTTGACACACAGGACACCACTTGTCCACCTCGTTCTCACAAGAATTCGGAACGTGTCTCTATTTTTGCTCCAGTCTCCTGCAGGATATGACTCCATGTTATGTTATTACAAATCACAAGCTCTCGTCTTTTTATTTCCATTTAGTATTTTTTTCATGTACCCACTCAGTGTCGTGAGCCTCTCTCTGCCCTCTCCTGAGGCAGACTCACGACACCAGATGACTTCATCAGAGGTGAAGAGGAATTGAGGGAAGAGGAGGCGAATCACAGACGGCGACTTCAACTGAGTGAAGCAATTTAATTTCTAATGCCCACGACTCCAGGGTCACAGCCATTTACAGAGTGCTAATTCAGTTAAAAAGTGCTAATAAAGACATATTAAGGCATATTAAGAGGTTGCTAGGAACGGGTGCTTATGGAGGTTTGACGATTGTGAGGCCCAATCTGTGACTGACTGTGTGCATGGGGGAGCGAGCAAGTCCGCTTGTGCCTTAAAGGGGTGAAACAGTCAATCGAACCAATGGATTTAAATTATTTATTAATTTAGATAAATATATTTTATTAAAACTAGGCCGATGCCTGCTGGGAACGCATGCCCCTCGGGTGATGAAATAACAGTCGTATCCGTTGTGAGAACTTCGTTTTAGTCCCCATTTGGAGGCCAGTCTATATTGTTATTCTAGTAATATTGATGACATCAGGGATCTCCAAAGGAAGACAGACAAGACAGACAGACAGACAGACAGACAGACAGACAGACTCAGAGATCTCCATATACAGGCAAAAAAGAGACACAGCCAGATAGACGGACAGATATGGAGATTTGCGGATTTATACACGATAGTTCCGGACAACCGCCGATCTGACTGACTTCCCACTTCACTCCCTCAGGTCCTCTGTGATACACATACCAAGTTTGAGTCCTCGAGATATGTGGGAGACACATGTGGGGGAAACACACACACACACACACACACACACACACACACACACACACACACACACACACACACACACACACACACACACACACACACACACACAAAGATTCCACAGGTTTATAGATACATAATCGATTAAAAAAAGAGCTAAAATAGCAAGCTCACTGAGCTTGTAGATTGGCTATTTTCACTGTTTTTTGTGCAAAATTAAGTTGTTTATCAGACTGAATTTAGTCAATTATAAAAAATATTACATTTTTTGATTAATTGAAAATAAGTAATAAATAGAATAATCTTTAATAAAAAATGATTAATAGTTGCAGCCTTAGTCCAGAGTGGCCTGCCTCTCAAGCAGCCTGATTGACATTCACCGCACCGGAGCGAGCGGCTGCATTTAACTATCTCAATAAGCAACAGGAATTAGCATTGATTGACTGCTTGATGTAGTTAAGACACAGCTTGCTGGAAGGGAGCGAGGCCAAGTAGCAATGGAAAATCACCCCCAAACACCTTCCCCTCAATGTATTCCTTTTCTAAGAGCCTATAAGCATTAACGTTACTGTAATTGGATGGATAACCCAGACAGCTTTTCGCCTCAGGTTGTCCATTTGATCAATACAAAAAAAAACACCCTGGTAACTCATTGGGATCGATTCCGCCTCCGTTTTTTAAAAGCAGAAAATCTTGGGCCGGCAAATTCTCATCGTGTAGAATTAGTAATTGTGGAGGGCTGCTCCCCTGTGTGCCATTTGCAAAGACGAGTGGACTTTAGTTTGAAGAATGTGTGTTCTGGCCCGGGGGACATCATTTTAGCAGCGTGGTAACGACATCCGTACTCTGCACTGAATGAATCATGTTATGTAGTCAGTTACCTGTGGGCCACTCTGAGACACTCATTGAGAATCACCATTTGCTCTTATGTCAGGCTTGTGTGCGTGTGCGTGCGTGTGTGTGTGTGTCCGTGTCCGTGTGTTTGTGGGGGGTGTGTGTGTGTCGCTGTGTGTATTTGCCTGCAAATATCTGTGTGTGGCTGTGCACTTGTATGTATGACAGTGTTTATATGTGTTTGGGTGTCTGTGTCCATGCATGCTCATGTACAGTATGTGTGTATCATCTATCTGTGTGTGTGTCTGAATGAATCATTGGGACATAATTATGAACACACGTCACAGACTAAAAGTATACCGCAGTACGATGCAGTCAATCAAATCAAGCCGTGCTTGATGACATGAAGGATTCAAAATGGATTCAGATCATATTTTGCCCCGTGCTTGTTCTGGTGGCGTATGCGTGCATGCCCCTGCGTGTGCACGTCATATTATGACAGTGTGCATGCAGTAAGCTTTGCTGGGTTCCGTACACGTACAGTTGAGTAGCGAGAGGAGAGATCAAAGCTGTTGTAGTGAAACACAGTGGGAGACGTCTGTTTCCTATCAAGCTGTACAGCTACTGGAAGTCTGTGTGTGTGTGTGCGAGCGCTTGCATGTGTGTGCGTGCGACGTGCGTGCATTGTCATCAGTGAATAATGTGTGTTTTTGAAAGTTGCCATTATTGTAAGCAAGGCAGATTTGATTATGTACAAACAGTAGAGGACAGCTAGGTAGCTGCATATCGGTCTGAATGTTAGCCTGTTCGTCTGCGTCAGTGGGATTTATTTTGGGGTGTGTGTATGTAGGCCAATATGATTTATGTGTATGTGTGCGCCTGTGCGGATGTGTGTGTGAGAGAGAGTGTGCAGGCTCCCTCTCTGGCTCTCAGCGGCACATCTCTGCTGTCTGCGAAAGGATGAAAGTTTAAACAGTTTAAAAGACGGAAATGGATGATAAGAAAAATAGAATATAATGACATCCTTTTCTTTCTCCTTGTTTTATTCTTCCCCTCTGCTCTGCATTCATGTCTTCAGTTTATTTGTTTAATGAGTTGGGTGCTGAGTGCGCGCGCGCGTGCATGGATGTTTCTCTCGTTCCATCTGTCCACAGGGCAATTTTGAGTCAGCGGAAATATAAGGGATGTCTCCCTCCCTCTGTCTCTCTCTCCTCTCTCTGCGTTTTTACAAGCTAACATTTAAATCCAGCACAGCTGCCTTTGCTTTAGCTTTTCATTTGGACCTCATGTAAAAAAAAAAACAGTGTTTCACTGAAGCAGGGTGAGAGCATGCACGCACACAAGTATAGCGCGGGCGCACGCACGCACGCACGCACGCACGCACGCACGCACGCACGCACGCACGCACACACACACACACACACACACACACACACACACAGGCCTCCTGGCATATGGCGTTATGCCCTGGATCGGCTGAAAAGCCTAGAGTAAATGTCAACTCTAGCCGCACAGCAGGTTCCTCTCTTTTTTGTCAGTCTCTCTCTTTCTGTTTCTTCCTCTTCCTCTCTCTAAGTCCATCTGTCATCATCTTCTTGTCCTTTCTCTGCTTCTGTTGTCTTTCTCTGCGTTTTTTCTGTCTATCCCTCTCTATTTACATTTATCCCTCCATCTCTCTTTCTCTCTCTCTCCCTCTCACTCTTTCTCTTCCTGTCTTTCATTGCACTCAAGTACTTGCCTCCTGGGCCAAACAAAAGAACAGTTTGAACGCTATTGGACACTGCAGACCGCCATAAAGAGGGACAGACAGAGATGCAGACAGAGATGGAGAGAGACAGATATGTAATTTTGACAAACATGCCCCAGACAAAAATAACAACAGTGAACATTCCAACCTCTCTTCTTCTTCCTGTATCCCCCCCAAAAAGCTTCGTTGGTCAGCTATTACCAAGCTATAGCTTTGATGTCCTGTTTTATGGTTGACGATAGATAATGTAGACTCTGTTAACTACAAGATAATGTTAACTAACTGACAGCAGACGTGTACAAGGGTTTTGGCTTGACTCCTAGCAAGATGAGAGTGTTCTAATCAAACCTCTGATCAAACCTCTCTGGCAAGGTTGCTCATATCCCAACCACAGTTCAGGTTACGGATTTTCTGTGGTGCTTTTTTCATGATACTGTATCTAATGTTGAATATCGAAGATAGCTCTGTAGTGTTACATAAGCTTAGCTGTGGGCCGGAAGTTCTGAGCAGACTTCACACAAAATAGGAGCAATGGTGCCGCCCTAGGTCAGTGAGTGAGTGAGTGTTCTAGTTCTATTGTAACATTGTGTGAAAAGATCTGACAGCAAGCCACAGGAACTCCATACATACATTATAATTCATTAAAATATCAATCATCTTATAACTAATCATTCTTATGAGATTTAATCATGGATTTAATGTTAACATACTATGTTAGAAGTATTAGAGCATACTGTACATTTATGTGCTGCTTTATGCCGTGCTGTGTGCATACCTGTACATGCATTGCCCTCTCTTCATAATTTGTGAGTGTATCAATGTTAAGTATGTACTGTATGTTGCCATTATCGTAAAGCAAGCTAAACTGAATTATGTGCAAACTGTAGAGGAGAGCTGTAACTGTAAGTTTCAAAGCACTGTGTTGGTTTTAATCGTTGGCCATTGTCCAAGCTCCACAGACAGCTTGGTGCTCCATCCTCGGCTGTGCCCCAGGAAGTGTTTTTAAAGATAATTTTATTAGCCTTTTTCTGTTTGTATTTTTTTTGCTATTTTTGTTTAGACGTCACAGTGTAGAGAGACAGGAAATTAAGCTGGGACAGAGAAGGGGAAAGACGTGCAACACGCGTCTCCAGACATAATCGAAATGGGGACATTGTGATTATGTGGTTGACGCGCTATCCGGTCACCTGCTGGCACACCGACAGGAAGTGTTTGATGTGTTTAATATGCACACTAATGTGAGGGAGCGTGTTGTTTGTGCTTGGCTGAACCTCTGCACTCCTTCACACACACACACACACACACACACACACACACACACACACACACACACACACACATACACACACACACACACACACACACACACACACACACACACACACACACACACACACACACACACACACACACACACACACACACACACACACACACACACACAGGTGAAACTGTAAAGGTGTGTATATGTATGTGTGTAGGTGTATATCTATAAAGCTAGTAACATGTGATACCCTCAATCATCTGTCAATGTTGTGGTCTCCCAGCTCCCCTCTCTTTCTCACACACACACACACACACACACACACACACACACACACACACACACACACACACACACACACACACACACACACACACACACACACACACACACACACACACACACACACACACACACACACACACACACGATATATTTAGATCAGTCAAGTTTGAAATACCAAGCCGTGAATCCTGTGCCCTTTCAGTGTCCCTGGTTGGCACCCATGTGTGCAGGAGCCCCACACAGCACCAGGGTGGCACAGCCTGCCCTTTCTGAACACACAGAGCCATGGCTGCCATGAAGCCATGCCCACTGGCACTGAGGGCTCCAGAGGTGGCTGGGGAGAGAGAGACCCCCCTCCTCTCTGGTGATGATCATTTAACCATCTGTCCTACTCTAGCACTGTGGGACCACCGTTGATGGCGCGCGCGTGCGCACACACACATGCACACGCACACAGACACACCAGACACAGACAGACCGACAGACAGACAGACAGCAACAGGGCAGCACTTAGTGACCCTCGGGAGGGGGGCATGGGGCCCCTGCTGGCTGCCATCTGGGCATAATGTACTCCACAGAGGAGAGGAGCAGAGAGGACAGGAGAGGCAGGAGAGAGAAGCAGACTGACTGACTGACTGACTGACTGTACAGACAGACAGACAGACAGACAGACAGACAGACAGACAGACAGACACACACACACAGTAGGTTAATATTATCGTGTAGTTAGCATAGGCTAACTACATTAACTATCGTCAACCAGTTAGGTGTAATATTACCTAACGATAGTTGGTTGGGAAGAGAGAAACCCACAAGATAATTTCCCCTCGTATTTGAAACCCTCAAGAGTAGCCCAGAGGCCTAAAGCTTGCCAGTGTCCCGCACGGAAAATAGCCAATCTACAACTCACAACGCGTCACAGGCATAGATGTAGCGCGACGCTGTTGCACAGATAAGTATAAATCAGGCTTAATATCTCCCTCAGCCAGGGGGGTTGGATTGAGCACTAGAAGTTTGGCTCCTCTTGTGGGAAACCCCGTTTTGAATCCAAGTGGTCACATACAACTGCAACACTGTCTTTACCTCCTCCGGCCTACGTTCACTCATATTTCTCTTTCTCTGCCAGTGTTTTACCATGTTTTACCAACCCCCTCCACTTTTCTGTCCTCTCTGACATTTTGTTTCTCTTTCTGTCTGTCTCTCTGTCTTCTTCTGTCAGTCTCTCCTCTTCCTCTCCCTCATAATATCATAATATCCCTACTCCCCTCCCTCTCCCATCTATGTTTATATCTGTCTCTCTACCTCTACATCTCTGTCTCTACCTCTACATCTCTCTCTATCTCTCTCTCTCTCTCTCTCTCTCTCTCTCTCTCTCGCGCTCTCTGTGTGTCTCTCTCTCCATTTATCCCAGCAGCCCATTGGCTGTGCTCTGAATGTCATCCTGGTTATTCTATAAACCAATTGTTTCAGTAACATTTACAGGCGTTTGATCTCATTCAATGTCAGAGCGTATTAGGAACTCCATCCCAATGACATCCACTCGTCTTTCCTGACATTCTGCAATATTACACCCATCTCTCCATCCTGCCTCCCCACCTCCCCTCATTACCAGATAAGGATGGATGGATGGATGGATGAAAGGAGGGAAAGAAATCCCATCAGATAAATGGCTGCCAGGAGCAAACACTTCACATTATATTCAGCTGTCGTATTTATTTTTCTGATTCTTTTCACAGAGATTTGCGTATTTTACACATCTCTGTCTCTCCTTTTCTTCCTCCCTTGCTTGGTGGGTGGTGTCTGCGCCCTGCAGTTTACAAGCGAAATCATGTTTGCTTTAGGCAAAGTCCTCTCCTCTCCTCTCCCCCATCTCCTCTCCTCTCCTCTCCTCCCCCACCCCCATTCTCCCCTCCACTCCACTCCCCCTGTGTCTGATATATTTCACTTATAATAATAGCCATGGGCCAGTGCTTGTCTTACAACACACACACACACACACACACACACACACACACACACACACACACACACACACACACACACACACACACACACACACACACACACACACACACACACACACACACACACACTTGCAGTCAAAAATACTTTGTTTCAGCTGCCTATCCTAGTTCATGTATCATCAGCTGCACACACACACACACACACACACACACACACACACACACACACACACACACACACACACACACACACACACACACACACACAGTGCATACATTTTACTGCATACTTTAGGAACAATTGAACCTCCCTCATTCACAGCCTAGTATCGCTGCATGTCAGTTGACCTTTTCGTTTTTCTTTTTTAAGAGTAATGGGGACTGTTATAGCACACAGCAGTTCCCATTTCCCCAAGACTACTACCACAACAGCTCAGATGAGATTATGGTCAACTCTCAAGTAAGAGAAAAAGAGGATGAAGGGATCTAGAGAATATATTTTCTCATGTAAAAACATACTGTAGCCATTTAAACCCTATACACTTTATTGACTGGTGTCCCCCAGGGGTCTGCACTTGGTCTCCTATATTTTCCCCCTCCACTTAGCCAATACAATAGCCAATATTCAAGCTCATAAAGGAGCTCCTTCAGCAGAGTCCTCATACAGTATTATGTATAAGTTATTTAAGATTATAGAACAGTTTGTTCCTAATGTCCTACCAGGATATCTGATTCGACAAGAGGTATTCAAAAAGTGCTGACATAGAGTTTAACAGCACTGGGACTTTTAACTACGGTTTACAGTATATATCACTCCACTCCAGGGTTTCAAAAATCATTACGTTTCTTGTATTGTTAATCTTAATTTATACTCCATCGCGCAACGATGTTGCTTTCTTGACAAAATGAACAATTGTACAAGGTATCCACACCCTGCATCGCATTGCGATCCGATGATATCTTGAAAATCTGTTCTTTCTGGGAGGCGATGCAGTCTATAATGGTGTGAAGTTGCAGAACTCTGTTTTTTGTTGTTGTCTTCGGCAAATGATAATCCTAATCAACGGTGGTTTGCTTCGATGTTGACATCTACCCGGTGCCTTGATTTAATAAGGAGAGGTGATCAGCTAAGCGCAAAGTTAATTGACCTGAATATGACGTGATACAGCGTTCTGGAAATACACTGAACCCGAGCCATTGAGACAGTATGCCTACAACCCCATAGACTTCTGTACAATTTAGGCATTTAGCAGACGCTTTCAATCCAGTACAAACAATTATTGCCAAAACCAACTTACAGTTGATTTGGAATTTATGTTCATACACAAGAAGAACATGCTGAATTAACGTGAACACATTGCAAGATCAAAAAGTGTCCCATAACTCTTTTAATGGTCTGGAATCTCTCCCCCTTACAAGTGTGTAACAGGACATGAAGTGTCTGTAAACAAAAGGTATGTTACTTTGCACGAAGACATAAGACCGAGCCGTCTTCCTTCTTATATATTATAATGATAATAAAAAATCAGCATCAGCGCTCATATTTCAGCTGTGGTACTGTATCGCTGTTAAATGCATATAGGGGAAACGCTGACTATTATAATTTTAAAAGAAAAATGTGCTAAGCTACTCATTGGCAATAATTTACAAGTGTGCGTATTACCATTAATTACATGAATGGTCGGTCTTGGTCTATCTTAACTCATCGGAATCACAAATGTCAACAAAGTGACTGAAGAGTGCGCTTCAACTACATAAAGTAACAGGCTAAGGGCTCAACCAAACACTGAGAAACTAGTGTTGCAAGCTATAATGTTACCATATAAGTAGGCCAGGCTCAGCCTCTGGAGGTGATTGCAGATGAAGGGCAGGTGAGGAGATTGGGAATGGGAGGCAGGTGTGCTATGGTGTGCTGTGGAGCCCTCTTGTGGCGCTGATGAGTGCAGAGAGCCCACAGCACAAGGATGTGGAGGCGAAGGGGGGCGAGGCGTAACGGGACCCCCCCCAACGGCGGGGTGAGCCCGACGCCTGCAGCGACCCCTCGGCCGGTGAGGAACCCAGGGGAACATTCAGGGCAGGGGAACATTCAGCTTGGGCGGAGGTCGGGGAGGACGGAAGGCAGCAGACTTGGTAGGCGGCGCTCCAGCCGAGAATGCTCCCAGAACTCCATCAGACATACAGGGTGTGAAGCTCCAACCAGGGTCTGCCCAGGATGAACGTTAGTCTGGGGAGTGAATGACGTAGGGGCGGATGCTCTCCACGTGATCTCTTGAGAGGATGAGGGGCTGGGTCCGGTGTGTGATGGGACGCATGGTGTGACTATTCAGAACAAAGGCAGAGGTAGGCCTCTTAACCCATTAAGACCTGGAACGCGTCTGTGTCACTTCAGATTTCTTTGGCTATTCAAAAAAAAAAATGTACACAGAGTAGCTGGCCTGTGGTAACATGTAGACCTACTGTACACAAAGTAGCTGGCCTGTGGTAACATGTAGACCTACACAAAGTTGCAACAGGACAGTCAAGTTGTGGAATCATTTGTGTTGGCGGAGCTGAAAAGTGATTAAATAAACAAACATATTGTCTGTTGTTGCTTATTAAAGTTAACTAATAAATGGAGCTTTTAGAAGAACTGTTGTATAAAAGCAATATCACACTCTGGGTCATGCTGTTGTACTGTATATCATCACGGCTGTGATTATCTGCGGTCTACGACTGAAAATAAGTTCAACAGCACTCCCTATTGTGTGATGTTTCTTTATATCCTCAATGCATTAACCCTCTGCTCCTACTCTACAAGTCAATAGACACTGAATAGACACCTATGTATGAATAGCAGTTTACCAGCCCACATATCTTGTACTGCGCAGGTGGCTTGTTACCATGAAAATAATTCGTCCTTCACACATCCTTCGTTGTGCTCTTTGTGTCTCAATAACAAGCAACGGATTTACTGTTCTGTATTGCCTTGGTCTTTTCATTGACAGAACAAAGCGCACAACACAGTGTAAAGTGAAGTAATGCTGGTGCAAGGCTACTAGTGCCACTGCAGCTTTGTGCCCTGTATGAGACTTGGCCTGACCTTTGTGCCGGTAGCAAGGAGGATTTACTCTGAGGCACAAGATGGTGGCTCTGCTCGGCCAACAGACTATTAACTCTAAGGTAACACCAGTACAATACCGTACAGTCACTGACTGTGACATTCTAGCCCAGAGGCCGCATCGTAGTACCAGCACAAGGCGTGGTTATTGTACTGATGAACTGTTGACACTGTAGTGATATCAGGGGTTTCTGTGATGTCATAATGACACTGTGATTGCATGTGTTTTGCTCACATTTTTGCCTACGCTTAGGGTGGGATACTGTAATGACACTGTGACTGTGTGTTATTCTTGTTCTGTATAGTGCAGGGTGTATATTGTTGTATACTGTAGTTCAGTATTGATGGAACTTATTGATTGCTACCCTTGCTGTATCTTATAGCACTTCTCTTACTCTGTATCTGTACCTTAACGGCTGTGCTGCCGCTGGCAACTGAATATCTACCTATCTACCTATGGTTTAGTTATCAAACCATACAGTAGACACTTGATCAGGCTCTGTGTTGTCCAGTAACATAGAAACACACTTTAAATGCAACAAGGTGGCATAAGTATACAATATAAAGCAATACATACTGTATTAGTCAGTAGTAGGGAACCTTTTTTTCCCCTTTAAAAACTTAAAATATAATATATAACACTGTTATATAACTGTAGAGGCTTGTTTTCTGCACTCAGAAAAAAAGAGGAATTACTGCCTCTGCAGCCAGAAAGAAAGGCTCTCAGCTGAACCTCAGCTGAATAAATAAAGGTTAAAAAGGGGACTGGAATGGAGTTAACTTTACACCAGTGGTGCGTGTGCCATCATAAAAAACAGGGCGGAAGACACAGTTGATAACATTACCCACATGGAGAGACGCAAACTCTCTCACACACTGCGCTGTCTGCCCTGCCTCCTCCCACTCACTGAAAGTGCTACACTGCTCTCTTTTCTCCTCTCCTCAACTTAACTTGAAAATAGTTTGCACGTCACGGTGTTGCTCGAATGTGACAACATCCTCCCCGATTGGTTTTAACCAAGCCCCCAGAACCCAGTGGTTTCATTGAAGCGGAATGGACATGCTGGCCATTTGAGGTACTGCAGATGGGGCCACTGTCGGCGGTGACGGTGGTAGACGGTGCTCGTTCATGAGTCAAGCCCCGGCGCGCTCACGTATAAACCCTGTGACGCAAAACGCAGAAGCCCCAAATAGGCCTCGCCCACCACATTTTCCAACCCGGAAGAAGGGGTGAATTCGCTTCATGCGCTGTGTTAGCAACTCAATGCAAGTGGATGGGAGGGGATATCCGGTGCCCTCTCTATTATTTTTTAACTCTATGGTTTTAACCCATTAAAACCGGGAAAGCATCTGTGTTATTTTAGATTTTAGCGTTGGCTATTAAAAAATAGCAGATATACAAGCCCACAGCACGTCACTTCGTGCCGTGCTGCAAGCTTGTACATCTGCTATTTTTGAATTGTTTTGAAAAATCTATTTTTTTAAAAAATAATTTAGCATTTTTTATTCTCTTCTGGGGATCCCTGGCACAGAACTTTTTCAGATGGGGGTCCGCGGCCAAATATAAATCAATTTGGGGGTCCTTGGCACGAAAAAGTGTGAGAACTACTAATTTAGAAGGCCTCAGGTCTTAATGGTTGAGAATGTGTTGTAAACAATAACCAATCACATTAAGGGGATCCCTAGGGGATGATTAAAGTTAAAGTAGGGAATGACCTACAGTTCAAGAGTTGAATTGGCCAGTTATAGCGCCATGATGAAGGAGATTAAGAAAATTCAGGGTGGCAGTTTTTCCTTGGCCAAGTGGAAGTGTGCAAGCAAACAGATGCTGCATTCGTGATTTGTGGCCACTTAGCGGCCACTCCCGCAACCTCTGGAAACCAATTGATGCCATTCGTAACAAAACATTTGTCATTATACGTCTTAATCGCTGCTCACAACCACCCAGACAAACGGACAGAAAGACAGACTCACAAGAGTGAAAACATGATCCCTCGCTGTCGGACTAGCAGGGATACATAGCCTACATTGCAGAACCAATCCTTATCCAAAGTCTTTAGGGTGGCCCTTCATATTGGGGTGGTGAAATTATTGCATTTCAAAGCAGTTATAGCTGTTATAGCAACCACCTTGCAATTAGATGTCCCAAAATGTATTGGTAGGCGGAGATCTCCAATGTGTCTGGCAACACAAGACTAGTGTCTTCCCCCAAGTTGAAAACACGTTTGTGTCGAGCGACGTGTCACACGACAGTTTTTCGCTGAAGCATAAATTACAGGCTTTATGCTCCCTTGTCTGCTCTGTGTGGAACGATCTGCATTTGGGATGGCATAGCCATAGAGTACAGGTAATGGGCTCTGTGGCCTGTGAAATTGTCCAGGACGCAGGCGGAAAAGAGAAGGCCATTATTAGGGAATCCGTGGTAATCCACCCTCGCTCTTTGCCTTTGATCCTAGTCCATTTGTGCACAAGAGCCTCTCTTTTTTTTCCAGACAGGCATGTCGGCAGTCGCCTCGCTCCTCCTTTCATCTCCTCCTAAGCCCCGCATCCGCCACTGTCACGAGCCGAGGTGCCGGCGGGCGTAACCATAGTGACAGGGCCGTAATTGGCCAGAGTGCCAAGTGCGCCGCCACAGCTGTCGGGAAATTGTGAAGTATCAACTTAAAGCAATTCAGTTGTACTGGTGCACTTAAAAAAAAAAAGAAAAGAACAAAAATTCTCGAATGAACGCCCGGAACTGAGGCTTGCTGAATTTTTCAAGGGGAAAAAGAATGGAGGCCATGAAACAGTTCAAATGCAGGAGAAACAGAGAGTTTCCCCGGCCGCTTCCCTACTGTCCTTTCTGCATGGCCCTCCTGTCAATGGACATCCACTTGATGCAGTCAGTTCTCTGCTGCCAGCTGCCACTATTAGACAACACTCAATGTGGATGACAAGCCAAGGCAGACTGACTTTTCCTGAAGAGACAGAGAGATAGAGAGAGAGAGGGGAGGCGGGTGCAGAAATCAAACATGACTCTCTCTCACCCCTTTCATGTCTCTGCGAGGGCTTTCTGTGGTTCACATAGGATGGGTCGTCACACACACACACACACACACACACACACACACACACACACACACACACACACACACACACACACACACACACAGACACAGACACAGACACGCACACGCACACGCACACGCACACAGTATTAATTATTTCACTAGTGGGTTTTCAAAGTCAGAGTGCATGAGCTGGCACTCCAGTATATGTAGCTCTTGGCTCTGTGGAATCACGGGCCCTATAATGGCCGGCAGTTAAATGCACATTGGGTTTTCATAGCTAACTGTTGGCCAGTGCGTTGGCACCACAAACCCTTAATGATTCACCGAAAGGCTTAATTTCCTTTTAAAAAGCCCAGGTGACGAACGGGCCTCAAATGGGGAGCATCTGGAGAAGGCCAGACCTTACACTCAACAGAGTATTCTCTCTCACACACTGTGTGCGTGCGTGCGTGTGTGTTTCGTGCACACAGTGATGCAGAGAAATTAGCCAGTGCAGCTGCCAACCCCACCACTGCACACACACATCTATCACACAAGCACATCCACAGACCTATGCACCCACCCATGACAACGCGCACACGTCCCAAATGTGTGTAATTAATGCAGCTCAGGAGTTTTTAGGTAAAGTTTGAGAGTGCCCGTTCCTCAGTACTCAAACAGCATCAGCTCGTATCTGCTCAGAACAATCTGTTTCTTTCAACTGCAGGCGACAGTTTGAACACTTCCACTGAGACTCATGAATCACAGCCTGTGTGTGTGTGTGTGTGTGTGTGTGTGTGTGTGTGTGTGTGTGTGTGTGTGTGTGTGTGTGTGTGTGTGTGTGTGTGTGTGTGTGTGTGTGTGTGTGTGTGTGTGTGTGTGTGTGCGTGCATGCGTGCACGCGCATGTGTCCTGCCACAGTGCATCAGCAGATAACACACTCAGTCCCTTCACATACAGGCCACGTTGTCTAGGACCAGGACACAAGCACAGGACAAAGACATGTTTGACAGCGGTGGTGGCTCTGTGTCGTGAGGCTGCGTACAAGACAGAGGGCAGGACAGGACAGGGAAGGAAAAGAGAGGTGGAGAGAGGAGAGGACAGAGGAGGCCTCTTTTGTAAGTCAAGCAGGCAATTTAATGGAGAGAATGTGGTAGAGAGAGAGAGAAAACTCTTCCCTGGAGACAGAGGACGAGGGATTGGCACAGCTGCAGCTCACACACACACACACACACACACACACACACACACACACACACACACACACACACACACACACACACACACACACACACACACACACACACACACACACACACTCACACACACAGGCTGCCTACGTCTCATTGCACACACGCACACACAGTCACACACACACACACACACACACACACACACACACACACACACACACACACACACACACCCTTACAGATACTCTGCAAGTGACGAACAGACACACTTGCCCAACATGGCCACCGGGGACAAAGACAGAACACAAGACACGGTGTGATTCACACCGTGTCTTGTCTCAGACTCCCCAAGTACCCAGACTCCAGATCTGACCTATGAGAACACCCTTCATCCTCTCCCAGCCTCAGCTCCAATCTTTAGCCAAGGAAGTAGTCCCAGTCATCATCAGAGTTATGAAATTCTAGGTGAAATCTGTGCTGGCAGCAGTGCCTTTGAAAGCTGGAGAACATCTCTTGGAAAAGAAGACCCAGCTGCCCTCAGGAACAAAGTGTGCCAAGGGCTCGGCGAGGGCCGCCTCATCAGGCGCCACCGGAGAGGGCATAAGTCCAAAACTGGAGTCTGTCTCTGGGCTCCACTCAGCTTCTATCCCACTCTTGTTTTATATCTCCTGTCACCTCTCGATGAGCAGGGTGTCTCCAACCTGAAGATCTCGTTAAAGTCTGATTTATACTTAGTTGCGGTGTCGCGCATCAACATAGCAGATCTACAAGCTAACTACGCATTGCAGCGCACCACGTTGTCTGAGCTTGTAGATCGGCTATTTCTGGTGAGTAACACCCATGCGCAACAAAGTGTAACTCAGGGTTGAGGTATTATTATGATATTGGGCTGCGTTGTACAGACAGAGGAGAGAATGGTCTTTGCACCATCAGAGACACATGCAGGCTCTACGTACACTCTAAACACATCTAAGTTAACAGGGCGTATCCACAACGGGCAATACTCTTGCTTATTACATTTGCGCTTAGCCCATTGCATCTGGCGAGCAATGGGAACATGAGCACATGCACTGACAGGACTGACTTTATGTAATGTTGTGTGACTAAGTGCCACTTTAGCCATAGCTTCTTTTTATCCTAATGTGCCTAACTGAGGACGGCTCACCAACAGGCCCTGGATGTTGACAATAGGAGACACAGCTCTCCATTTTTCTGCTGCCTCTGTTTGGTTACCAGCCAGCTTACAATTCAAAAGCAAACACTCCCGACACAAGACTAGTACAAGACTATCTCTCTATCTGCTACGCTGTTTTTCTCGCTATCTCTTCCCATTGCAATATTTTTTTCCTCTCGCGATGGAGTGGGGGTGGGGTAGGGGGCTATTTGTGTGGTTGTGTGTGTGTCTGTTCCACAGGGCTGAGGGATGTGTAAGAGATGAAGCTGATTTGCCTGGGTGGTTGTGACTAGCGACTGATGTAGTGTGTGTCATTAATAGGCAGAGCAGAACATAGCAGAGAGAGAGGGAGAGAGAGATGGGGGTGACGGCCAATGACAGACATCTGATGAATGGGATGGAAGAGTCTTGAGTCTGGGGGAGCCTCCTCTGATTGACTGACAGCTTTTGTGCATGTTCGTGCACATGCACGTGTTCGTGCATGCATGTGACTATGTGTGTATGTGTCTGTAAAAGGCATTTGTGTGCATGATGTGCAGGCAGGCTTGCTTGGGTATGTGGCATGTGCACAGTACAAGCCTCAGTGTTCATTTAAACCTGAGAGTGTAAACATTTACCCAAATCAGTCCTTTTCTACACTCTCTGAGTTAAACTAACACTTGGGATTTCACTGTGTCTGTAAATGCATAATGTGTTTGTGTTTTTGTGCACGCCTGCTCGCACGGACAGGACCTGGCCTCAGGTGACACCCACACAGTAATTAGTTTGATCACACAGTGGTTTGTATGACTTTGGGGACCAGCGGGGTCAAGCTAAACAAATAGCCAAGTGGGATCTCGGAGCTCGAGTGACAGATGTTTATGTCCGTGTTCTCCGAGGTCAGATCATTTCAATCAGGTTGCGGCAGCGCATTACGCTGTTTCTTATCGTTAATACAGACAGTAATGGCCCACATGCTGCTATTAGGTTTGATTTGACTTCTCGGGTCTTCCATTGTTATTGTCTTGTTTCCGCCAGGCTAAAGTCTGAGTTACACTTAGTTGTGTGCGGTAGTCGCGCACCGAAAATAGCCGATCTACAAGCTTGCATAGTACATTCTAGATTGACCATTTTCGGTGTGTGACATTTAAATGAATGTCCCTTCTTCAAGAGCGACACACCACCGCCCATGACAGGAGAGGTGAATTATACACAGCCGAATGACAGAAACACACATGCTACACACCTATGTAGCAGACACACGTGAACACGCACACAGACACACATGTGCACACACACAGACAGGAGAAAAGCACACCATTGAAAAATGACTCTAATGTAATTTCCTTAATATGCCATGATAAGCAACAATAAGGTATTGCTTTTAATTACATCAGCCACTCATCAGAGGGCTGTAATTAAAGCTCTGGAAACAAATGATTACAGGTCTCGGTTAAATCTGGATAAGTGTAATTGGCAATTTATGCAAATTCAACTTAAGTTAATGAACATCCTCAAAGTTATTGCCTTGTCCTATGGCCTTGCCGCAATATTGAAGTTGTGTAGAAGCAGAATGCACCTGGAGGACACGACATTCAACCCTGCTTTGTGTATTAATGAAACAATCAATCATTCAGTCAAATGGTTATTTTTAGAGCGCGCTGAAAATAAGGAGCGTGGATTCGAGCTGTTTTTATAGGAGATGAGGGGAAAAAAGCCCTACACAAGACTAACTCCCGATTTGGGATGCAGAACTTTTCCATCTAGTAACCATGGCAACGGCTGCCTGTGGCGTGCCGGCTTACCGTCAGCCTGTCAGTCAGTGATGTCGGGGACTTTTTGATTGGTCAGTCTGCAGCTGAGTGACAGGGCTTTTTGATTGGTCTGTTACATGCTGTGTGACCGGGGCTTGAGGTCTGTGCTAAGCTGTGCCCAGTCAGCGACTGCACTGCTAGCACTGTTTGTGTCTCTGTCTCCCTGCCCAGAGGCTGTGATGAGCACACACACACACACACACACACACACACACACACACACACACACACACACACACACACACACACACACACACGCACACACAAAACGAACAAACGGGTCCTGCCTGGGAGAGATAAACGATCCTCTGTAGGTGACTGTGGGATTTCTCACACTGTGTGTGACAGGGCGGCCATTTGTCTGAGATAGGCGGGCCTCGGAAGGAAGGAGGGGTTGTTTGGACGGGGGGGTGAGAAGAGAGAGAGAGTGGCTGACAGTGGAACAGGGATGAGAGGGAGGTTGGGCAGCTATAATTCTTATTTATCCCCTCTTCCCCTACCTTTGATTTGTGTCCACTGGCAGCCATTGTTGCCTTGAAATATTCAGAAATTATAAAAAGCTGTCAAGATTGAAGTATGAATATTTCAGTGGGTGCCAGCTGGAGTGTTTAGGCAGAGAGTGATCAATAAAGAGCAGGCAGAGCGCGGTCGGGTGGGTATTTTTCACCGCGGGACCAAGGCGATGACACACACTGGCCTTCTCCACTCTGTCATTAATGTGTGGCGGCAGAGTCCCCCAGCCTTGAGAACAGCTTGGTTTCTCCATGTGTTACACACCCTGGCCCTGGGAACTTCTCTCCTCTGTATTCCTCAACCAGGACAGCTAATATAATGGATGTTGATGGCGTAGTTTGGGTATTTATAGGCACGATTGATCATCAGTCAAAGCACAACAAGAAAAGTTACAAATAAGCTTGATTCTGATAGTAATTATTTATTTGTGTTAAAGGTCAGGTCTTGGCAAAACTCACATGTGTGTTAGTTATCAATTTATACAACGTACCGGTAGATTAGTGCTTTTACAAAACTACAATGACAGCCAGTGCAGCATCTGCCCTCAGTGATGAGACATCTTTCATCCCTATGATTTCACAGTAGCATTTCCAACCCAAAACACTACTGTAGTTATCTCTTCTGTGGATATTAATGGTGCTTTGCCATTGCATAGAACCAGCTCAACTTGACTCTCTCAACTTGAATTGATTGGCTTGGTTTTCCACTGCAGATAGGATCCCCTCAATCAATGTAGCTGGTTGTCATAGTAACGCCCAACCCAACCCTCTGTGAAGGAGGAGAGTGCTAAACAATGCTAAAGTTATTGCTAACGCTAATGTTGTTTGGAAATTATCGCTATTTACTGTAACCTGTACAGTCAATAAAAAAAGTTAAGTGATGACATTTAGATGAGAAATAGGCCATGCAGTAGGACGATACGATACTACTCTGTCAGCTGTCACTGAAATTTGTCTTGCGACACAGCAGCCTTGTATCCAACACATAATACACACATTTATACTGTACAGTAGGCTTTTGAATCGTCTGCTATCTCATGATTCGATTCGTTTCCGATTCTTAGGGTCACGTTTTTTTTAAATTTTAATCCAAATTGTTATATTGTTATATCTTGACTTTAACAACCAAGTGTAGCCTAGTTATTTCCGACAGCTCAAACATAAACATAAATAATACCAGAGAGGGTTGTGTACAAATTATTGGCTTTGATGGAAACTTAGATAGTTCTATTTGATGCAGAAACACAACATGATTGCCTTGATGCAAGTAACATTAAGGAGTGTCAATGAGCGTCAGCTGGACAGTAGGCTGCAGTAGCCTTCCTGCTTTTGTGTATAGAGGGGCGGGTTTAAAATCAGCGCGGAGAGAATGCGCCTGATCCCATTGGTTCACCGATCTGTCCGTCAGCCCCCGCCCCGTCAACACAACATTACGAGCGACGCCCACTGCACTCTGGTTGGTTGGGGAAATGAAACACTTCCTATACCGGGTACATCGACACGCTGGTCCAGGCTTTTATTTTTTAGCAAAACTAAACAATAAAAGCCTGGAGGTCGAGGCTAGCTGGACAGTGACGCACACACCTCAGCTGTGCTGAACTGAAAGTGACTGGAGTTAAGGTTACATTTCATATCACAAACACCATATAGAGTAAAAACTCCTGTAACTTTAACCTACATTTTTTTAAATTAAAACAATTAAAATAGATTTTTGGATTTTCGTTGATAATAAGAATCGCGATTCTTACATTTTTTCCAACACCCCCTACTGTACAGCATTGGAAAAGTGCCGTAAGTAAAGACACGCGTACACACATTGTTGTATCTCTTTGTTGTGTTTTGATCCCTTCACCCCAGCGGAGATGTCATTTGTGGCCTCTGTTCCATTGAGCCACTAGCTGGTTGGACTTATTGGTCATTCAGATGTGATTCATCTTGTTGCCGTTGGTCCCACTGGGCTAGTACAATCCTTCTTTACAAGGGTGTTCCTATCTGGCTCGTATAGTAGTACTTTGTCTTTGTACTCTACGTAAAATGTGTGTGCTCTGCGCCCCTGTTAAGCGTTAATCAAACGCACCCTCCCCCTGGTTCCTGTATGAGAGCAGGGCTGACAAGAGGACAAGCAGGAGAGCAGTGGAGTCTTTGGAAGGAGAACCACAAATGCTGGGTGGGATGTGAGAGAAGGAGGCTATAAACGAACCACAAGACCAGTTCTGTGTGTGCGTGCGCGTGTGCTTGCGCGTGTGGTGTTGTTGTTGGGGTATTTGTCACTGTACACTTGAACATAAATGCAACATATCTGCATTGACTTGTATACGTTTATTTTATTTTATTGTTTCATATGAAATGAAAAAAACGCTGAAGGAAGACATATTTCTTTAATCCAGCCACATATATGTGTGTGTTTGTGTATGCTGTGTGCAATGTGCATCATGTTACTGTATTTCTTTGCGTGGCGGGATGCAATGGACAGATCATAGCAGCGTTCAGTAGCATGTCACAGCACATCATTTACACATCTATAGACGCTGTGGGTACCTCTCTCACACACACACACGCACGCACGCACGCACGCACGCACGCACGCACGCACGCACGCACGCACGCACGCACGCACGCACGCACGCACGCACGCACGCACGCACGCACGCACGCACACACACACACACACACACACACACACAGAGCTTCCAAACCTCTGCTCTTCATTAATACAGTACATCAGCTCATCAAAGCAGCCACCTTAAGCCCAAATGGATACTGTCATGCTTTTGATATGATATTAGTGCCACACGGACTGGTCCTCCCACTCTCTTCTATGCATGCACGCACACGCACGCACACACACCTGTACGCACGCACGCACGCACGCACGCACGCACGCACGCACGCACGCACGCACGCACGCACGCAGATTTTCTCTCCCTCTTTCCTTCTCCCCCTCTCTGCTTGCCAGCACCAATTTATCCTGTTTAAGCCCCAACTGTCTGTAATTACTAATGTCTTTTGAAATGACAGAGGTTCTGGGGGGGTGTTTGGGGGTGTGTGCGCATGGATGCGTACAAGGGGTGTTTGTGCATGTGTGTGCGTGTGTCCTTCCTAATCCATTAGAGGATGTGGAGGCTACATTATTTAATGTCTCCTCCTGTTTTAGCTCCTCAGATGGTTTGTTTACTATCTCTACGTTTACCGCCTCGCCCTCTTGTGAACAATGCATTTTCTTCTTTCTTTTTTGGCAATGTCGCATCAGCCACACAGGCTGACAGAGAACAACTTTGATTGGTGGTTAGTAACCAAATGGACCTTTAATGGACCTTTAAGCTAAATCAGTGCTAATTTAACTCTCAGAGTTGAATTAGCACTGATGATTTTACAGCATAGATTAGGCTTGAGAATCATTGCTACAGTATAGATATCTGTGTGATATCTGTGTCCGTGAATACACAATCCAGACAATAATAGGAAATTAAAATATAGATTAGATGGTAGTGCTGCACGATTCTTGCTCAAATGTGAATCACGATTTTCCTCCATAAGAATTGAGATCACGATTCTCACACGATATAATAATAATAATAATATATATTTTTTTATATTGAAAAAAAAATCGCCATAATTTAAAATCGAGATTGCATACAGTAGGTGTCTGAATCGAGCTCACGATCTTTTTTCGATGAATTGTGCAGCACTATTAGATGGTATAGAGTGGTAATAAGAATGATGATTGAAATTCTTTATTATCCATTGAGATGTAGCATCTCGTTCAAGGGGGTCCTAAACACAATGAAACAATGTATATACACATTTAGAAAAAAAACAAGAATAAAGAATGGATCAGTAATTAACTCACTGAGTTCCAGAATTATTTCTGGCTATTTCTGGCCAGTGCGATTTTTTTTTTAATGATTTTATGAATTAATGCTTAATGATTAAGTGTTAACTCATTGAGTGCCCAAATTATTATTATCTATTTCTGGCCATTACAATTTTTATGTTTGTACTTTTTCAAAGTAAAAAAAAAGTGCTTAGGAAGCGAGATACAGCCTTTTTAAGTTATAAGTTAAACAAGGAGTGGATGGAGCTACAAATCTTCAGATGATGATATCTTGGGTTAAAAAAATAAATATATATATTTTTTTTTCAATGGCACTCAACACCATAGCGCTAAAACACGTGAAACACGTTAATGGCACTCACTGAGTTAAATTGTAAATATATGTATTAATTAATTATAAACATGTACCAGGGGCGCCGGAATGGAATATGACCTGGGGGGACACATCAGGGACACATGCACGCGCGCAAGCGCGAATTTTTTCGGGTTATTTCGGGTGGGTTTGTTGATTTTTGGGGGGGATAATTCGATCATTTGGGTTATTTCGGTTCGCCTCGCGCTCGCGGTGGTCGCGAGGTGTGGGGGACTGGGACTGATTTTATTATTTATTAACAGACAGACAATAACAGGGTAAATGAAAGTGTAAATTAGACGGTATAGAGTGGTAATAGAATGTGTGTTAGCTGTAGGTGACTTTGTCCTGTTGTCCAGGAAGACAACTGCTCATTACTCCGATGACATCTGTTTGTCACGAGGTTCCCTGAGCGTAGAGAGAGTTCACAAGAGGTATAAAGAGAGGCAGAACGATGGAGGGATAGAGAAAGAGAGGTGGACGGAGAGATGGAGCATATGGTATCACCTCAACCTAACCCATGAGCCATATTACCTTTGTCAGCACTGTGGGATACTCTCTTGCATAATGAAAGTGACTCAGTCCCCATCTGTGTGAGCGCAAATGCACACACGCGACAAATGCACACACGGACGTTTGCACGTGCGCGTGCACACAGAAAATATGGGCTGATTGCATGTTGAGGAAGACTTCACACATACAGTACCATTACATTTACATTACATTACAATCATTTAGCAGACGCTTTTATCCAAAGCGACTTACAATAAGTGAATTCAACATAGGTAGGGAACGAAAACTACTAATCACCAGAAGTCCTAAGTGCATTTTCTGCTAAAACAAGCAACTAAGAATATACCGAGCGCTAAGGTAAAAGTGCAATATATCAGCTACCTACTTTCTTAAACAGATGAGACAAATAGCTAAATCAAATGAGCAAGAGCTAAAACAAATAAGTGTATCGACTAAACAAGATCCAATAAAACCATACAATAACTAGAAAAAGTGCTCCTCGGAGCACAGGTCTCCGCCAGGTCAGAAATCGGCCTCATGGTGGCGCTATAGCCCATGTGAAAGATTTGGGGCAGAGGTTCGGAATTGGCATCCAGGGAGTGTGTGCAAAGTTTCGTTGCGATCAGGCCAACGGTGCCGGAGATTAGCTGTTCACAGACAGAAGGACGGACGGACGGACAGGGGGTAAAACATACTCTCTCGCCATGCCTTCGGCCTGGTGGAGACAATAAAACAAGAGTTCGTACAACTAGTCAACAACAAGCAGGCAAGGCGAAGAGGAAGGGTAGTGTTTCCTGAAGAGGTGGGTTTTCAGTCTGCGGCGAAAGATGGGCAGTGACTCGTATAAAGTACCGTATAAAGTACTGCCAGTTGCTGTCGGGTGGAAACCATGTACCGGTATGTGCAAAACTGTTTCTTTCTTTTTTTTTTCATTTTTAAAATAGTGAAAATAGCCGATTTACAAGCTTGTAGATCAGCTATTTTCATTACTTTTGTGCGACACTCTTGTATGACGAAGTAGGGCATTAATTTACAGAAAAACTATATGGAGAATATGGAGATACAAGGTTTCTGCCCGACAGCAACAATATACTGTATATACTGTACAGTATATACCTGTAGTGTAATATATAACCACATGAATCCTAGTATCCCGATTCTGAGCAAACATTTAGCGAAAATAGCAGGTCTGTGAGCTTGTAGATTGGCAATTTTCAGCAAAGAGATTTGGTGTAGAGGGGAAAAAAGGATAAAGCCATGGGAGACCCCATGTATATGCTACTTTTGCTATATCTGAATTTCTTTTTTTAATTTGGAAAATGTATATATATTTTTTTTAATGCCCAAAATACAAATATCAAACATATCAGAAAGTCTACAATTCCCAAAAGGAAATGCATGTATTTAGGAGTATTTAGGAGTAGGGATAAAACATATACCCACCAGCGACAGAAATGAATGACCGGAAGGGGATATCAAAAACAGAGGTATACCCCCCCCAAACTGGTTTTAGGGATGGGGGAAGTAATGTGTTGGGTTTACATGGACTTCCTATTGGTTGAGATGACTGGGAGTGTGTGTGTGTGTGTGTGTGTGTGTGTGTGTGTGTGTGTGTGTGTGTGTGTGTGTGTGTGTGTGTGTGTGTGTGTGTGTGTGTGTGTGTGTGTGTGTGTGTGTGTGTGTGTGTGTGTGTGTGTGTGTGTGTGTGTGTGTGTGTGTGTGTGTGTGTGTGTGTGTGCGCGCGCGTGCGTGCGTGCGCACACTTGTGTGCACACAAGTGTGCGCGCGCGTGCGTGCGTGCGCACACTTGTGTGCACACAAGTGTGCGCGCGCGTGCGTGCGTGCGCACACTTGTGTGCACACAAGTGTGCGCGCGCGTGCGTGCGTGCGCACACTTGTGTGCACACAAGTGTGCGCGCGCGCGTGCGTGCGTGCGCACACTTGTGTGCACACAAGTGTGCGCACGCACGCACGCGCGCGCACACTTGTGTGCACACAAGTGTGCGCACGCACGCACGCGCGCGCACACTTGTGTGCACACAAGTGTGCGCACGCACGCACGCGCGCGCACACTTGTGTGCACACAAGTGTGCGCGCGCACGCACGCGCGCGCACACTTGTGTGCACACAAGTGTGCGCACGCGTGCGCGCGCGTGCGTGCGTGCGCACACTTGTGTGCACACAAGTGTGCGCGCGCGTGCGTGCGTGCGCACACTTGTGTGCACACAAGTGTGCGCGCGCGCGTGCGTGCGTGCGCACACTTGTGTGCACACAAGTGTGCGCACGCACGCACGCGCGCGCGCGCGCACACTTGTGCGCGCGCACGCACACACGCGCGCGCGCGCACACAAGTGTGCGCGCGCGCGCGCGCGCGTGCGTGCGTGCGCACACTTGTGTGCGCGCGTGCGTGCGCGCGCACACTTGTGTGCTACAGAGGAACAGAACTTGACTGTCTTTTTTGTGTGAGAGAATTGTGTTGCTCGTTAATCGTCTAGACTATTCCCTACTGTAAGACAGCGCGCATTCATTACCCTCAATGGACTTCATATCTCATTCATCTAGTCTACTGTTTGCTGACTGCTCTCTCTACTGCCAGTGAGCTGCAAATAAAGTCACTGCCCACTGATAGTCTATAGCTAGACGACCTGCTCTGGACTCAGTGGCCGATTTCTCAATATTGAGCTCACTGATTCATTCATACTGGAACACTCTGTTCCAGTGTAGTTGACCGCAATTGTGTTGTACGGGTGAATTGCAATCTAATATTTTTTCCCCTGGATGCCTTCAATCAAGAAGCAATCCCCCATATTGCCCCATATTCTGCCTAACTTGATTTTCTTCTATTTATCTTTTTCTTCAAAACACACTTTTTGCAACTACCATGTAGTCATGTGATAATCGTTCAGATTGTTCATATTCTGTTCCCATTAGCTATGTTTGCTATCCAAATTTAGCAGGAGGGGCCTATTTTTAAAATAAATGCCTAAACTCATGATCTGGTCCGATTTAACTTTTTCACTTACACCCTTAAGGGGATGCCACAAATGCTACAAATGTCACTGTTTGCACTGAAGATTTTGGATCGGCCACATCTAAATGAGTACAGCAATACACTTAACCCCTAACTGCTCCCCCGAGTGCTCATCATTACCATCTGAGCAGCCATCACCTGGGTGAAGCTGAAACTGAATTTTTACCATGGTCCCGTTTGTTGCAGAAAAGGTTTCCCCCCCACCAAATTAGGTACAAATGGTCTCCTGTGTCATGTGACAATGACCACCAAACAGGATTTTAATGTTCTGTACGGTTTGCCTGTAATTGTCATCTAACATTAGGTGGGCAGGGCTTATTTCTGACAAAAAATAAATCATGAACGTAACATGCAGTCAACCCGTTTGTTGTGGGGCCTTTATGGAGTGTATACCTCCAAAAGCGCTTTCTCTTCAACCCATAGGGGGCACAAAAAAGTTAAACCGTATGTCATAGAAACACTATTTCTAGTATTTCCCCCCCACAGCTTCCTTGTGTCCTGCCAGCTGCAACCTATGACTGACTCCACTTAACATAGTCTGGCTAGGTCCTTAGACCTGCGCTCTGAGGAGTGCCTTTTCTAGGTTTATTTTATTTTATTTTATTTTATTTTATTTTATTTTATTTTATTTTATTTTATTTTATTTTATTTTATTTTATTTTATTTTATTTTATTTTATTTTATAGTTGGTTCCATTCTGCTACTTGCCCTGATCTGTTCTGATCATATCCATCCGTCAGCAGTAAATTAATACAACATGAAAGGGATAGCCAATTAGTACGGGGCTACAGCAGCAGGCAACAGGGGTGACTAGTGTTTTGCTATTTAGTCACCTCTGAAGGTTTCATTAGCCTAAACACCATGCTGATATTCCTATTATCAGCAGCCCAGTAATTAGCTGTGACGGTGATAATAATAATCATCCAGGATAATACTTGCATGACACTTCCTTTTGTACCTGATGGCTTTGGCATTGCAATTACTATATTCAATATTCAACCAAGGTTACAAGCCAGCCACCAGTCAAACAAACACATGGGCCAAACTAGACCATGCATGGTTAGCTCTTAAACCAAAGTTGGAGATGTTTCTAGACAGCTGATAACAGAACTCAACGCAGTTCCCAAATGAGTGTTTATTTAGAGTTTCCATGTGGTTTGGGTGAGCTCCCATTGAGACAGCGGGGCATGGGGATGTGACGGTCTTGTAATCTAGGCTGGTCGGTTCAGGAACATTTGTGTCCCGCCTCTAATTGAACGGCTGCAAATTGGGACTCCGCCCTGTGATTTGCTGTGAATGCGGCTCAATGGGAAAAGTTCTGCATGTCCACAGATAAGGTTTGTGTTTTGCCCTGGCTGAGCTGTTGTAGCCTGTACAGCAGCGATTAGAGCAGGCTATTTTCGTCCTGTGAGGGGGGTCCTTCGTCTGATCTCCGCTAATCCCCTGAATCAAGGAAACACAAGGGCAGCAGCAGAGAGGGAGTTAGGCACAAGAGGGGATGGACTGTATTTGTCACCTGCTGTTCTATTTATTTATTTATCTCCATTATTTTTCAACCGCTGTCAGTCGAGCTGTGGCGAGTGGGTTTCCCCCAGTTTAGTGCATAATGAGTCATTCAGCTTGTTCAAGGTCAGTCGTGTTTAGGTTCCCCAAGGTAGTTTCCTCAAGGTAGGGAGCAAGAGTCCTTTCCAATAGAAGGTTATTGATCAGTGCTGAGTCACAGGGTCTTGTTCGCTACTTTGAGATTAACACCATCACCTTTAAGTCAACTCGCACTTACTGTGAAGTGCAGTTAATTTGTCGGGACAGTTTGTTGTTGTTGTCGCCCCCCCCGCCTCCCCCCCCCCCATTTCATTTCTTTAATGAGGCCCTTGATTGTGCCCCTGTGAGTTCCTTGTGTGTAGCGAACAAAAGTCATCGGAAGAGAAATAGCAAATGTTACCGGATGTCTAGTGTTGTAAAACGCTCCATCACGAGTCACAGGAGAATGGGCTGCCTGCTCCAGTCCAAGGACACAATCGGGGGCTTGTTACTCAATCACATCAATCCACTATTTTTATGACTGACCCCCATTCCAAAAAAGGCTAAAATTAAAATAAAACCAATTAATTTATTGAGATTATGATCCACTTAAAAATAGCAGTATGGAGTGAGCCAGTAGATGACCGGATAGCGCCACATACATGTCCTGTACCAACTGCAATGTACGCGATTTGATTCCGGCTGTGATGGATGTTGTTCCCCGTGCTACCGTCACCTTTCTATCTCTCTGCACTAGGCCTATTAAATAAAGCAACAACTGCTTTAAAAAATAATCTTAAAGATAAAATATAAACTTAAGAGTGTGACAAGTTGTGACACATGCCCATGGCGTTTCCTGTTTGTCACACAGTACATCTTGTTCCCAGCCGAGGCGTGTAACATGCTTTTTGATGCACGGACCACTAAACAATACCTCCTATTCGTATTTTGTGTGTATCATTTGTTTTCATTGCTCTCACTATGCAGCAACATGCTATGACCTCCACCGAGAAGTTTCAATGTCAAAGCTGGGTGAAAAACGAGCAATCTGTCACATTTTTAAGGCGTTAGTTATGCCAGATTGACCACAGCGTGTCAGACATGGGCCTGGGCCTGCTTTTTAATTGATTGATGGGTGCCATTATATCTATGATGATTTTACGATAGGCAATATGTGTTTTTATACCTGGGTGTCTTAAAGGAGAAGTGGCAGCATCTGTTCTCTCTCTCTCTCTCTCTCTCTCTCTTTTAATGAAATGTTCTTGTAGGTAAAATCCTTGATCAGGGACTCGATCAAGGATGTCATATTTATTAGCTTCTATTAGTTTGTGCGTGACTCGCCTCATCTATTGGTTCATCTTCCCTGAATGATAAGCATTACTCCTCATCCTGTCACGAGTGTGTGCCTGCCGTGTGCACGCGTTCTACGCGTGGTGCGATGTATATGTAAGACGCCGTCAGTCACGTGCGCGGGCAGAAAGGGAAAGGGGGCTAAAGGACCTCTCGGAGGCGATGAGGAGGATGTCCGAGAGGAAGGAGCCAGGCAACGTGGAGGGCCATCCTGGAGGTAGACTTGCCCACACCGACACACTTGAATAGATAGCTCTTCACCAGCTGCTACGCTGGTCTGCCTCCTGTCTCTCTCTCTCTGCTTGCTTCTCTCTCTCTCTCTCTCGCTCCCTCACATTTGTGACTAGGGGCTGGGAATGCTCCAATAAGATAGGTCTCAATGAATCATGCCAACAATATTCCTATTTCCATTGTGTCTTTCAGTAGTGAGACAAAGATATGGCTCGCAACTCACTTTTGTGCTCCAGGTTTTTATTCAAACAAGACAGCTGATGATACGACGTTTCGACCCTTTCGGTCTTTTTCAAGTATAAACAAGAGAGCAAGAAATGACCTCTTTTTATACAGAAATCTGGTGGCTGGTTAACCAAAATCATTCATTTCTGTATAAAAAGAGGTGATTTCCTGCTTTCTTGTTTATACTTGAAAAAGGTCGAAAGGGTCGAAACGTTGTATCATCGGCTGTCTTGTTTGACTAAAAACCTGGAGCACAACAGTGAGTTGCGAGCCATATCTTTGTCTCATTATCACTGTTTTTACAGTTTAAGCTCAGCACCAAAGAACGGAGGATGTGCGTTATTTGTTTTTCTTTCAGTAGTGAAACAACAATTATTTAGCAAAAATGTGCGTCCTCTCCTTTTACCTGTTTTATTCCGAAATCTGATGGAATTAAATTCAAACCTAATCATCACTGTTGAATTGAGTTCATTAAGAATGAAATTGCAAACAGTATGGAGACATGTATATATTGTTGCAGTTCGATAACATGACATCACTTTTAAATTATGCACAGCAAATTAGCTCTGAACTAGATAGCTTCCATTTCTCTCTCTCTCTCTCTCTCTCTCTCTCTCTCTTTCTCTCTCTCTCTCTCTCCATCCGTGTCCAGCTAAAATCTTTATGTACGCTGAGGGCTGATATGGTTTTACAGTGGGAGGCAGGGCGCCTCACCGTAGTTGTTTTCACTGCTCTACTTTGAAACAGACTGTAATTAATTGATGGACAGATGATTGGGTGAAATGCTTCGCCGCCTGCCAATGCTTATCAGACTGCGCTGCCAAAAGGCCCATTCTCTCAAAGCCCAGTGCACCGTGGGAGACTGCCTCACCGCGGCAGGCTGCTCATTTCCAGGACCACGGTGGTGCGCCTTCTCAGGCTCTGGTGACAATATGGCGTCATCTGCATTGAACTTTTAACCATAGGCCGATGAATTTGATTCCCCTCGCCATGTAGGGTGGGGCTCCAAACCCTTGAGAAGCTTCCCATAGCGTTTTTTCTTCTTTTTTTTTTAGATGGCATGTGTTTAACACATTCACCGCCAGGTACAATGCACCAGCTTTTTTTTATCTGCTGCCAGCGTTTTTTACCTGTTTTGACAATCCTAGAGCATTTTTTCTCCAAATCCCATCATTGGAGCGGACGGACGTGACGTTTTTTGGGATAACGTCACATCTGTTGATTCCTTCTAGGAGAGTCGCGGGATCATTCCTAAGTAGCGTTAGAGCGCCCTCTTGTGGAATTTTCAAAAAAGAAAAAAAATGGAATCACGTAGATCTATGTGAATGGCGGTCAACGGTTGGATTGGAATGAGCGTAGGTCTACGTGATGGGAAGAGAATGTGTTAACATGTAACCTTGGTGGCTGTTGCAGTACCTGAATGTCTCTCTGTAGGGCATGTATGTGTCTGATTATTTCAGTAAATCACTTGTTCTGTCGTGATTCTTGTTTATCAGTATTCCCTGTCTGCTGACTCCTCGGTGACAAATCGCCATCCGGGACCCAAAGATAAAATGAGGGGTCTCCCGCGCTCAGCAAAGCCTCTCGGTTGTAACCTCCCGACTGTTGATGGCAGGGCAGATGCATCGCTGTCCACGTGGCGGCTAAAATATGGCGGGACAGCAGATTGGGAGATTGCCAAGGATTCATGCCTTTATACAACTCAGTGTTCAGAGGAATGAGCAAGCTGCCTGGCTTGGTGGTAAATTGCTCGCCACACTCCCAGGCCATCAAACAACGGCTCTGTAGTTGATCCAGGAGAGTTATTCATGGTTCCCACTGGTTGTCTGCAGCTGTACGCACTCTGAATAAGAGCCTGTAAAAGACTGGCCGACTCCAGCATTTAACCCATTCAATCCGGGAACGCGCCTGTGTCATTTTAGATTTTAGCTTTAGCCATTATTTTATCATTTGGCTATTCAAAAATAGCAGATATACAAGCTCATAGCGCGGCACCGAGTGCCGCACTATGAGCTTGTAGATCTGCTATTTTACGAAAAATCATGAAAATGTGTGCAAATCTGTTCTGTGCGAACATTTGTAATTCAAATCTTTGCTTCTGGGGGGTCACTGGAACAAAATATTTTGAGATTGGGGTCCGCGACCAAGCACATATGATTTTTGGGGTCCTTGACATGAAAAAGTTTGAGAACCACTGATATAGCAACATAAGTGTTTCAGAAACCTGTTAGGATTTAGAAGACATTTGTGGAATCGGCCTCAGGTCTTAATAGGTTAATACCATCAGTACTGTGTGGCACCTCAAAAAAGCCCTGGGATATAATCTCTGAGCTCTGTGGTATGCACTGTTACCTCACAGCAGGAAGGTCCAGGGTTGAACCTGACTGTGGCCTTTCTGTGTGGAGTTTGGATGTTCTCCCCATGTTCTAGTCTAGTGGGTCTTCTCCCACACTGCACACTACTTCTAATATTACATATATTTCTGATACTTACAATATTGTGTAACTCCAGACACTTTTTAAAGTTTGTGAATACACTGATATGATTAATATGTTCCCATTTCCCACATAAAAAAAGTTAAACAAAACAAACAAAGAAACTCGGAAAATTGACTGGAAGCACATCTACACGTTATGCAAATACCACAGGCATCTGGCCTTGCCCACCACTGCTGCTCAAAACAAAGTGAATTCAGTTGACACCAAGTGGCTAATTTGCATATTTGGCCATGATAGGTCTGCAGGATTAATGACATCACACAGCCAGCTCAGATTTTTAGAAGTACAGAGAAGCTCCCACCTCCAGTGGAATAATGTAAACAATGTGCTGTGGTGACAAGTTCTGCACATAAAACAATCTGTATAGTCAAAGTTATGCCTCCAAGAGGAGTTAACTGAAAACAATTATAACTATATTGTTGTCGGACATACCAAAAAATCATGAAAGGCTTTAGGAAAAGTCTCCTTCGTTTACAAAAGGTTGAACGAAGGAGACTGAATCTATCTTTCCTCCTCTGGTCAGCTCTTGCATGTTCAGTGATACAGTTTGCGAGAATATCCGAGTGACCTTGCTTGCTTGCTGGGGGGGGCCTGATTATTGCTGTGGTGACTCTCTCCTGGCATGCCAGTCGATCAGTTCCATGTACAGAATGGCTTCATTTTCAGGTGCTGTAGCAATCAATGCAGACTAATATTTCACAGACAGCCTTCAGCTCTCTCTTAATGGGCTTTGTTAATTAACACTCCCAATAGGCTGAGAGAAGAAAGTTGCCTAACTGTTGTTTTTCTTTTGTTGGGTGGTCTCTGGAGGAACAGTGTCTTGTACAGTGGCTGGAGAATGGACAGGTTCTAAGTGCTTTTTGTCAATAACAATTCAGATGAGTCTAATTAGATGCGGAAAGTGGCTTAATTTATTTAACCTTTATTAAAGCAGACAGGTCAATTAAGACCTTAATTCTTATTTACAAGGACAGCCTGACCCATGTGATGTGCCAGGTTGTGGTGGGGGCAGAGTACATGTCTAGATGTCTTTATGTGCTAAATTAAACTTCACTTGTGAGGTATGTACTGTAAATCCTCTTAGCTGTTGTACTTTCTAGAACAAAAACTCCTACAATCCAGAAAATTTGTCATTAGGTAATTGTTCAGTTAAACTTAGAGATAGAACATACATGCAAGTCAAAAAAAAAATCGTCAGTGTGTGTATGTACGGTACTTTATAATATACATTAAAGAAATTGAACAAAACCTCAGATGGTGGGGAATTTTTCTATGTTCTATATTGTTTCATTATTGCGTCCGCCAGGCCGAAGGCGTGGCAGAGACTATGTTTTGCCCCCTGGCCGTCCGTCTGTCTGTGTGTGTATGTCCCCGTTTGTTTGTGAACAGCTAATCTCCGGCACCGTTGGCCCGATTGCAGCGAAACTGTGCACGCACACTCCCTTTATACCAGAGCAGAACCTCTGTCCCACATTTTTCAGATCGGCCTGTTATAGCACCACCAGTAGGCAGATTTTTGCCCCAAAAAAAATTTTTTTTTTACTCATCATACAAAACAGTACATTGTACATACAGCTGATTGGCTAAGATTGGCTTCCAAACTTTGCAGGAGTGTTCCATTTTGAACAAAATGCCTCAAATCATGAACACAGTGTGCGATTGCAGTGAAACTTTTCACACACACTGCCACTAGGCCGAGGAAGAAATGCTACTTTTCAAATAGCGTTTTTACCTGTACTGTAATTGGACTGATTGGCGTGAAACTTTGCACGTACACTACCTAGAGGCCAAGGAAAAACCTCTGCCCTGCATTTTTCACATTTTACACATTATCTCTGTAGTCATGTGATCAAGACGGATCTGTCCGATCTTTCATATTCCATCTTGATTGACACATTTCGAACATTGCTGGCCCACAATAGCCTACCTAACCTGGTGGAGACCTGTGCTCCGAGGAGCACTTTTTCTAGTTCTCAATGTCTTGTGCCCAGCACTGATGACCTACAGCAGGGGTCTTCAACAGGGGGTCCGGGACCCCTAGGGGGTCCTCAGAGTTACTACAGGGGGTCCGCCAAATCTTTGTGTGATATGATTTTTTTTTAACCTTAATCACTTGAACCATAGCGTCCCTTTTCTGAGGAGAACTTTAGCCAAAAATAACAGATCTACAAGCTCACAACGCCTCGCGCTGCGAGGCGTTGTGAGCTAACGATGAAGACCCCTGACCTACAGTACTGTACAACTTGAACACTCTAGTTTGCTGCTTTGCACTGGAGAAGGCCATCATAGTATACTAACTATACCACACGAGAGACACAGAAAGAAATGTCACCAGTGTGTAGTTCAAAGGAGGATGATACATAATCCAGCGCAATCAGTCAACTGCCACCATTTATTTATGTATTTTTTTAGTGGGACTGGACAGATTTGCGGTCGCAAATGCCACCAAATTGGTGGCAGTCTGGAGCCCTGTGTGTGTGTGTGTGTGTGTGTGTGTGTGTGTGCGTGTGTGTGTGTGTGTGTGTGTGTGTGTGTGTGTGTGTGTGTGTGTGTGTGCGTGTGCGTGTGTGTGTGTCTGTACACAGGTGTGTGCCTGTGTGTGTGAGTGACAGAGCGCCTTGAGTGTATCAGCCCCCTGCTGTTCTGAACCTCATCATCTCCCACTGTGGAACTAAAGTTCTCCTCCCCAGAGTTCACAGCCCACCTCCAATCCACAGAGAATCCCTCTGGAAACTCTGCTCACTAACATACAGCGTACAGCATAGTGCCATATACTGTAGGCAGATATACAGGCTAGTCACTGAGAGAGACAAAGTGTTTTCTCCAAACTTCAGTTGCTGTAATAATTGTAATTGTCTTCATGCTGTCAAAGGCACTCCAGTGTTCATGTACAGTATGTCTTCTTGTAAGAATCACTAATCCCATTGGATTGCCCAACGGTGTGTTACAGAGCCAGTAGCGTTTCTTTGCGTGTGTGTGTGTGTGTGTGTGTGTGTGTGTGTGTGTGTGTGTGTGTGTGTGTGTGTGTGTGTGTGTGTGTGTGTGTGTGTGTGTGTGTGTGTGTGTGTGTGTGTGTGTGTGTGTGTGTGTGTGTGTGTGTGTGTGTGTGTGTGTGTGTGTGTGTGTGTGTGTGCGTGCGTGCGTGCGTGCGTGCGTGCTATTGAGAGGCAGGTAAAGATATGAAATCACATTTTTCTCCATCACGACTCTGCCTCCTCCTGAAAGGTTGCTATGAACAGCAGGCTTGATATTTTTCTCTGCCGTCAAAGGGAGAAGATTGTCTGACAAGTGTTAAACAGCTCATATATGGTATGTCTCTGCCCAGGTAATTTGTGGCTTTGTGATATTTTCCCAACCTCTCTCTCTATATATCTCTCTCTCTCTATCTCTCTCTCTTCCAAAAGAAAAAGCTTGGTGAGGAGAAACACAATTCCCCTCTGTTTCCTCACTCAATCACTCCACCCGTGATGCTACCTTGTCACGATCGTCGTCATCATCATCTTCATCATCATCTCCTCTGTACTCTTGACTTGATTATGCGGGCGGCACTTTCATGAATCTGTCAGCTAAACGACAGTGCGCTTTTTTCGTGCGATGGTGTGTTATTGTGCTACTTGAATTGAATTTGCTGTTCCCTGGCTTTCTTTGTGCATTGTAAATAAAAAAAAGAAAAGAGCAGGTGGAGGGTGGGGTGTAGGGTGGGGGGGGGGCGGTATCACTTTTAACAGGCCAACCTGCTATTCTTCAACATTGTTCTCGGCAGAGAAAGGCAGCCAGTGCAATTTGCATTCATTAGGGCCTTCCATGCACACCCTGGGTTTGGTTAAACCATTCTTTTCCCCTCCCAATAATAGAAACACAAATTGAGGGCTGCGAGCACGGGCACAGTGGAATGATGGGAAATATATTAATTTGTCTCTTGTCATTCGCTGGGGATAATTTGAATGTTGTCATGGTAATTTGGCGCTCGGAGGCTGCGGGTCACTTTGCAAACAGAGACCTTGCGCGTGCGAGGCCCAATCCTTGTGAAGCACTGATAAGGCCCGCCCGCTGTGTGTGCATGTGCGTTTGCGTGTGTGTGTGTGCGTTTATGTGTGTGTGTGTGTGTGTAGGTGCGTGCGTGTGTGTGCGTGCGTTTGTGTGTGTGGGTGTGTGTGTGTGTGTGTGTGTAGCCTTCAGCGCAATGATGAATTACCTGCTTATCTGGCCCAGTCCAGGGAGAAGAGCGCACGACGGCATGAGACTGAGCCTGTCAGAGAGAGGGAGAAAGAGAGGGAGAGAAAGGGAGTAAGAGAGAGAGAGAGAGAGAGATGGGGTGGTACGATGTGAGAGAAAGAGATGAAATCATTGCGGTGGGGGAAGGGAGCTCGGAAAAGAAGATAGAAAGGAACGATGGCTAGATGGGGAGAAGGAGAAGCGATAGGATAGGAAGATCGAGAGAGGAGGAGGAGGGAGGAGCTACAGTGATGCATTATGGTCGTTCCCCCTACACATCTGTTCCAAATTCCAACCCAGGTGAATAGGTGAAAATAAAATAAAAACACATCCTCAGTTGAAATGGAATTAGAAATTAGAATGTTTGTCCTTTAATAAAGGAATACCGCTCACTTTAAGGACGTGTACTGTAGGTGCTATCCTGCTTAATTGCCTTGGAACATTCAATCACTATTTACAGTACAATGTGAGTGTCTCTTTCCTTAACCACTTAAACCCCAGCATCGGTATTGTGGGGAAAGTTTTCGCTGAAAATTGCAGATCGACAAGCTCACGACGCGGACGCCGGTTACCCATATGGGGTTTAAGTGGTCTGAAACCAGTCAAAACTCTGATCTTATGGCATTGAGATGTATTCCTGTTTACACCGCACAGAGAATGAGGAAGTCACTTTATGGATTCCTGCATGGTGTGTTTGAGGGTTTGTGCCTTGTATATGCGCTTGGTTCTTTCTCTACACTGATAACCAATCTGAAGCACCAAATGGATTCACATGCCCAGGACATCCCCCAGGGTGCTCTTGCAGTCACCTTCCCATCTCTTCCTGTTCAATGTTAATGGACTTGTTTGTTGCTTACAGATTCGGGGGCCAGGACAAGGCCTTCTATCTCTCTCATGTCTGTCTAGAAGGACTATATATTGAACCATTCCAGGGCAGACCGAAAAACATCAGAATCAGGGCACTGGAAGAGCCATAATACAAATGTTCTGATATCTCTAGCTGACAGAAACACAGTTGTTTACACACAATACACCTTTTTACGAGTCTTGATTCCTTTCAAAAGTGTTGACATTAAATGAATGAACAGCATCACATCCTTCTTTCATAGAAGAGAACGTCAGATCCAATTAATGGCAACATTACAACGTTGTCTGTTTCCAACCATAAACACAGTATTGAATAACTTGAAGAATGATGCCACATCTTGAAGAAACATGTTGCACTTAGTCCTCTGATTATATTTCTGTTCAAAGTGAAAAATATAATCCACAATGGAAACAAAACGGTTCTTTCAATTACAGTTGAAATGTGAAAATGCCTCACGGTCATGACCATTTTCCTCCTTTATACTCCATTGAGTTTTACTAATGTTGCCATACCATTGTCATTATTTGCACTTCCCAAACAGAAACCAACTTCTTCACACATGAGCGCCCCACTACAGTATTTGTCATAAAGAGCATAATAAGGGAGAAACACATGAACTGTGTGTGTGTGTGTGTGAGGTAGACTGGCTGGTTGAGGAGTGATACAGCTTGGCGAAAGAAGCTGTCCTTGGGTCAGGTGTACAGGCGAGGGACCAGCCTGACATAATGCCTCCTATCAGTCAGGAAGTCTGTAATCCACTTACAGAGGTAGGCATTGACATCCAACTGGGTGAGTTTGCTGTGGAGGATGTTGGGGATGATGGCGTTGAATGCCGAGCTGAAGTCCACAAACAGGACTATTATATGCCATAGTGTATGACCTGTCTGTCCCAGTGTCGCAGGATATACAGTAGTGGAGCCCCATGTTCATGGCATTCTTCACTGACCGAGTAGGCTAGGAAGCGAGCTGCAAAGGGTCCATTGAGGCAGTGGTAGATTTCAGTTGGGAGGAGCACTAGACATTCAAAGTTCTTCATGATTGCCGATGTCAGTGCAACCAGTCTGTAGTAAACGGCTGCTGGCCAGGCATGCAAACATATCTCATACTGGCCTACTATCAAGCTTTCAAACTATTTTGTTGTGATGTACAATCCAGTTGTTTTACGGTTTGAAAAGCATTACTCTGTCTCTCCTCTCTCTGCTTCTGTTAAACAGTTTGTCACCAGTCCTCGCACTCATTATCGTGACTGGTTTCCTTCAGTCTACCTACAGTACTCAATCCTCTCTCTCTCTCTCTCTCTCTCTCTCTCTCTCTCTCTCTCTCTCTCTCACACTCTCACTCTCACTCTCACTCTCACACACACACACACACACAATGACTTTGTAAGTAGTTGTAAAAATACCCATGTAGTTTTGGATCTGTATGTGTATTACAGTTTACATATGATTCTGAATAAATGTTTTGAAACATTTCCATCGACCATAGCATAACGAACTATCTGGACCATACTATACTACTGTATCACCATGGCCCTGGATCACATATACTGTACTATCACCATAAGGCTGGATCACAGCATATACTATACTATCACCATGGGAGTACAGCACAGCATATACTATACTATCACCATGGGAGTACAGCACAGCATATACTATACTATCACCATGGGAGGACAGCACAGCATACCGTGTACAATAATATGCATGATTTATGCATGAGCTTAACACAGAGTATCAGGACAGAAAATGAAGATTCAATATTAATGACAGGTTTTAAGTGTGGTTTACCACCAAATGGCTTATTCTCCTCTTCATTTACATTTACAGCAGCAGCTTCTCTGGCTAAATCTTCATTTATCAGCAAACGGTCTTGAAACCTGCCTCTCTTAAATCTGCCAGATGAGATCTAGTCATTTATCTATCAGAGATTTCCGATTTATGCAGCATAACTTGATTAATAATCTATTTGGGGGTGTGTGTGCACGCTATTTGGAGGTGTGTGTGGGCTCCTGATGAAGTTTTCACATGCATATTAGAGCAGTGAGTTTGCACAAGCCGGAGAAAGTAATCCGTGCTAATGCATCTGCTCATGGCGTGGCATTTGTTATCATTCACACACGCACGCACACACACACACACACACACACACACACACACACACACACACACACACACACACACACACACACACACACACACACACACACACACACACACACACACACACACACACACACACACAGGTCCATTTGAAAATCAGTTCTCTCTGCCTGGCCGTGTCATTTCTGATAGGTAATGGAGGGATGGAGGTAGCAGCTGAGCTCCCCTCTCCTCTTATCTGTCTCACCCTCCTCTTGACCTCTCTCTCTCTCTCTCACTCACTCTATTTCTCTCTCTATCGCTCTCTCTCTCTCTCTCTCTCTCTCTCTCTCTCTCACACACACTCCCTCTCTCTATCAGTGTGTATGTTACTATACATGTATATATCTTCATCCACTCTGTCTCTCAGGCCATCTGAACTCTTCTGTTTGATGAAAATGTGATTCATTTCTCTGTCTGTAGTTTTTTCCTTCACAATGTCCCTTGCCACCTTCGCCTCACCTCTGTCCTCGTCTTTCACTGCCTCTCCTCCCCTCTCTCCTCTGTTTCTGATCCCCCATCTCTTCTCACCCTCTCCTTTTACCGCTGTTCTATCTCTGTAGACGTGTGTGTGTGTGTGTGTGTGTGTGTGTGTGTGTGTGTGTGTGTGTGTGTGTGTGTGTGTGTGTGTGTGTGTGTGTGTGTGTGTGTGTGTGTGTGTGTGTGTGTGTGTGTGTGTGTGTGTGTGTGTTTGCACACTGTGACCTGTGCAGACAGCTTTCTCATTATCTCATGTTGTTCCTCTATGTGGATTAGGATCTAGAGATCATGCTTCCAACCACTCTCCCAATCCGTGTACACACACACACACACACACACACACACACACACACACACACACACACACACACACACACACACACACACACACACACACACACACACACACACACACACACTACCTGTCTGACATCCACCTGTCTGACATCCACCTGTCCTATCAAAACTCACAGTTGTGCCCTCTTGTGTGTATTTTGTGCGTCCGTGCACGTGCTGTATGTGTGCTTGAATGTGACAGCAGCCCTCCCTGATCCTTTGAGATACTACAGAACTACACTCTTCTCACAAACACACAATATTCATTCAGTCCATTGTCTCTCTCTCTCTGGGTGGAGTGAAGGGCAGAAAGGAGAGGAAGTGCTGAAAGAAGTGTGGACAGATGGAGAGCATCTCCTTACCACAGGAGACAAACTTCACTCTGTAATGGGCCCCATCTTTTGGCATCTCCTTATTCGTGTGTGTATGGGTTTGTGTGTAAGTGTGTACACAAGTGTGTGTGTGTGTGTGTGTGTTTGTGTGGCCACTATGAATCTGTCTGCCTCTCTCTCTGTGGTTGCCTCAATCATCTCTCATCACGGCCAAATAATAGCCCACAAACGCCATTTTGGTCCAAGCAACAAAATACTTTAAACCCCAGTATATCCCTTCCCCTCCCCTCCTCTCCCACTAGGAGAGGAGGAGAGGAGACTCCTCTCCTCTCCTCTCCTCTCCTCTCCTCTCCTCTCCTCTCCTCTCCTCTCCTCTCCTCTCCTCTCCTCTCCTCGCCAGCCAGCCAGCCTGGTAATGAGGACTAATTGAGCTGGGCTCTCAAGCATGGCTGTCGCAGGCTAGCAGTGGCATAAAAAGAAAGAGAGAAAGAAAGAAAAACGTAGCCCATCACACTTTAGTTACCGATTAGTTCATTTGTGCAGGGACTCTGGGAGGTGAAACCAGAAAATGTATTAGTTCACAAACAACTGCTCTTTCTGTGTGGGTGTGTATTTATTCGTGTGGGTGTGTGAGTGTGGGATTGCATGTGTGTTAATAGATGCCCTTGAGCAAAGCACTTAAACCTGGAGTGCCTTTGATAAATACCCTAAATACCCACCACGGTGAGTGTAAATAGGGAACGGTTTCTCACTGCGAGCCTACAGACAGAAGCGTCTGTTGAGGAAAGCAGCAGCATCATGGAGCTGGCAGTCATGTACAATAACTCTTCACCAGCACCACAACCTTGCAGAAGAAAGGGCTACGTATGGGCATACTGGAGCTGAGGGCCCCTCTCTTTAGCACCTGATGTTGGGGCCCCTTCATCTCTGACATAATGGTGAGTGACAGCTGTGACATGAGAAGGACTCCCTGGAGACCAGCTTGTTTTTCCTCCATGGTCCCCTGGGGTTGGCCGTTTAGCGGGAGAACCTCAGGTGTGACTGGTCCTCTGTGAAGGCTCAATCTGTTGCAGTCTTATACAGCGTGGTTTCAACTTTGTCAGTCTTCATCAGACATGAACCAAACGTCAGTTTAACTCTTTACGGTAGGGCCCTGTAGCAGCCACGCCGGTGCAATCTGTCAACATTCCCGTTTTTAAGTTATGTTTTTACCATAGACTTGGACAAAGGGAGCCCCATTGGTTTCTACTAGGGGTGTGCCGATATATCGTCCCGCGATATATCGCGATACGTTTTCGTGACGATATGTATCGTTTTGGGGAGAAAAAAAATATTGTTTTGGAAAAAAAAAAATATATATATATTTGTACTTTTTTTTTGCAATAATAATGCAAAAACAGAAGTATTTGTTTGCATTTGCCTCCCCCCATATATTTTCATAAGCTTCCCCCCCCCATATATTTTCATATAAAAAAAGTGCCATATATCGTATCGTATCGATGTTGTGAGCCCAAAATCGTATCGTATCGTTTCATGAAATTAGAATGAAATGAAATGAAATCGGCACACCCCTAGTTTCTACAGACCATTTTGAAGCCACGATTGCTATTGGCTGCAACCACAGCAAGGGCGGGTCTTTACTTGGTAGAACCAGTAGTAGAAGCCCTTGAAACATACCTATACTTTATCATTAGTTTTAACCCATAATTTACTAAACACATATCATGATGATTTAAAAAAGACTTTGAACTAGCGATTGAAAATATAAAGCAGCATCATGGAGCTGGCAGTCATGTAAATAATAATAATCATCATAATCATAACGCGGAAACCTGTAATGACATTTTATGTTAGAGCTTGTTTGTTGTCGTAGTTGTTTGGGGGAGTTGTAGGGCATTTTTTGAATTGCAGCTTGTGTTCCAGTATAGCAGCAAAGCCTTTAAGAAGGCCATTGACAAACCTTGGAATCTATCCATGCTCACAGACTGCACCGAGGTCCCCTTTAGAATGGAGAACTATTATCGCTGGACCCCTTCCTGATTGAAATAAAGGTTAGATAAAAAGAAAAAGAAAAAAGTCACTTCCCGTACAGAGGAATATGGGGATAAGGGGGGAGGCAAAAGCATGGGAGATCCAGATATGGCTGTTCTCAAAGCCTCAGTCCACCTCTTTCCCCTCCGCCAAGCTCTTATCTCTTCATTTCATATTTACTGGCATCGGCTAATAACCCCCGCTAGCACCACCTAACATGCAGCTTCATGGTAGGAGATCCAACTGGTTTGCTGGAGAGCTGGATCCGCTCAGACAATACCTGCTAGCTAACAGGCAGTGAGTCAGGGATAGCATTCTCTTCCTCCCAACAACCCCCCTATCCCAATATTGTCCATTTCTGCCAGAGAGGTTGGCAAGACAATGTGTGAAATAACACTTAAGGATGGATCTCTCTCTCCATTCTCTCTCTCTCTCTCTCTCTCTCTCTCTCTCTCTCTCTCTCTCTCTCTCTCTCTCTCTCTCTCTCTCTCTCTCTCCCCCGTTTCCCTCCCCTCTCCCCATCTCTCTCTCTTGAGACAGACCACCCATGAAATTGAGCCTTTCGATTATTGAATGTGATAAAACAACTCATAAGGAGAAAAAAAAGACAGTGAGAGAGTCGGAGTGAGGGAGACGGTGTGAAAGTGAGAGAGATGGCGAGAAGTAAATGTGGCTCATCTTTATTCTGTCAACAAGTCCATCTTACCCCCCCCCCCCCCCCCCCCCCCCGCACCAGCATCACCACCAACATTTCTTTGTTTTAATTCACTCTCTACTGTCTGGAATGTGGAATGGTGCGTCTCACATCTCTGGTGACTTCATCTCTCCCTCATCAAACCTCCTACCTTTTGTATTCACGCTTCAGGTAATAAACCTCTTTTGTTCTGCCTTTGTGGACACCGTGAAAAGCCTTGGCATCAGTCAGTGGGAATATCAGCCGCCGCGATCACTCGGTAAACGCTCCCCTGAAGCCGCGGCGAAGGCTCCCCAGACAAAACGCCGCTGTCATGTTAATCCGAGCCTTAATAAGCCGGAGGGATCGTCGGGCGCGTGGCGGTGATGTGGCCCCAAAGCAGACGCCCTGCTTATCCAAATCTGCACAGATGACAGGTCTGAACATTGGATGAGAGGTGTGTGATGGGACAGCTTTGGTTTTCTATAGCGGCGAAGAACATGGCCCTGTCTTCAAACTGTCATTCAGGTGAAACAAAAGGCCTAATCTGAATTAAGAACTGGCCCTGCCAGGCTTGGCTAGAAATCTGTAACTGAAAAAGGAATTGAGTGAAAGTAAGCCTGACTTAATTCCTCCTATCTATTACCGAGCATCTGAAAGCCCAATAATGGAATGCGAGACAAGGCTGTCATGTTTGACGGAGATGGAGATTTTGTTTATTAAATGGCAGGTATTTTCATGGGTGGCTATTTTCCACTCTGTTTTATTATTCCAGGCATTTTCATTCTGATATTCATCAAATCCCACAATCAATCATTGCTATTGCCATGACAAAATGTAATATTCGCTCCAAACCCAAAGAGTAAAGATTGATTTATACTTCTTCGTACGACAGAGCATAAATTGGGCATAAGGGGCGTGGGGCTGACTCTTCCACCCCCCTATTAGAGGATGTTCCCCAGTTGGGGCTCAGCAAAACGGGTGGAGAGACAGAGAAAAGAGATAATGAGAGGGAGAGAAAGTGAGAGAGAGTGCACGGGAGGGGAAACCCTATTGCTTTTTACATCACATTGAAAATGACATTGCTCTCGCCCCCAAAACAACTGGAGTACTCGTCTCTCCCAGTGGTAAGGCATCGATCCCACCGTACCAGAGAAAAGACCAAGAATAGAGATGAGGAGAAGCAGAAAACCCTTTTCAAAAGAGAGTACCAGTGCTTGCTGGGCTGCTACAGCACAGCATAGAGCGCAGTGTGTGCAATGTGCCCGGACCATTCCGCGGCAAACCCTATAGCTGCTGCTCATCATCCTCAGCCTCAGTCTGTTAACCGGCACGAAATGAAAAGTGACAGAATGATATTTATTTTGAAATCAAAGCGACAGAGGGCCCTTTGCCAGTGTTCCCACTCTGCCTATTTACATACCAATTAGCTGTCTTAATGCCTGGCGTTTTCCTACTGATTAAGGCCATTACCATATATATGAGTGATTAGAGGCGTGCAATAAGGATGGCATTAGTGCGTGGAGAGTAGATAAACCTTGATCCACGTGTAGAAATCCTCCGCTCTTCACTGAGATTCCCTGTCATTGCTGTTCTGTTCATGTTGCCAGTGTATCTGTGCACCCTGGGGACGGCTGTAACATCCAGACAGTTACTGTCCTCTCAAAACCGTGTCCTTCTGCTTCCACTCACACTATTTCTCTTAAGAGGGACATTCCGCTACAGAAAGATGGCTGCCGGGCATAATATACTGTCTCGATGTGTGTTTATCTGAACCTGTGTGCGTGCGTGTGTGTGTGCGCGCGTGTGTGTGTGTGTGTGTGTGTGTGTGTGTGTGGCAGTAAGCCTCCAAAGCCCCATAAATAAAACAGGGACTTTGTAAATGGCTTGGGCTCTGGTGTTCTCTCCTTCTCTCTCCCCTGCTTCCTCCATCATGCTACACAAACATAAAGAATCCATCAGGACAAGTCAACACCACACCATCATCATGACATCATCTCAAACCTTCGCGTACACGTGCTGGCTACTCATCCTCAGCAGGGTGAGCAGGGTAACGTGTTTTACTTCACAGTTTCACGCTTTATGCCTCCATGACCACAAATGTCAACACAACCTGAATGTTCAGACTAAAGGTCATTACACACCGGCGATTATGCGAATATACGCAAAATTCGGACTTGTTCCGAATAATTAAAAGACGCTTTTTCGCTCCGTGGCAGCTTGCATTGACTTTATAAGGTTTTTTAAAAAAACGTATTATTCGCATGAAAAAAACGTTCTCAAAGCGCGGTCCCCTGCAACATTAGGAACAGTTTAACCACTTAAACCCTATAAAATAAAATAGCGAATATAGCAGATCTAAGAGCTCACAAAGTGGTTCATTTCACTATAGTTTCACCAGCTTGAAGCTAAGAATAACTATTCTGATCACAGGTTTCTCTGTCCCATTACAGCATGGAAGACAATTGTAGAATTCTGCACTAGATTTAAACTATCAACTAAGAACTTCTCTAATGACATGAAAATGTTTGAGAAACTATTAGTGTGACAGTTTTTTTTTAAGACAAACAACCACATTTAGCCATACCCATTTCTTATTTTAAACCCCAAATCAACCCCATATCAGACTGCACTGCACAAAGCAGACTGAATTGATCTGCCCTGGAGATTATTATTGTTATTAATAATAATAATGATAATGATAATAATTTAGACCTGCCCAAGTGGTCAGACTTGAGGGCAGGGAGGGAGCAGTTAGGGGTTAGGTGTCTTGCCCAGGGACACCTCGACACGTTGCCGGGGCCAGGGAATCGAACCTTGGACCTTCTGTTTCGTAGGCGTCCTCTCTACCAATTCAGCTATGGTCGCCCCAGATTATCAAATGGCCGTTACCTCCAATCCAACCTGTAGTGTCTGTCATTGCCTTTGTGTGGGATCACCTCTCAGCCTGACACAACATGACAATCTGATCTGGCATAGAAGACTGAAAGAGAGAGAGAGAGTTGTTTGCGCTCACCCAGGTTAAAGCCCTAACAAACGGCATTTAGAGTGCAGCCCTCTCCTGTTTCAGGGGTAAGTAAGGGCCAGCGGGTTTAGGTTTCCAGATTGGGTTCTGTGCTGAGGTTCAGAGAGACAATGGCTCTGAATGGGGACTGTTATCTACCCATTGCTGGTCCGGACTCAGCTGTTGAATGCATCAATGTACAGCATGATCAAATTTCATACCATCTAAAAATTGTTATGTGTGAAATTGTGTATGGATAGATAATCATTGAAAAGATTCTGTGATTTATTTTAATTAATTAAGATTGCGTGCGGTTTACTGTATGTCAAACTAATAGAATCATCTAGAAGAAAATGTAAGAAGAAAAGGTATTCTCTCTGAGAAGAGATTATATTTTCAACATGCACGCATGCACACATACATGCACAGAAACACACTGACAGACAGACCACAAAGCTTTGCTTATAATAAAACAGCAGAGATAATTAAACCTTTTTAGCGCGTAACAAGCTTATCTGGCGTCCTGTTTGTGAAGAAGCGATCTGATGGACTCTAATCTCGTCCGTTTTTCATCCTCAGGCTGTCATTGAAGTGTGCACATTTGAATACATTTACTGTGCATCCCCCACGTGTGTGTGTGTGCACAAGTGCCTGACCAAAGAGATGACAAGTTGATAATACACAATAATTCCCATTCCAGACTACCTCACTAGGAGGCTGTTTCCCTGTCCCTGTGTACCATGGACTTCAGTGTATGTAGCCCAAGCTGATGTCCCCTCATGCCATGGAGGTGTAACATTCGTCTTTTTCATCCTGAGTTTCATGTGTTTGTTTATGGTGAGGCGTGCTTTTTTTGGTCCCCCTTCTTTTTGTATTATCTTTTGTGCTTTATGTGGAGTAAAATAAATAAACTAGGCATGAGTTATAGGGTTTCTGTTCTATGCCATTTTCCTACAGATCATTAAAGCACTGTAGAGATCTAAAAACACTAATAAAAGAATAAATGGGTGTAGAGAGATTTCATAGCTTCTGCCAATTAACACTGTCTATTACCCACACTCACAGACATCTTGTTGCGGGTGTAGTAAAAGCCACCTGTGAGAGATAAACAGTAGTTGTTGTACCATTTGCTGGTTAATTTGATTATCCAATCTGGACTCAACATCAGACCCTCAATGTGGCCCAGTAGCCTGTCTACGTCCTGTTTCTAACCTTAACTTTACTGTCACTGTTGTTTGCTTTCCAAACCGTTGAAAAGGTAAGGCATTCAAACAGAGCAAAGTGGATTGCAATGATGTCCTGTCTGCCTTTTTATATAAAACTAGTTTTAACACGCCGGTTAATTGTTCAAGATTCAAAACAAGGCTCTGGAGGCTTTCAGTCTCCCCTTGTCTCACATTCAACGCACACATCACTGTAATGAGGCCGTGTGTCATAGATTCACTTTGAGATTTCTGGAGTCTATTACTATGTTTCTATTCCTCTTCTTTTTGGCTGCGTTTATTTGACTGAAATCGTTCTGCTTTTCCTTGATGCTGCCATTCCTCAGCCAGGTCTACCTTGAAAAAAGGGATTATTTAAACTCAAGGCGACTTCCTAGTTCAAATCCTAGCTCAAATAAATTCATCGTATGTTTCTTCCTACTGTGCCACCTGTGTTGCAGCAGTGGGTTTGTGTTGGTAAAGCATTGTAGTAGGTTTGGTTGTGACAAGCTCCTCCTCCCTCCCCTGAGCACCCCCCCAACACTGTGTTGTTTTGATGCGTCAGACATTAATTGCATTGTTTTCCACAGAGGGCCATGCGCGCTGCAGCCCAGCGCTCCATGCTTAATCACCAGTGATAAAAATGAATGGAGCATGGCCTGGAAGCTGTCTGTCTTCTTTCCTGTCTCTCTGCTCATCTCTCTCTCCTTTCTTTATTTTGTGTTTGCTTGCTCATTTGCTTCTTTATCCTATTCAAATTCTCTCCTTCTCTCTCATAATCTCCATCTCTCCTTTGTCTCTATGCACTATAGCTCTGTGTACGTACATTAGCAGTGTAAAATGGGGTATTATTAGTGGAGATTTCCCAGCCTGCATTGTGTCCTTGGGTTCCATCAGTGTGCTTTGGGGTTGCTGAACAGCTGCTCAGAGATAGAGAGAGAGGGAGAGGGAGAGAGAGATACGGAGGGAGAGAGAGAGAGATACGGAGAGAGAGGCGGGGGCAGGAAGACAAAGAGAGAGAGAGGACAGAGTTGGAGGATAGATTGAGGACATGGAGGCCATGGTGAGAACTTGCTGACACTGCCAGTCCTTTCCAATTTGGTTATGCAAATTTACTCCTCTGCTAACCAGCGGCGGAAGGAAATGAAGGCTGTCTGAACCTGTGTGTGTTTGTGTCTGTCTGCTTGTTTACCTTTGTGCTCGTGTGTGGTTGTAGGTGTGTTTGTCTGTCTTTCTACTCATTTCTCTCTGTTTGTGCTTGCATCTGTTTGTGTGCCTCAGTCTGTCTATTTGTCTGTACGTATGTGTTTGACTGTACTTATTTACCTGTGTGTGTGTGTGTGTGTGTGCGCTTGTGCGCGTGCGTGCGCATGCATGCGTGTCTGACTGTCTGTTAGTAGTTCTGTCTTTATGCTTTTTATGTTTGAATGACAAAGCAAGCGACATAAAACAGAATCTGAAGCTGTGTGTATGTATGTTTGTACATATGTACAACTTAAGTTGGATAGGGTGAGAGAGCGAGAGAGAGAGGCATGTGGATGAGAAATAAGTGTGTCAGTCTAATATATATTCCGTGGTGTGTTGGACCAGCGCTGTGAGAAGCTGCGCCTCCATCAATCCTGTCAAACAAACTGATGCTGCCTGTCATAAGCAGAATGAAGTATTCACGGCACTCTTATGGATATCTCTCCCATCCTCCATGTCTTCTATCAAGGCTACTGAACAACACACATGTGGCGGCCTATGTGTCTATCTTCAGGCAGCGTTGGGGTTGTGTTGGCGTTTTTGTGTTGTTGTGTGGTTTCTTGTTGGGTTGGATGCAGTAAAGGTCTGGTTTCATCCCCCGGCCTTTGCACCGGATCTGAATATAACATAACATGTCTATCTGTCTCCACATCACTCATACTTAGATATGATGCCCGGTGAAATGTCAACGAGTAGCTCGTTAAAATGAGAGGGATGATTGAGCTGTGCTTGAGGACAGTAATGAAGACAGAGTAATGTGATTGGGGGTGGGGGGCATGCAAAGCAGGTCCAGAGTCAGCTACAAGCCCACCATGTTGTGATTATGTGGTACGTACGTGCAAACTGAATTTTTGTTTTTGTACAAGGGCATGTAAACACACACACACACGCACACTTGAACTTGGACATGAACTTGAGTTTGAACACACATACACACTCTGCTGCTGTTGCTGCTGCCTCAGTCATCTCTGCCTCTAAACAATTAGCCCGCGATTCACGATTTTGGAGAAAATCGATAGGAGCCAATATTCTCTAGGGCAGAATTTTCAGAGCGAAATAAGCAGCAATAGTCCAGACTGAACATTTCCTGTGTACAATCTGTAGATGGTCCTCCCAGATTGTTTTAATCCAAGGGTTGGACTGAAACAACTACAATCTGCTCTTACTGTAGCTCTAGGTCTAAGCTAACTTATCTGACTTCTTGTTTATCTGTCGCTGTGTGCTCTCCACTGTGTAAACAAGTGGTGTTATTTATTTTTTACTTTTGTTTCATAGTGCTGTTTGTATGTTTAGTCCTCTATCTGCTATGGATTTACGCTGAAAGCAAGAAAAACAAGAATCACCAGAAACTCAATTCATTAATCTTGTTAAGTCTGTGTAATTTTCTTAAGATGTCAATGAAACGAGTCCTAGAAATGTTTCTCTTGAAATGAGTACCTTATGATTATTATTTTTAAATTATTTCTGGTTCTTTTAATTTAGTCTGCTTTTGTGTTTTATGTCTGTAAAAATGTGTTTTTAATTGCTGCTGCCTGTCTTGTCCAGGTCTCCGTTGAAAAAGAGATTCTTAATCTCAATGGCACTCTCCTGGTTAAAATTACGGCCTTTTTCTTCTCTGCCAGCTACAGTACATCCATGAAGCCTAATATACTGTACCCTCTGTAGTATGACAGTGTCGCTTGGCAAAATAATCTATTCTTTTCGGCAAGCAACGCCATCGAGCGATGGAGTATGAATAATTCTATTCTATTTTTCCTCCCTGTTCCCCCTGTAGTCCAACAGATTTTCTTTTGATCTAACCAGGTGATACATTTTTGAGTCTTATTAAAACCAAAAGAGACTCTTTGATTTTCAATTCTGTTCAGGTGTTGGATAGAAGTGGTGTTGACATGGCTGTGAGGCCTGGACCAGTGGAGACTGGCAGAGCAACAAGTTAGCCACACACACACGCACACGCACACGCACACGCACACACACACACACACTGTAATCTGAAACAACTAAAAAAATATCTCAGCTGTTTTCTTTTGGTCACGCGGAACTGTTGTTTATAAAATCATTTTAAGAGGCTAACGTGGTAAATCATTTTGTCTTTGGGATGTACATGACACGGACATTACGGAAATACTAATGTGACTGGGGTGGCTAAGTAATGGAATACGGACATTACTGCGAGGGACTGCAATTATTCCGCTACTGAGACAAAATTTTGCAAAAAGAAAGTAAATATGGCCCAAAGAGCCAAATGCATTTAATGAACAATTAAAAGTAGACAAAACAAAGTATACATGCATGATGGAATTTGTAGCGAACTGTGTCTGAAAATTTGGCATGTGGTGTGCTAGAACATACAGTATAAAGGTATAAAGCAAAATTATATTCTTTTGAAAAATAGTGCAGCCCCCATTCCTTCCCTATTTAACACAAATAAAATCACTGATATTCAAGCACGGCTGATATCTCAATATTCTGAGATTTTTTTTGTCACATCACACATCACATCACACATGCAAATGTGGGAAAGAAATAGTACATTTATTATTGAGAGTGTTTGCCTTGCTTGTTCTGTGCTCGTCACAAAGATTGTACATAAGAGAGTCCCAAGCTTAGTCTGCTGGACAATCCTGTCTGATCTCTCCATAATCCACTGCCCACTGTGCACTGGTCCAACATTTCTACTATTTATTATGGTTACAGGCGGGGTTAAGTCTGCTGTTGTGGATGTGGGGAATCCATGCTTCTGCTTTTGATATCCTCACTCTTTTTTTTTTAATCGCCAGTGGGAGTTTTATCCCTGCTTCTGGTCAGTTAATTAAATACATGCATTTTCTTTGTTTGATATTTATTTTTGATAATATCACAAGTTAACAATTTAATAAAAAAAATTAACCACATGAGCCTGGCATCCCTTTTTTGGACAAACGTGACTACATTTGCCAAAATATTTCAGTTTCTTTGTCTCTTCGGGGTAGCAGTGACATACAGAAAAATATAATCAATAATAAATACATTCATTCAAGTTGCTAGCTCCGCTGTCACGCTGCAGTGTGTCTACATCAGTGGTTTTCAACCCTTTTCATATCAAGGTCCATTATTTATTTGCCATTTGAGCCACGGACCACCATTTGATGAGATTTAGACTCTCAGACCCAAAACTTAAAATATTTTGTTGTCGTTTGATAAGATTTTGTCTACAATTCCATGCTGTATTGATGTTGGTACCATAGGAGAGATAACAGGCCAACGTTGATCAAAATAACAATTCTTTAATTAAGTAATGCAGATTTGCATTTGGTTTCATTTTACACTCTCAAGAGTTAAAGATCTATAAGGGTCCATTTGGTTACCAACTCTCCAGCATTTAGCTGGGGACCAACTGGAACCCCCTCAAGGACCACTGGTTGAGAACCACTGGTCTACATCTATGGTGCGCCTCTTCCTCTAGCTGTTCCTTGGGTTGGCTCCCACAGTGTCAGTTTGCTCGCTACCAGTTACGGGTGCCTCAGGCAGTGCACTACCAACCTTATCCTTCTCTCTCTGATCTTGTCAGAGGGCTCCATAGAGGTCCACATTTCCGATGTGGTGCGCGCCCATGTGACATCAAGTGCTATTCGTAACATTCTTGTGTAGACGCCATCCTGGGCCTTTTTCTGCTGTACTGTGAGTGTCCATGTATAGGCCACGTACAGCAGCTCTGATTCCACTGTGGCCATGAACAGCCACTCTCCTGTCTCCTCATCCCATACAAGACATTCCAGGCAAGTGCCCATCAGACTTTCAGATCCTGTTCTGTCAAAGAAGTCCAGGCACTGAGATATTTGAATAGAGAGACGAAGCTGGGACCCCCACTTATTTTTTCTTTCTTTCGAAAAAGCTTCCATGGAACTTGATCGAGGCTTTCAAAGCTAGCTCACGAGAACTGTTGAGAGATTTGAGACTAGTTTGGAAGTATTCCACAGATTTTTCTTTAAGTTTATGGGTTGCCTTCAAGTGATGCTGCAGCTTATAGATGTCTTCATAGAATGGTTTGCCAGCACTATCATCAGTTAACAGTTGGTTGTTTGTTTGTTTACAAACATATTATCTTTTCACATATGTTGGATTTTATACATGTATTTATCTATTTTGGCAGAATCCCATTAGTAACTATAAGGACCCCCTAGAGGTCCTGAACCTCCTGTTTAAGACACCTGATTTAGAATATTGTTATTATGTGTACCTGGACCATAAGCTCTCTGTAGAGTTTTGATCTTTATGATCTGAAAGCAGTTTTACAGCAAGGCTTATGCAATCCACTGGATATGCCAGTCATGAAATAGGCATTATCAGGGCATTAGACAACCTGGCAGTCCAATAGGCTGTACGAGATCCATCCAAGCTGTGCTCCCACACACGCACTCACCCACACACACACAAGCACACACGCACCATAGAAATTTGTAAAATTGAGGCACTTCTATTTTCTCTAATAGCATTTAATGTCCGAGTGACCCCTCCTCACAACCCAGGGTCCTTCATTGGAAGCTTTTAGTCATCCAGAGAAATGCCCAAGCCAGCGGTGCTGGGTCGTGCACAGAAAGTTAATTAGTTTCCCTGCCCATCTGGATGCATTAGGGGTTGTCTGTTGCATCACAGACGGTGAAATTGGCCGACAAAGAGGGAGCTTTGAATCGATCAGAACGGGCCAGACACTTTAGGGGCCAAGCGGCTGACCTTGGGCGACCTCGAGTGACCATCCCACCATCAACATAGCCAACTCACTTTCCAAATCATAACACACAGTATAATCCAGAGTGTTACTTAACGGGTCAATTTCTGTGCTTTCCAAATTGAAGTAACACTCTGGATTTTTATGCACGCATGCACACACACACACACACACACACACACACACACACACACACACACACACACACACACACACACACACACTTTGATTGATGGATAGATGGATGGAAGCTGGGAGGCAGGATAGTTGAGCTGCCTCTCTCCAGTACCGGCTCTGTTCCAATACTTGGCATGCCAGACATTTCACACTCAAATTTCATCTGACAACTGATAAATAGCTGAATGCATGCATTAAATACCTTCCCAGCTGATCACTGAGCAGTTTGCCTTGTTTGATAAATTAGGCTTGTATTCTGCACACAAGCCTCATAGACACACACACACACACACACACACACGCACACGCACGCACACGCACACGCACACGCACACACACACACGTGCACATGCACTTGCACATGCGCATGCATGAAATCAGACGGTCTGAGTGAGACTATACACCTCTTCCAGTCGGTTTTGGACTTTAAACAGGGACAGATTAACCCTGTTACCTAGCGACAGAATCCAGGGAGAGGACAGCCCAGGTGGTCTCTCTGTCTCTAACCCCCCCCCCCCCCCCTTCCCCGTCACAATGTCTGTCTTTCCTTCCTTCCTTTACCTCTGCTATGAATTAGTAAGCATTCACACACACACACACACACACACACACACACACACACACACACAGACACAGACACAGACACAGACACACACACACACACTTGGTGTGAGCTTGTACAGCTTGTGTGTGCATAAATGGAGCTTCATTTTGAGTGATTGGGGCTGATGAATATGATTATAGCTCACAACAACACAGACAGACACTACTGATTTACTTTATCTACAGAGGAGATGAGACTTGTGTTTTTACATTTGACTTGGTTTGTGTGTGTGAGAATGGGAGGCTGCCTCTTGCACAGTTTGTAGGGGTGTGTGTGTGTGTGTGTGTGTGTGTGTGTGTGTGTGTGTGTGTGTGTGTGTGTGTGTGTGTGTGTGTGTGTGTGTGCAGTGATGTTGCTAGGTTTTCAATGTAATGGGTCCTGGGATGCAAGGGTGGTCTTTTAGATGGGTCCCAGGGACATTTTATGGGTCCCACAAAAATGCACAGCGTTTAACTCGTGTTTCATCTTATATGGTTATATTCATGTAGAACATGTATCTGAAAGAAAAGTACACAATTCCAAATCCGACAACTAGTACTTGTAGTACTTGATTTTTTTTTTACATTAACCACTTGAATCCTAGTATCCCTTTTCTGAGGAGAACTTTAGCCAAAAATAGCAGATCTACAAGCTCACACTTGTGAGCTTGTAGATCGGCTATTTTTGGAGTTATAGGTGTGTAAAGGGAAAAAAGAGCAGCAAAAGTTTATCTGAAACACAATTTTATACAAGAGGGGGTCCCTGCTTCATCTCTCTCTCAACTAGGGGGTCCTTGGCCTGAAAACACTGAAGACCCCTGCTCTACAGGGAATTATTTGATATCTGGCTGCACGGAAAGACACAAGAATCACAGCTGCCATTAATGAGTGCTGTTCAGTGTTGATTGCCTAGTGGTCAAATTGGGGTCAACGAGCCATCGTTAACTTGCTTTGAAGTTGGGCTGTAAGTTGCGCAGCACTCACTCTCTCTCCCTCTAGCAGCACTCGCACTGCCCTGAGACAGAGAGAGAATACTTCTCCATACGGCGGTGTTTTACCGAGATTTTTCTTGTTTTCTGCACTATGCCTTGTAATCCGCGGACGGCTTTGAAATCCACGGATGGCCTTCAAATCCACGGTAATTTCCGCGATCGCGGAATCGCGGATTCCTGGGGGGACTAAATTGTAGTGGACGCAACCATGGTGCCATGAATGCGTCCTTTTTCAATATGGTGCGTCAGAGACGCAGGACGCAGGCCTATGAGCATCTCTGCTGTGTGTGTGTGTGTGTGTGTGTGTGTGTGTGTGTGTGTGTGTGTGTGTGGGGGGGGGGGGGGGTGTGTGTGTGTGTGTGTGTGTGTGTGTGTGTGTGTGTGTGTGTGTGTGTGTGTGTGTGTGTGTGTGTGTGTCCGTGATGGAGTGTCTTTGTCATTGCAGATATTGATTTGTCTGTTTGGATTAGTTCATGTGATTGGTTTGTGCGTTTGTTTGTGAATATAAATTAAACAGACGTTATCTAATCTCATCCGCGCTTTAAGCCAGTCTTCATTTTAGCTGGGTTTTAGCACAACACAGTGTATGTGCATGCACTCATGTGTGTAAGGGGGGGTAAGGATGTGTATGCCTGTGTGTGAGTGTTTGTACACTGTCTTATTCTGTGTGTGTGTGTGTGTGTGTGTGTGTGTGTGTGTGTGTGTGTGTGTGTGTGTGTGTGTGTGTGTGTGTGTGTGTGTGTGTGTGTGTGTGTGTGTGTGTGTGTGTGTGTGTGTGTGTGTGTGTGTGTGTGTGTGTGTGTGCGTGCGTGCGTGCGTGCGTGCGTGCGTGCGTGCGTGCGTGCGTGCGTGCAGTGGTGGAAAAAGTACTCAATACTAGTACCAATACTGCAATATAAATATACTCTGTTACAAGACGCGTTGTGAGCTTGTAGATCTGCTATTTTCAAATAGCCTATGTGTAAAATAGGGCTGAAGTGGTTAATGTATGTTTCATAATATCATAATTCATATCTGAAAAGTAACTAGTAACTCAAATGTTCAAATAATTGTAGTGGAGTAAAAGTACAATTGAGATATAGTGGAGTAGAAGTAAAAGTATTGGAAATTGGAAATACTCAAGTAAAGTACAGATACCTCAAAATTGTACTTAAGTACAGTACTTAAGTAAATGTACTTAGTTACTTTCCACCACTGTGTGTGTGTGTGTGTGTGTGTGTGTGTGTGTGTGTGTGTGTGTGTGTGTGTGTGTGTGTGTGTGTGTGTGTGTGTGTGTGTGTGTGTGTGTGTGTGTGTGTGTGTGTGTGTGCGTGCGTGCGTGCGTGCGTGCGTGCGTGCGTGCGTCCTTCCTATCCTTGTGTCTGTCAGTTGCATACAGCCTTGGTCCACTCAGAGGCCTCCTCATCATTACTCACCCCACAGGACCAGGGACATATGCTCCACACTGTGTGGGTGTGGGTGTGTGTGTGTTTCCCCCTCTTTTTCTGTATCTATAATAATACATGTTTGCGTTTAGCTCAGATTTTTGTAATGATATTTTAAGTCCTTTCTCTTTGTGTGAAACAGTGTCTCGCTGTCCTGTGTACTAATGGATGTCCTCGTTTTGTCTTCCAGGTAGAGGACGCCATGTTGATGTTTGACAAAACCACCAACCGACACAGAGGTAGGTGCACTGCTGTGTGAGAGTGTGGCTGTTGTTGTTAAACGTACGCACAGCCGAGTGTTGATGTCTGTCCATGTTGTGTTTGTATGTCCAGATAGCTGGTGCCAACGTGAAAGAGGAAGAGTGTATACGGCTACTGTTGAAATGTTTCCATTCTTTTGTGTGTGTGTGTGTGTGTGTGTGTGTGTGTGTGTGTGTGTGTGTGTGCTCGTGAATACACTCAGATTATCCAACGTTTCTTTGGATGGAGAATCGATAGCCACCATGCTTTAAGCTCACGCTGGTGCATTATATGCAGTACATGAAAGCCAGAACCCCCCGGCATCCATATCTTCCAGTTCAATAAACACACACACACACACACACACACACACACACACACACACACACACACACACACACACACACACACACACACACACACACACAGCGTTGGCAACAACAAGTTCGACCACAACAATAAGTGGATTTCCTAAAGGATTCCTGCTTCCCTCAAGGTCAATTCCAATGTTGTTGGCTACAGATAGCTTTCACTCTAGCTAGCGATCCATACTAAATCTGTTCCCTTATCATGGCCATTCTCCACACTGTGCACGCACACACACATGTGCACGCACACACACACACACATGTGCACGCACACACACACACACACACACACACACACACACACACACACACACACACACACACACACACACACACACAGACACACACACACACACACACACACACACACACACACACATGCGTGCACATGCATTTCTTCCAGAGCTGTCCTCAGACACGCCTATATGACAGCTCAGCCCGCCAGCTAAACAGACCACATACAGCAACATTTATTCTCCCTATCAATTTAATTAGCCCCCTTCCCCCGTTGGCCATTTTGCCCTCCTCAGATAAAGTTGATAAGAATCTGCACTGGCGTTGTGGAGATTGGACGATGGAGGACGATGATGGAGGGAGAGAATGAGAGAGAGAGACAGAGGGGGGCAGGCTGCGAAAGTGAGAGAAGGAAGGAAAGAGAAAGGGCATGCATAGCGCCATAGATAGATGGATAGACAGAGTGAGGGAGGGAGAGATGGAGAGGGAGAGAGCTTGGCTGTGTGGTCCGATAAGGCCTCAGATAGCTGATGTGGCAGAGCAGCGGAGGAGGCAGGGCTCTTATCTCTCGGCCTTATCTCTCTCTCTCTCTCTCTCTCTCTCTCTCTCTCTCTCTCTCTCTCGCTTTCTCTCGCCCTCCCTGGCTTCAGCAGCACAGCCTCTCTCTCTCTCCCCCCAAAGCAGAGGACTTTACAAAGACGCCACAGTCACCCACCGCTAAGAGAAGCAGCCCACAGCCAGGGTGGAGGATTTGAGTTTAGAGGAGGGAGGGAGAGGGAGAGAGAGGTCCATCCATGTGTTATTTATAGTTAGACAATATTGGGAAAAGGTGCATTGTGGGTCAGAGAACACGCAGCAGAGAGAAGTCTGTGTATACCATTAACGAACTGAACCACCAGGCATGGAGACACAGAGGGGCATGGAGACATGCAGAGACAGACGTGGAGACACAGAGGGGCATGGAGACAGGCAGAGACAGACATGGAGACACAGAGGGGCATGGAGACAGGCAGAGACAGACCTATAGACACAGAGGGGCATGGAGACATGCAGAGACAGACATGGAGACACAGAGGGGCATGGAGACAGGCAGAGACAGACCTATAGACACAGAGGGGCATGGAGACATGCAGAGACAGACATGGAGACACAGAGGGGCATGGAGACAGGCAGAGACAGACCTATAGACACAGAGGGGCATGGAGACATGCAGAGACAGACATGGAGACACAGAGGGGCATGGAGACATGCAGAGACAGACCTGTAGACACAGAGGGGCATGGAGACATGCAGAGACAGACATGGAGACACAGAGGTGCATGGAGACATGCAGAGACAGACGTGGAGACACAGAGGGGCATGGAGACATGCAGAGACAGACCTGTAGACACAGAGGGGCATGGAGACATGCAGAGACAGACATGGAGACACAGAGGGGCATGGAGACATGCAGAGACAGACCTGTAGACACAGAGGGGCATGGAGACATGCAGAGACAGACATGGAGACACAGAGGTGCATGGAGACATGCAGAGACAGACCTGTAGACACAGAGGGGCATGGAGACATGCAGAGACAGACCTGTAGACACAGAGGGGCATGGAGACATGCAGAGACAGACATGGAGACACAGAGGGGCATGGAGACATGCAGAGACAGACGTGGAGACACAGAGGGGCATGGAGACATGCAGAGACAGACATGGAGACACAGAGGGGCATGGAGACATGTAGAGACAGGCATGGAGACACAGAGGGGCATGGAGACATGCAGAGACAGACGTGGAGACACAGAGGGGCATGGAGACATGCAGAGACAGACGTGGAGACACAGAGGGGCATGGAGACATGCAGAGACAGACGTGGAGACACAGAGGGGCATGGAGACATGCAGAGACAGACGTGGAGACACAGAGGGGCATGGAGACATGCAGAGACAGACATGGAGACACAGAGGGGCATGGAGACATGTAGAGACAGACATGGAGACACAGAGGGGCATGGAGACGTGCAGAGACAGACATGGAGACACAGAGGGGCATGGAGACAGGCAGAGACAGACCTGTAGACACAGAGGGGCATGGAGACAGGCAGAGACAGACATGGAGACACAGAGGGGCATGGAGACAGGCAGAGACAGACATGGAGACACAGAGGGGCATGGAGACATGCAGAGACAGACGTGGAGACACAGAGGGGCATGGAGACGTGCAGAGACAGACGTGGAGACACAAAGGGGCATGGAGACGTGCAGAGACAGACCTATAGACACAGAGGGGCATGGAGACGTGCAGATACAGACCTGTAGACACAGAGGGGCATGGAGACATGCAGATACAGACCTGTAGACACAGAGGGGCATGGAGACATGCAGATACAGACCTGTAGACACAGAGGGGCATGGAGACATGCAGAGACAGACGTGGAGACACAAAGGGGCATGGAGACATGCAGAGACAGACGTGGAGACACAGAGGGGCATTGAGACATGCAGAGACAGACATGGAGACACAGAGGGGCATGGAGACATGCAGAGACAGACATGGAGACACAGAGGGGCATGGAGACATGCAGAGACAGACATGGAGACATGCAGAGACAGACCTATAGACACAGAGGGGCATGGAGACATGCAGAGACAGACATGGAGACACAGAGGGGCATGGAGACATAGTACATACAGACAGACAGAGACAGACGTACAGGTCAGACATAGAGCCAGGTGGACAAGCCCTTTTCTTTCTCTGTGCCTGGATGTCAGTGAAATATATAATCTGTCTATTATGCTTTTATGTAATAGTTGTTCTTTCTATTCTATTTTATTGTTCTGGAGTGTTTGTGTACATGGACTGCAGTCACACTGCTATCTTTCCCTTTTTTTTTAGGGAGGTTAATACATTATGCGTTTCGCCTCAGCTTATGGAACTCCATTTCCCATGGATCTTTGTGGCAGTTGGCATTCAGCTGACCCCTTTGGCCAGTAAGCAGTTTTTTGTCAACCATAACTTCTGTCTCCCAAGAGATGAGAGAAGAAAAGAGCAGAGGAGAATAAAAAGGGGAATAAAAATGGCGATGGGGCACTAAAAAGCAAGAGAAAATATAAGTGACTGAGAATGAGAGAAAGTGAGCGGGAGGCTCGGGGTCGGCCCCGGGTTAAACGTGTTTTCGCTCGTTGCTACTAGCATCGCTTAGCGCGTGGTGAAACTGCCCATTACTCTCCATGGGCCATCCGATTGTGGCGCCGGTCACTAGGGTCAGACAGACCCTTTTCACTGCCATTAAGAATGAGACCCGCAAACAAGCTGCTCACCAGCGCCGCAGAGAAACTATTTCACACAGCAGAATCGCCGGTCTCCTGTACCGCTTTGAAAAGCACACAATAGTGTTTCATGATTACCCCCCCCCTCGGGCGATTTCTGTTCATTTGGAAACAGCGTATGATTGTCTTTTTCGTTGCTGTTGGGTAGAAACCTTGTATCTTCATATTGAATTATTTGTTCTGCCTTTTCATAAATGAATGCCCTATTTTATGAAAAGTTGCGAAAATGATCGATCTGCAAGCTTGTATATACCACAATTTTAGAAAGATATGGAAATAAATACCCGACAGATTTTGGCCATGATGGGGCTCACCTGGTAGAGCACATACCATCAAGGCTCAGTCCTTGCCCAGTTCGACCCGAGACCCTTTGCTGCATGTCCTTCCCCATCTCTTTCTCTCCTACCATTCCTGTCTCTCTGTCTCTGTCTATTAAATACATGCTTGAAATGACCCCCTAAAAATATATATCATAATAATTAAAATAAATTATAAGGACATGCTCAAAATAGTGATGCTAGATTGAAAGTGACTAAGTTTGTGGGTTTTATAAATCTAACAAGAGCTTGTGACATATAACTACATTGGACCCATTGGAATTTACACATGTTCTTTCTTCCATTTCCTGAAAAGTAGAGGTTTTGGACATGACAAGGTTTCTTTGACCGACAGCTAAGTTTTGTTTCACTGTTTCTGTCCCCTGCATTGGCCTGTGGTTCCTATGTAGCTGTATAGAAAGGCCCACCAGAGAATCAGAGAATAGATTTGTGGCTAATTTGATGCCTCAGTCAGTGCTGCTTTGCCTGGCAACTGAAGCCTGCAATGTATTAGCCATGTAAAACACCAGGAGAACACCCTTCTTAATCAGCCCTTCTATCACTGCCTGAGATTCAGAGCCACACACTGTCCGCCAGGACACTTGTCATTTGTCTCCATTGCTCATCCGCTCTCTAGGATTAACGTACGTGTGTGTGTGTGTGTGTGTGTGTGTGTGTGTGTGTGTGTGTTTATGCCTGTTTATGTCTGCGTATGCAAAAGGTACTTTTTTGTGACCGATTTCAGTTATTTCCTTCCAGTTCCTTCTACGTGTGCGTGTGTGTTGCGGACAGTGAGTGGAAGTATGTCTTATTTTGGCTGTCCGCTCACTGATTCTTCAGCGGGATTTGCATAGAAATATTTTCAGGCTGCCTCCTAAGCTAATGTCCCCGACTGTCTGAGACAAATCACACAAGCCAGCGCTAATTGAAGCCTCCGTTCTGTGTTTGTTTTGGCGACATGCTTTGATCCTCATAGACCAGAAGGGTCGGGAATAGTGAAAACACACAAGACTGTAAGAAAAAAGTAGTCCTTGAATAAATGAGTGGTGTGTTGGCTGCATGGTTGACAATGTGTTTCTTTACGGTTGGATTCATACAGGCACTATACTGCTTCAATTGTGCACACAGTGAGTCTGCGGTCCAACTTTTCAGCGTTACAGAGTAGTGAGAAACAAGTCGATTCTGACATCATCCACCAACATGGCCTCACACCAAAGCCTTCAGTTTGTCCAAACCACAAATACAAATACAAATATAAAAGAAGTACATTTTTAATTTTGACATCAAGACAATGTTTTTTTGATACCATATGGACTCAAAACATCATAATAACAACACAGTCACTAATTATTTATTTACGGTTAGGCATGGTTCCCATTGTTAAAGCTAAGCACTTAGTTTATAGTCCACACTGCTAGTTTCAGTCCAGATGAACCGCATTGAGTCCACATGGTCCACATGCTAATAATAAATGTCAGATTCTGACGAGTCTAGCTCGTGACGTGTAGCCTGCAGAGTCAACGTCAAAATGACATTTTTACTTCAAATATTTACATCCTTCTGGTTTGAATGTGTCTTGAAAATAATAAATATATCATAGTCCCACATCTGCATGAACCCGCATTTAAAACAGAAAGAGAAATATGGGAACTATAAGCATATGAGGTACTTGTAAGAATATTAATGACCCGCGCCCACCTTTCCCTTTGATTATTCAGGAAGCTGCAGACTTCACCCAGAGGACCTGTGGGTCACAAGTTGACAGTGTCTCAGTATCACAGACCCTATACCCTCTTCTGGAGGCTTTCATTAGCCGTTGTTCAGAGAGGAGGCAGGGTCATATTCACATTCTCACACTTGGAGTTTAAAAGAAGTTAATTATTTTCTTTTAAAGTTTAAACTTTCATTTCCTTTTTTTCTTTTGGAGTCTTGGAACTTCACCAATTTGTCTTTTGATCTTAGAAAGCTGTTAACTGCCCCGGGTCCCACAGGGACAACAATAGAACTCTGCTACTTGCCGTCTCATGTCTAGTCTATGTTGCTATAGCAGGCCTGTTGGAGGTATTGGAAACCGTGTGGAGAGCATAAATCACTTCACAATACAGTTCAAAAACATCATCTCACCGAGTAGTCCCATTATAATCAGTTCAATCTGTCTTCTTCCGCCAATGTATCCAATATTCACAATTGATTCAAAACGGATTCAGGATTAGCTCCATTATGAACAAGGATAAATGATTAGTGTGGGTTGTTGAATTATGGGTCTTGGAAAGGGCTTGACTATGCCAGCTGATAATCAGACATATACATACACCAACGTCCATGGTTTCACAGAAGGATATTGATGGTTGTGAATGTAAGTTCATTAAGTGAGTGACAATGCTGTATAGCTACTGCGTGTGCTTGCACCACATTACAGCATTACATGGCTGTTTCTACCTTGTCCTCTCCGTTTCATCTCCTCATCTTTTGATGTGAAAAACAACTTATGTGGGTCTGTGTATGTGTGTGTCCGTGTCACACTGGCATTTCAACACTGTGTGCATGCCTGTGTGTCTGTGCGTTCGCCTTTGAGTGTGCATGCGTGAATACATTTGTTGGTCCATGCATGCATGTACCGTAGGTTCGTTTGTTTGTGTGTGTGTGTGTGTGTGTGTGTGTGTGTGTGTGTGTGTGTGTGTGTGTGTGTGTGTGTGTGTGTGTGTGTGTGTGTGTGTGTGTGTGTGTGTGTGATCCTGTGTTTTGTGTGTCTCCATTGCTCCGTGTTATTTGGTATGCTGCATGCTGGAGAGGCGTGCGGCTGATGCAATGCCTGCTCAAAAAGACTAATAAGCCCCACCTGAGCCTCTGCCTGGCACTGTGCAAACCTGCCCTGGTAGCACATTTCAACGGCCCACAGCATTTAATGATATTTCTGGTGAAAATAGGTTTGTTATGTACGGTATATGCCGATGAGACCCCAGACAGAGAGACTTGGCTTGTGTCTCCAATAAAGTCCATTACATCCTTCCTACTGTAGACCCATAGCAATATCATATTATATTCCCTCTGCTTATAGCCCTCCTGACACTGAGACCTGACAGAGCAAGCTTCTTGGTTCCCATAGGGAGGACAGAGTCTTCGCTAACAGAAAATACCAGTCTTTATAATGCCTGATTTATACTTAGATACGTATCGTGTTGTGCACAGAAAATACAAACACACAACTTGTTGCACTGAAAGTAGCTGCTGTAGATAGGCAATTTTTGGTCTGTGCAGTGTGAGCTTGCAGATCTGCTATTTTCGGTGCATTACACCAGCATGCAGCTAAGCATAAATCAGGCTTAAGTTGTCAATAATGTCTATTTCTTTCCTCCTTGTGACTCAGTCGGATCAATGATAAGCACAACATGTAGCTGGTGGTGTTATGTAAGCAGTTCAGCAGTTCACTTCCTTCCCCCCGCTCATCGCATTCAATTCTAACTCTGTCAAATAAAAATCCCGCTGGCACTCATCTTCATCAATATGAAGCTATAATCCATCATGGCCAGTTTAACTGTGCTCCGTTTCTGAAGGGAAATAACTTCTGACAGCAACTTACAGCTGGAAACAAGTTTCTCAGCACATATTGCACGCATCAACGTGCACGCTAGGAGTAATATCTTTGGCATTGATAGCTGTAAGCTGTCATTTGTTCTACAATATAATATTCACACCATTTTTGTTGCCCCCAAACTGCAATTTATTAGAGAGTATAACGTTTCGACCCGTGTGGTCTGGTCAGGTACATAAATAAGAACATGTGAGGATGGGTGTGTATATAGATCAGGACATGGGCAGAGCCCAATATCAGAGGATAGAAAATAAGTAATTGACCCTGCTTGGTTTGACAAAAATCCTCTCTCTCCATCTTCTACTACCATCAAAAAAACAGTTTTTCAGTTGCCTCGTATTGATATAGGTTTCATGACGTTCAGTTTTACCACACATTAAAAGTCTTTGTCATAGTCCTTCAAACGTGTATAGAAAGTTTTAACCAAAAATTCCACTCCATTGATCCATGGCAGGTGTTTTTCTCTCACATTTCTAAAGCCTTTTCAACTGCAATGAAAAAAGAAATCTTTGCCTGCGGGTGTCGCTGGTGAGGGATTTTGCCTGTCAATCATCGCCTCTGCTCCGCCCCCCCCAAAGGAAAGGATAGGGGAGGGGAGGGGCGAGGAGGAGAGTAGGCGGGATTAATCGACAGTGACCTCACTGTCGAAGGGCCAAGCTCAGATTACTTTTCAGTCTAATTATTCAGAAAACCCCAGACCACAAGAAATCCACTGTATGTTCAAAGTTCAGATTTTTTGGGTGCAATTGAGGTCATAAAACCCCAAAAAAAACATAAAAAATAAAAAAAGTGAAAATGAATGTCATAGAACCTTTAATGTATTCAATTCTTATTTTAAACTTGGCTTCAGTAAAAAGGAACATCTCGGGTGCAATATAGTTTCTGGGCATAATGTTTTAGTTTTTTTTTCAAAAACTGGATTTTTTTTAAATTGCCAACTACATAAAGGCGGAACCAGGGCGGAACAAGTCAGGCACTACAAGCTCACACAAGTGTGAGGGAGACAGTGGGGTTTATCTGACCATATCATTTTAGATGAGACCAAAGCTGATGTTTGGCTAGTTACAAAATCTTGGAGGAGTAAGAACTGCAGAAACAAACTTCAGCATGGCAATGAAATGTTTGCTGTCCCCCCCTTATGAGATAATTTTTTTTATTTTTATTACCTCGCCAAACTTTGTTTCTACAAGGAGTATGCTGCAGCCGTTACTGTAGTAGGAGCAGCCTTCTCGTGAAGACCTGTAATCATGGCAGCTGTGAACACTGGCCACGTTAATGTATCCATTTGTAACATTGAGAGTATACAGACGTGACCAAAGGGACTCTAAGCGGTCCATTTGGTGACATTTGTACACTCTGATTTAAATTAACACTCAGGATTTTACTGCGTACTGTACACCCTCCGCCTGACCTCAAACCCCTGAGCTGCTGGCATCGTTTTTTGCACTCATTTCTCCCTCTATCTCTATCCGCCTTTTCTTTTTCGTAAGCCCTGGTTTTGCTTTTCAAGCTTTCTTCGTCGCCTCTCTTCTCCTCTCCCTCCCTCCCGCCCACCTCCCCTTATATTAGCATATCAAGTGGCGCTGCATTGTTTGATGTGCGGTAGGGGTTACCCGGGAAGAGTTGACTAGCGGGAACGCACGGGTCGTCCTCAGTTCGTACCCGCAAATAAGCTGCAATCCGTCGTTCTGTTCTGCTCTGTTCTTCTGTACTGTCCTTCCTTGCACACTGTATGTTAAATGGGAGTCCATAATAACACGTCTTTACACCGGTCTCAGGGGAAAACGGCTCTCCCTGGCAGCCTGCAGTCCTGGGATTATTCCGCCTACAGTATGCAGGACATACAGTACTATTTTTTTTGTCCTTTGTTCTGTATGGTCTAATAGCAGTCCATGAAATGACTGACCCAAAGATATCCTATACGTGCTGGTGATGGGGTGCACATGTTTTGTTGTTTTTTAACACCCATTGTCAACATATCTTCATATATTTGGTCCTCACTAATGCTCATTATAAGATGGTACCCTTTCTGTCTTCTCACTCTGGCCCTCATTCATCAAACTTGCGTAGACCAAAATATGGGCGTACGCTGATCTCAACGCAGCTGTCGCCCATTTATCCACCTCGTCAATTTGACGTGAGTGTAGCCACTGCTCCAATCTCACGTCAGGTCCTCAGCTCGTGTATGCCAATGGCTTTCATCGTAGACTTGTGGTGCAGCATAGTTTGCCATGCATCTAACATGCAGCAGCCACTTACAATGTGGTTGTGGAGAACAATGGACCACAACAGAAACATGCCCCTCTGGGCTTTTTGTGTCATCCTTTTAGCTGAGTTTTTTTTTTTATTATATATTTTTGGGGCATTTTCTGCCTTTATTGATAGGAACAGTAGACTGACAGGAAATGAGAGAGAGAGAGATGGGGGGCTAACACACAGCAAAGGTCGTCGGGATCGGGAGTCGAACCCGCGACACGCTGTCAGGCTGGATTACCACCTTAGGGGCCCAGACGGTTACACCAACTGTCTGGGCCTAGCTGAGTTTCCTTGACTGTTCTGCTGAAGTATTCCATCAATCAATCAATCAAAAACATATTCACTTAAAATGATGTACGGTAACCTAACATCTAACATTTAATATAACCCTGCGTATCCCTAATTTAAATTAACAGGTGACATAATTACAAGCATTTAAAATCTAGGTATTAAAAACAATCTATCACATTAGGTTAGGTGGATGCTTAATCATTCACCCATTTAAGGAGCTTAAACCGCCTTTAACAGTCACGGTGGAATGCGTTTGCGCTTCACTACTTGGAGGGGACTCGACTGTTTGTACATGTGTGCGACATGATTCTGCCCTGTGGGGTTGTGCACAATAGTGCGCTAATACTGTATTATTGCATTAATGGGGTGCTATTGGACATTCCGAGGGAACCATGGATATCTCAGTCCCAACTCTAAAATGATGTATGGCGAGTAGGCGAAACAGACAATGCATGTTTAATCAAATATTTGTATTTATGTAATGCATGTATATGACTGTGGTTGTATTTTTGTTTTATTTGCGTTGCATTACTTATTGGATATGTGTGTGTGTGTGTGTGTGTGTGTGTGTGTGTGTGTGTGTGTGAGGTGTTGGTGAAACTTCTGTCTGTGCCCTGGGTATGCTAATAGCCTGAGTCATTCCACGCATATGATTGGCTTCTATGTTGTCTATGTAAATAGCTGTGTGTGAATCCACAGAGATGATTGGTGGGGTTTCTTTTCTTGGCCATCTTCTACTTCTTCATGTCGCGTGTGTGTATATATATATATATATATATATATATATATATATATATATATATATATATATATATATATATATATATATATATATATATACACACACACACACACAGTATATATATATAATTACATTTCATTTCAATTTCATTTTCAGCCCGAGGCAGAAAGTGTATGTGTGCGCGTGCATGTATGCCTGGGTGCGTGCTTGTGAAGAACAGATTTCTTTCTGTGTGGGTTGGACAGTGAGACAAAGTCTCTGTGTTATAGAGAAAGAAAGACCTTACAATACCACATCATACAGTATTTTGGTTTACTTTTTTTGCATTCGACCCCTTTCAAGTTTCATTTGATGACGAAACCTGCAGAAACGCTTCACTGTCGAGAATGAGAAGCCATCGTTTCAACTCTGAGACCGAAACAAGCACCTGTCATTTCAGACACAGAGCCAGCATGTTACATGACTAATAGTAGTAATACCCAGGTGGAGTGTATTTGAACCATATCCAAATATTTGAATGTGTGTGACATGCCCGGGCGACCTCTAATATACCTCTAATATTTAGTTAGCTTCTTCTGGCTGTTCTTTTGACATGGACATCATAAGAGGAGTCTGTATCGCTGTTTGGTCTACTTAAGTGATGTGAATAGACCCAATAAGTATTCCGTGTTGTCAGTAGAGCTGTGATAGTTTGGAATTTGCATTAATGCAGTGAAAACACAGAAAAGCAGCAACCCCCCCACACACACATCTATTCAGAGAGCTGTTATCGATGTGTTAAGTGTTAGTGTAGATCAGGCCACTGGAATAATAATGTATTTTACTATTTAAAATCCCACTAACCTCTGTAACCAAGCTATTTACTTTCCACACTGTTACTTTACCAGCCATGAGCTTGTTCAAAAAGTGTGAGGAAATAACTTTCCACACAGCAGCTTGAACAAAATGGTCCATGACTGCAGAAATCCTTTAATGCGATCTTAGATTAGATGTGTATTTACTCGACACAGCAGATATTTTCTTTCCACAAATGCAGCATAGCCTTGTCCAAATTCGCTGGCTAGTCCACATCGTCTGGCTCAAAACCAAATTGTGCCAAAATAGGCAACAGTGACACATTTGGCTTGGGAATTTTGTCAACAAGCTACCGTCAGTTGTATGGCCATTATTTATATAAATAGAAATAATAAGAGCAACATTTCCTCCTCGATTATTCGATAAATTGAAATTGTAATCCACAGAATAATTGCTCCGGAAATCCATAGTTGCAGACTGCAACTTATTTTGTAACACCTGTTCGCTTAATTTGTGGGCCTGTACTGTAGGTCCAACGTGATGAGCCTGTTCTGCTGGGAGAGAGAGTCCTGTGAACACAGTAGGAGTCTGATCCGCTACTGCAGCTCCCAGCAGCTGTGATCAGCGACGAGACGGCCCACGTCAACCATGTGTTTGATCAGTGGAAACCCAACCTGCTCATATTCCTGCTTTGTGTGTCTGTGTTCCGTCAGCGCTGCATCAAGCGGCCTGTTGCAGAATGAAAGAGCGTCTGTGAGTGATGTTTTCCCTCTCAACAACAGTTGCCTGTTCAATGAGACGTAGGCAGTCGCTGTGTGTGTGTGTGTGTGTGTGTGTGTGTGTGTGTGTGTGTGTGTGTGTGTGTGTGTGTGTGTGTGTGTGTGTGTGTGTGTGTGTGTGTGTGTGTGTGTGTGTGTGTGTGTGCGCCTGTGCCTGTGCCTCTTAGGGGTGCAACATTTAATCGATTGAATCAATTATAAAAACGTATACATTTAAATCAAATAACTTCTATTTTCAAAAATAGCTAAAAAACGCATTGCAACGTCGCTATTTTCGATATAAAATAGTAAGTATATATTTTGTGTATATAGCCCTAACCCAACTTAACAAGGAATTTCAACGTGATTCTTTGCTCCATGTTTTTGCCACTTCCAGTTGCGTGACAGAGGGTAACAGCCTGGAACAGCAGCACAGAGTGAGAGAAGTGAACAATTTTATAGCAGAATAACTTAACTTTGTCTGAAGTTGTAATTGTATAACCTCAATGTGTCGTCATGGTATCAGGCTCAAACAAATCAGTCAGCTCCATGTACGGTATGGGCACAAAAGGGGGCACGCCCATATATGGGCATATACTGGTGACATCAGCGATCTCCATATATGGGCATGAAAAGGACAAAGACTGACAGATACAGAGATCCGGTTGTCCAGAGCCACAGATCTGACCGCTATGCCCATTATGGTCATTTGCATATATGGGACCAACCGACTGCAAACTCGGCATGCGCAGCAGCAAGGACTCCAGGGAGTGCGGTTCAGCCCTGTGTACATGATATTGTCATGGTTAAGTTTTAGTACATGGGGAGGTTGCACAAAAAGGCTTTGCATTTTGACTTTACCTATGAAATCATCCGTTGCTATGTGTTTGTGCATCACACGTGCAACAGAAATTATTTCAATAATATCTTCCTTTTCTTTGGAAAATGCAAAATGCCTCAGTGCTACAAACAAAACAGAAAACATTGCTTTAGTACAAAATGTATTGCGACGCCCCAGGTAGTCTTCGAAACTCAGGATGGGCTTTTGTTTTGTGATTTTAAAATGAGGCCCACAATCTTGATTGTGTGTGTATGTGTGCGTGCATTTATGCGTGGGTACTGTAGCATGGATCTGCTGATTGCAGGCACAAAACTGTTCCTCCTACAGTATGTTCTTTTCAGCAGGGGGGTGATTGCAGCACCCCTGAAGCAGGCATCCCTTCATAAAGAAAGCAAAGACGCACGCACGCACGCACGCACGCACGCACGCACGCACGCACGCACGCACGCACGCACGCGCACACACACACACACACACACACACACACACACACACACACACACACACACACACACACTCATTTGCAGACTGTACACTTGAAATATTCTCTCCACTTTCAGCAATCACAGATTAGCTGCCACGTTCATTGTCTCAACAAAACAGCTGCTATTCAAGTACATTGATATTTAGCTTTAACTTTCAAATGCTTTGCTAACTAATAGATCCTGGCGTTTATACGAAGTTTAAAGAACTGAGACACATTCCTCCGCAGGTCAACAGGAAAGTGTATTATAGTCCATTCCTCTTTTTATATTTCCACACTGATTTACATATTTCACAGCAGTGGGGATAATAATGCCAATAACATGTTGAATGAATACACAAGTTAGATAAAGATAAACACTTCAACCATCTCAGTGTGATAACATTCTGTCCAGTTGAACACATATTCCAACAACACACACACACACACACACACACACACACAGACACACACACACAGACACAGACACACACACACCGACTGTCCTCTCTGCTGACCCTGAGTCAGCATGCCGACAGTAACCAGCCATGAGCAAACAATAGACGCCCGCCTCAGATCCATCGATGGCCCTTTAAAGCTGACGAAAGGTCAGCCACAGTTTGTCCAAGGATGAATTGGTCCCCTGCCCTTTAAGATCTAACTGCTGTAATTCCCTCTCAACGCAGCCGCCCGTGTTAGGCAAAAGATCTCTGAGCAAATGCAATTAGATATACCTTAACCTCGGCTGACTCCAGTTCAGCTGGCAACACCGCCCAACCACTACTAGCTTTTAATGGCCCCTTTTGCTACTGCCCCCCCCCCTCTTCCCATCTTTCAGCATTAGCATTTGTCAGGGGGTGTCATTGAAATATCATGGTTAATCGTATGCGTGTCCCTCCTCTGTGCTTAATTGGCACTCTAATCATGGTGACAATGACAGTAATCGGTTCAGTCACTTCAAATGACAGAGCAGCCGTGGACGCTCGAGAGAGAGACCAGTCGACTGTGTGTGTGTGTGTGTGTGTGTGTGTGTGTGTGTACATTGGCATTCATGCGTACATACAGTATTTCTTTAGCTTTGCCTGGGTGTATCTGTATGTATGAGTCTATCTGGGCGTTGTGTGTGTGTGTGTGTGTGTGTGTGTGTGTGTACTGTATGTGTGTCTGTGGCTGTGTGTCTGTGCATGCACACACGTGGCAGGTGTTGCCCTCCAGTCCAGTCACCCAGTGAGTCAGTCCTGGGTGAAACCAACACCGCCCCCCCCCCCCCCACTGCTCCCAGAGCTGTGACATCAACCCATGCCTTTTTTTTGGTTTAGCACCACCCTGACTCCCAGCATGCCCTGCACCCTCTGTCCTCTAGACTCCAGTAGGGACAAGGACACTCAGCCTCCCTCTCTCTCTCTTAGACTATATAAAGAGAGTTTGTCTTGTCTTTCCCCATTAGGTTCAAACCGTTTCCTGGCTTACAATTTAATTTCCCCACCACATCACATATTACAATATTTATTTTTCACAAGAAAGGCTGTAATTAATGGGCATTGCAATATATTACGCCTGATTGATACATGGTTGTGCATCGCCGCATAATGTTGCAACACGTTGTAAAGCTGCTATGTATAAATCAGGCCTTGAGGCACCCAGATTCCTTTCCACCTGCTGTCCATTCAGACCAACCATCATCTGCTTCTTCGTTTTGCAATTAAAACCAATTTACTATTTAGGCATTTCGGAGATGCTCTTATCCGGAGCGAATTACAAAGTGCAAGAGTAATTGCAAGTAACATAAATAACATGTGTGGCCATCTGCATAGTATAACTCGTATCTGTCAAAGAAATAGACAACAAGAAGTGATGCAAGGAAGGAGGAGTGCTAGGGGGAGACGAGAGAAGAGGTGAGTTCTCGGACTGCAGTGGAACATAGGGAGTGAGATGCAGTCCGGACTAAGGGAGGGAGGTCATTCCACAGCTTGGGAGCCAGGATGTAGAATAGTGTAGGATGCCTGGAGTGATGGTCAGGGTATCATAGGGAAGGGCCGGATGTCCTGTTTTTACCTGATCTACTGTAAGTGTGTGCAGTGATGTTGATAGATACTGTGCAGTGTACACGCCTTGCATCTCTGAGGCACTAAAATCTAAACTCACTATTGACATTTTTACCCTGCTGTATTTGAACAACAAATTGTCTCGACCTCGGAAGGTCTCGGAAATGCTTAATTTCGCCCTGATGAAGACCTTCTGAGGTCGAAACATGTTGGCAGTTGCCTTTTAATAAATAAAGGCTTTTCCTCCTTTTTACTTCTGAGTGCCCACAACGTCTGTTGTATTTTCTCATGTTTGATCCGTGAGCGCCATTGATACTTTTTTATCTTTTTTATCTCCTAGTTATAATTATGGTTATATTCAGGCATGCTGAAAATGTATCTGAAAATGGAACTATATGAAAACCTTATCATCATCATGACATACTGTACTAGTATTCAAACAAAAATAAACAAGGTACTCCACAGATTTGTTGTTCAAATACAGCAGGGTAAAAATGTCAATAGTGAGTTTAGATTTTAGTGCCTCAGAGATGCAAGGCGTGTACACTGTATAGTATCTATCAACATCACTGCACACACTTATAATACCCTGACCATCACTCCAGGCATCCTACACTACTACAGTGGAGTACCTTGTTTATTTTTGTTTGAATACTAGTACAGTATGTCATGATGATGATAACGTTTTCAAATTGTTTCATTTTCAGATACATTTTCAGCATGCCTGAATATAACCATAATTATAACTAGGAGATATAAAAAGTATCAATGGTGCTCACGGATCAAACATGAGAAAAAACAACAGACGATCCGGGCACTCAGAAGTAAAAAGGAGGAAAAGCCTTTATTTATTAAAAGGCAACTGCCAACATGTTTCGACCTCGGAAGGTCTTCATCAGGGCGAAATTAAGCATTTCGGAGACCTTCTGAGGTCGAAACAAAACCTTTTACTCCTGAGTGCCCGGATCTTCTGTTTATTTTTTATGATTTAAAATGTACTGGGGACCCACTCAATTTCAATTTCAAATGACCTCCTGTGGGTCCTGGGGACTCACTAGATTTAAAACCCGCTACATTGAAAACCTCTCCAATGTGTGCGGGAAGGGGTGTAGTGATGGATCATGTCCTGTAGTTAAGGGGGCGTCATGCCCTTAATTGCCTTGCAGGTCATCACAAGTGTTTTGAACCCATTCTGAATTCTCTCTCTCTCTCTCTCTCTCTCTCACCCTCTATCTCTATCTCTATCTCTCTCTCTCTATATATATATACACGTATATAGTATTACACGCACACAGACACAGACTCTATGTATTTAAAACCACAGAAAACACAATGGGGGTCCCCTCTCTGGGGGGAAAGAGCATCTCAGTGAGGAAGGGAGATGAAACATTTCTGGGATTTCATTTGTGCTTTCATGTTGTTGATGCAAAGGGAGGGAGGCCTTTTTTCAAACCTGCACTAAAGTATAATTGTCTCAGCTACATGAAAGTGTCTAGAAGTAGAGATCAAATAACTGTACGTGTCTCATCCATTACTCACAACCCCGTTTTATGGACATGAAGAGAAGGTTCTGCTCGATGAGGCATGTGTTGATTGCGAATGCTGTGTGTCCCAATGTGTGTGTGTGTGTGTGTGTGTGTGTGTGTGTGTGTGTGTGTGTGTGTGTGTGTTTATAGGCCCCCAAAGCGCTTGCTGCAGTTTATGTTATGGAAAACCTCTCATGAATGAGCGTTGTGTTGCGTAAGCGACGCTGACCTTTTAATTCCCTGAAGCCTCTACCAGGGCTCTGCTTGGGAAGGGATGCCCCTATCAGCACAATGAGAGAGAGAGAGAGAGAGAGAGAGAGAGAGAGAGAGAGAGAGAGAGAGAGAGAGAGAGAGAGAGAGAGAGAGAGAGAGAGAGAGAGAGAGAGAGAGAGAGAGAGAGAGAGAGAGAGAGAGAGAGAGAGAGAGAGAGAGAGAGAGAGAGAGAGAGAGAGAGAGAGAGAGAGAGAGAGAGAGAGACGTAGCCAAGTAGGGCTCTGTGACTAATGGACAGGAAGTGCAGCATATCAAGCACACACACAGGCAGCCACCACAGGCCTGCTGCAGGTGAAACTCCTCCAGCGAGTGGCCTTACGTGCCCAGAACAACAAAGAGTGCTGCTGGCGCTTATCGTGCGTCTGCAGCACCGCGCAACATTGTTTCTTTATACCTATTCCCCGTTCGGATAACGTCACTGGTCTATTATGCACACAGGTTTATGTCAGAAAGCTGGATTCACACAGGAATGCAATTGTTTCCCATGAGTTTGTCTTGACTGTGACCTATTTGCATTTGAATCGCTTGCGCCATGAGCTGTGTAAATGAGCTTTTAAGGCCTTGACTGTGACTTTTTAAGATTTAATGATATAATAATCGATAAAAGAAAAATGAAGTCCCTGAGATGTTTGGTATAAAGAGAACTGAGCTAACAGCCTCTGAATAATATATTTTTCTAAACGTTTCAATATTGTGCTTAACATTATTTATGACTCACTAGTGATTTTTTTCCCACAGATCAGATTAGATCTGTGGAATGTAGGCCTACCTACATGCAACACGTATGTACAGTAGATCAGAAAAGGAAGTGTGGGCATGTTCGAGCACACAGGCACACACACACACACACACACACACACACACACACACACACACACACACACACACACACACACACACACACACACACACACATGCGTCTGAAGCCTTTAAACACAAGTCCATCAGTTCAGTCGGTTCTATTCTCTTAGAAAAAGGCAAACATTCGACTTGGAAATGCGTACTTGATTCATCCGAGATGTGTTCTCCCTTCTTCTAACTAGTACCAGGAACGCCTCGCGGCGACAGCAGCGCACAGCCTGATAAATATATAACACAGTAATTATCATTAGCAGAGCTGCTCAGCCAACAGCCCAGAGATTTCAGATACAAGTGTTTGTGATATGCCCTGGAAGATGAATATTGCATCGGAGATGAGTTGGAAAAACAAAGATCGCGTTGGCACGGCGACGGAGGGTTCCGTCAAATTGAGTTTATTGTGTTGTTTCGCTGCGAGCTTGCAGTGTGATGAAGTTGTTGGAAAATGCTGACAAATGCAGCCTGCCTCACTCAGACATGGAGAAAAAAAACAAGACAAACGTCACATTTCTATCCTGTTGGCTAAAAGCGGCAGAGGTTTAATTAGCATTTCTCTCCGTTTCATATTTATTTTCCTAACCTCCTCGCAGCAGGCCTCAACTGATTGACACATCTGACCTTAGCTCCAGTGATTGGTTGAAGAGCCTGGTGTCATTTCCACAGGTGGATGGCCAGCTCTCTCTGGCTGTCGCCCAGCATGATAGGCTGATTCGCTGTGTGAGTCACAGCTCATTGGTCCGTCCCCGCCTACCGAGGCAGTGTGGGAGGTCTATGGGAGCAGCTGGGACCCAGCAATGGCCCCTTGATGTGGAAATGGCTGTGATAAATAATATAGCAGTGGTAATAACCAGCTGCGTCTGACCTCGCCTACCGCCATGTCCCTGGCCAGTAATGATTTCCCCACCACCTGTGATTGGCACATGCATTATTAAGCCACTTCCTCCTTCAGAGCTTACCCATGTCGCGCGCCAACGACGCCGCCACAGGTGGGCCGGCAGAGGCAATACAAATATCATCTCCCCTATTCATTTACCTTCTCATCTCCTCCACCCTTCCATTTCTCTTTCTTGCTGGTGCACCTCAGCAGCGGCTGGGGAGCGGCGATAGGAGCCGCATTGCAGAGGAATCCGTCTCTTTCCCTCTAATTAGCCAGAGGTCATCTATCCTGTCCCGACTCTCTACTGTCTGCAGTGGGGCCTTGTATTCAGCCAGCCTCCGGAGACAGAACCAACAGACTAGTCGAGGACACTGGCCTCCCTTCATGATGAATTGTCACTTTGTGAGAGGACTAATGGCTCATTAGGCCAGTTTAGTAAGGAGCTCCTTCGTTGCCCCCTGTAAGTGTCCCCCTCTACCATGTTCCACTTGATATGTTGGAACTGTTAAAATGCTGAGAAGGAGTCTGCGCCATTTTGTCCATAGATGATTCCTTCATTACCTCTTCACAGTACTGTGAAGACCTGCGTCCAGCCTGAGAAGTGGAACAGTGTGCAGTGAGGTGTTCATTATGATGCAGTAGCATCACATTCTCAGCAGGGGGAGAGGGGGGGGGGGCTCTCATATCTTTACTTCTGTGTGTTATGGATCATTGCCCTGTGCTTGGCTCGTGGTTCTCGCCGCTGACCCACGGCGTGCTGATGCATGGCTCAACACCGCTCTCGCAGCCTCTCTGTTCTCCACGATTCGTCACTAAAAGCACACCTTGGAGGGGAATGTGCAACAACGCGGTCTTTGATTTCAACAGAAGAATATGAATAGCGAACAGGGAGAGGGGAAGGCAGATTTATCTTTGAGGCTTCTTTGAGAGTCCTCTGGGCCCCAGTCGAGACGTTTTCCTCTCCCTCTATGTCTTCTCATGTATAGCGCTGTCAGCACGCAGGGGAATGGCACAGGAATGAGAGAGAGAGAGAGAGAGAGCGCAGTCAGGAAGTTAACCCATTCAAACCGGGAACGCGTCTCTGTCATTTTAGATTTCTTTGGCTATTCAAAAATAGCAGATATACTGTTATAGTGCTGCTCCATGAGCTTGTAGATCTGCTGTTTTTGAAAAATCGTGAAAATGTGTGCAAATCTTTGAATATATATATTTTTAAAGCAAACACTGGAGGTCCCTGGGACAAAATATTTTACAAATGTTCGCTTAAAAAATATATATATTCAAAGATTTGCAAAAAATGTCACGTTTTTTCAAAAATCTACAAGCGTGGGTGGCACTCGGTGCCGCACATATGAGCTTGTAGATGTGCTATTTTTGAATAGCCCAAAGTATAAAATAATGGTTATAACTAGAAAATATAAAATGACACAGTATGCGTTCGTTCCCCGATTGAATGGGTTAAACGCGCTGTGCTCAGGAGGACATTATGTCAAAGCAGGGCCCACAGGCACTTCCTTTTGCAAGAACTCCCAACAAGCAGCGCTGCTCCTAACCGTGCACTCTGAAGGGAGCGCCAGCGCCATCAACGGTGCGCGGTTCACAGATGACACCATATTTTTTCGGGGGGGGGGGTTTTGTTCACTTTGTTACCTGTCGTCTACCTGGCTTTGATGAAACACTGATCTTATTTAACCCATTCAATCCGGGAGCGCATCTGTGTCTAGCAGATATACAAGTTCATATGAAGTTCATCTGAACTTGTAGATCTGAAAAGAAATCTGTAACTCAAATCTTTGCTTCTGAGGGGTCCCTGGAACTAAATATTTTGGGGCGGCGGCCAAATACATATTATTATGTTTCATCCTTTACATGAAAAAGGTTTGAGCACCACTGATATTATAGCAACATAGGTTTTTCAGAAACCTGTTTTTTAGAAGACATTTGTAGATGTGTTCCTGGATTGAATGGGTTAACACCACTTAGACACTATATATTTAGTTGTACAGCAAATAGCAAAAATAGCCAATCCACCAGTTCACAATGTGTCGCAACACGTTTGCTAGTTTCAAAGAATGTTTATAGTACGTGTGGTTAAAACCATAGAGGTATAATATAACTAGAGGGCGGATTGCCCCGCCCCCAGCTATCATTTCAATGAATGTGCTCAGTGGCGTTTTGAAGCACCCGGAAGTAACAATTATTGGTTCCATGTTGGTTCCTGAGCATGCGCACTAGTGTCCTTTTTGCGTCCTACGGCAGTCCGTGTGTCAAGAAATGAACGCGAGATATTTATTGAATACACTCGAGATGCATATGTATATGTAAATGCATATGTATTTATGTATAATATGTTTACATATTTACATTTATATATATAAATATCTCTCAGTATGTTTTGCGCGTGCGTGTATTTCTCCCCGCCTGCAGTTCCAGCTTTGGCCACTGGCGGCTTCAATGTTTCTCAGCAACTCTGGGGGCTTGGTTAAAACAGGCAGAGGCATTCCTATTCATCCTGGCCCGTGTTGTTGACAGCGATTCATGTTCACCTCTTGTTTTGTCAGTTTTGCCTGTTTGAAATGGCCGTTGCACTGCTCTGCGCTGACACCCTCTTCCACAGTTCTTTGTTTACGCGGTCCTCTCCCACACACATCCTCCCTTCCGTTCATCCATCCTCGCCTCCCTCCATCCATCCATCCCTCCCTCCCTCATCTCCATTCACTGAAGTTCTTTTCCACTGCCCATACAAACTCTCTTCATGTGTCCTGCATTCTACTCTTCATCCTGCATCCTTCCATTTCTCTCCTCTGCTTTTATCGTTGGGCTCCCTCTCTCCCATCTACGTCTTCATTTGTCCCTTCCTGTGTCGCACCACAACCCCCCCCGTCGCCGACCCCCGTCTCTCTATCCGTCACCAGTGTTGCCAGATTCTGTGAAAGAGACAAGCAACCAGGTCTAGGAAAACCAGCCCAAAAGAAGCGACTATGGGCCACATGAGCACTTTAAAATATACTTCAGCTATTTGAAAATAGCAGATCTTCAAGCTCACAACGCGTCGCGATGCGACGCGTTGTGAGCTTGTAGATCGGCTATTTTCAAATAAAATCTTGCGGGGAAATTATAATAAGCAGATCTGGCAACCCTGTCCGTCACCCTCCTCTTCTCTCCTCCTTTCCTTTCCTCCTCTCTGTTCCTCCTCCCCTTTTGCATCTCTGTCTCTGCTGTCAGACAGACGTGACGGGTCCCCGCGGACGTGAACAGAAAGACGAGGAGACGCCGAGGAAGACAATTCTCTGGTGTTCGCCGTCACGGCGACACTTTGCGCCTTTTCCATGTTCAATCAAAATGCTAATGGCCTCCACAACAAGGGAACGATATTATTGTAACACTAATTGATAAGAAGACAAAGATAGAAGGGGGCCAATAGTTCCAACTGATGCCGCGTGCCCGGCCCTCGCCTGCTTCTCTTTTAATTACAATCACTGCAATAATGGAGAGCAAATTGCCTGATGGCTGTAACTGCTACGGTCCTGTGACTCTGTTTCTTTCCCTCTCATTAGAATTGTTATACATTATTTATTCCAATTTGTAGTTCTGTGTTTCCCCCTTTCAGCCACAAGTGTCATGCAGTACTTGTGCGCGTTTGCAAATGAACGCGCGGCCCGACTATGCCGGTTCGTCTTGTCTCACGGCTCCGCCTCTCAACGACTCTCAGCTCGCCACTCTTTCCGCATGAACGATGTCCTGTCATTGGTTCGGCTCCACTCCAACGGGCCCCCCGGCCCCTCCAGCAGGGAGAGGAGAGGAGAAGCCTTCTCCTCCAGAAAATAACCTTGAAATAAACAGTCCTCTCGAACGAGGAGCCCATCGACTGTCGATGTCGGCTTCGCTCGCCAACCCTTGGACTCTCCGTGGAGGACGCCAAGTATTGATATGATCCCGTCCAACGCACCTAATTACAGCTGCCAACAGCCTCGCCTTGCTTTATGGATCTCCCCGAGGGTGAGGTGACGAGCAATCCCTCAGTCCAATGCTCCTCTCCTCTCCTCTCCTTTCCTCTCCTCTCCTCTCCTCTCACCTCCCCCATGCATCTGCCTGCTTGTGGATAGAAATGAGATGAAGAGGGGGTAATTAAAAGACTGTGTTGTTCCTGCATGTGTCAATGCATGTCTGTCTGACAGAAGCTGCTTGCCGGGCCCTGGGTGGGTGACCTGTTCACTGTCTTATTAACTTGTCCAAAAAGAATAACAGAATAACAGGAGAGATAGAGACATGGAGGTTAACCATTTAAGACCGGGAACGCATCTGTGTCACTTAAGATGTCTTTGGCTATTCAAAAATAGCAGATATACAAGCTCATAGCGCGGCACCGAGTGCCGCGCTATGAGCTTGTAGATCTGCTATTTTTGAAAAATCTTGAAACATTTTTTTTTAGATTTTTTTCAAAAAACTGTTAGGATTTAGAAAACATTTTTAAGAATCGCCTCAGGTCTTAAAGGGTTAAGAACGAAGCCTCTCCACCTTGGACCCCAGAAGGATGGAGAAGGAGATGAGCTGGGATTGGGCAGAGAGGATGTTGCTGTGTGTATGTGTACATGTTTGGCTGACATGTGGACTGTGTGTGTGTGTCTGTGTGTGTGTGTGTGTGTGTGTGTGTGTGTGTGTGTGTGTGTGTGTGTGTGTGTGTGTGTGTGTGTGTGTGTGTGTGTGTGTGTGTGTGTGTGTGTGTGTGTGTGTGTGTGTGTGTGTGTGTGTGCGTGCGTGCGTGCGTGCGTGCGTGCGTGCGTACAAACATGAGTGTTTTATTGTGTCTGTGAAGGAGGAGAAGGGAGGGGGGTGATGCTTTAGTTTACCGAGCCGGCTTTCAAAAAGCCAATCTAGGCAAGTGAAAGGAGCTGTCTGCTCTCTTTGTGACAGGGTTAGGGCTCTGTCTCACTGTGGATATTGCCTGTTGCTCCAGTTTGACTTAGGCTCTAATTTGCCAGACAGAGGTAGGGGACGAGGCGAAAGCTTAATCAGAAGCCTCACTGTATTAGACAAGGCTGGGATAAGCCGTTCTTTCACCCCACATTGAAGATTAATTTATTCTCCATCGCACAGCGGTGTTGCTTGCCGACAAGCAGGAAATTAGTTCCTGTCAACAAACAACGTTGTCGTACAATGTCGTATGTGTATCTCGGAGTCTAGACATTCTGGAAACAATGTGAAAAATACCTAAAAGGCTGACCTTGATAATGGTCATATTTAGAATTTCCAAAATGTCTGTACATTACATGAGACTGATGGGTCTGACTAATGACTGTAGCAGGAAAGCACCGCGATTGTTTGAGAGGTGAAACGATGAGTTAACGTCTCTTGCTTTGTTTTCTCAGAGATATCATAACACGGCACCATCCTGTAAGACAGCAAGTGCCACAGAAGTGGAGCAAGAACTCCACTTGCTGATATACTGTGCACAGTCAAATTTGGAGTGTTCATTTAACTCTGAAAGTGTAAAAGTGGACCCGTACTTGTAAAATTCTATCCAAGACTGGATAAAATCCAAGATTGAATGAAGTGATGTTCTCTCTGGCTGGCACTGTTTGTTCTTGGAAGAGCTATCCTGGGACTCAGTGGCAGCAGTGGTGGTTATGTTTGTTAATGTTATTGCATCGCCCTCAAAGCCTCTGGCGAGTGGCGCGCACGCAACCGCAATCCCCTCAACCCTCTCTTATCTCATCACTTGACCACCTCTTGTGAAAGAAATGCTAAAAGCACAGGGAAGCAATCTTCACCAAATTTCCTCCCAGATTGAGAGAAGTTGTGAGCCGGGAAGCGATAGGAGGGGAGAGGAGAGCCACGGGGGGGGGGTGGGGTGGGGTGGGGTGGGGGGGTGGGGGGGAAAAAAGCAATAGGTTAAAAATCTGCAGTAAGCAACATAAGCACATGAAAGAATCGATTTGACACGGAGAAGGGTGAATTTTTTCGCCTTTAAACGGCTCGGAGTGCAGGTGCGGGAGGTTAATGAGAGCAGCTCTCCTGGGTGGCGGCTAGCTGGAGGGGAGGTAATACAAAGCGGAGAGAGAGAGCACGGGCGAGAAAAGAGCGCGACGTGGTGAAGTGGAAGGGGTCTGCACGGAGAGTTGAAAGGGACTGGGTTTTTGGACAAAATCAGCCCTCTGGCGTGCGAACGCGTTTTTTTAAGGCTCACTGTTTTCTCTGCAGCCGGCCTTTAAAGCCTATCGCAGCTTACAGATCCTGAACAAGTTGTTATTGAATGTCATTTCTCCTCTCGCCCCCGCTCCTCACAGCGCACAGGCCCAGGTTCTAATTACTCAGCTGTGTTCCATTCTATCTCCAAGGAGCCACATCACAATGGATGTGGGGTTGAAAAGGAGAGAGAGAGAGAAAGAGAGAGAGAGAGAGCAGAAAAAGAATCTGCACTTGCCTGGCTGGACTTTTTCTCTCGCTCCCCTTGTTCATCTGACAGATTGGCTCAAGGGGGGGCAGGGCGGAGGAGACAAAATGGGTTCTTTCAACCTCAAGATTTCATTTCAACCTGCGTTCTCTCTGGAGGACGGTGCAGATTGGACAGGTGGTCCCGTTGCTGACCGCAACCTCACGGGCTCGCAATAGTCTGCACGTGATCAAAAATAAAATTGACCTGCATATTCTGATTTGATTTGATTCTTATTAGGCATTTAAAGCACCACTGCTCAAAAAGTCTCATGAAATAAAATCCCAGAGGATATAGCACTTTAAAAGGTATTAAAAAAACACTTATTTACAAAGTGGTCCTCGATGGAAACGAACAATACATAGAAATAAACAAATCTAACAAAATAACAAAAAAACAGCAATGATAAAATAAACCTTATACTGTAGTCCCACTTGCAACCCTTCGTCCACGGATTACATATGTGGGCTCATGCAAATTATTATATTCTGTATTGATGTTGTGATTTTGTTTTTAACTGAATACCAATGCTGGCTTTGGTCTTAGGAATAGCTGTAGCGACTGTGATATGAGGGAACTTGCACATTGCTAGAATACAGTGTGTGTGTGTGTGTGTGTGTGTGTGTGTGTGTGTGTGTGTGTGTGTGTGTGTGTGTGTGTGTGTGTGTGTGTGTGTGTGTGTGTGTGTGTGTGTGTGTGTGTGTGTGTGTGTGTGTGTGTGTGTGTGTGTGTGTGTGTGTGTGTGTGTGTGTGTGCGCGCGCGTGCGTGCGTGCGTGCGTGCGTGTGCAAGCCTGCCTGCCTGCCTGCGTAAGTGTGTTTTCTTAACCTAATAGTCTTGTCCCTATCGGAGGAGGAGGCCCTTTCATATCCTAACCTATCTCCCCTCCTACATCAGTCATTTCAGGGTTTGCTTTGTCTGCATCTACCATCCAGGTTCCCCTCACGCATTCTTCTTCATCACCATTAAGCCAGAAGAAATCCAATGCACAACGCTGATATTATTTGTCACTCGCTCGTCGTGCACGGTTGTTGTTGTTGTGTGTTTACGCCCACCTGGCTCTGGCGGTGTGAGTAACGACTGGCCGCGTTTGGCATGGAACAAGTCCTCATCGTATTCCCCGTGTATTCCCTCCCTGTGTCACTTCCAATGAAGCAGAGTATAAACCACAGGCTCCTGAATATACCTCCCATTCAGATTCCAGCTCCTGTGTAATATCCAGCATGCGTGGCGCAAAGCCCCGTTGCCGATGTTCTGCCGTGCAGGAAGATTAATGGAGAGCCGCCTCATGTAAAAGACAGCCGAATGAAATGTTTGCCGTGCGCGGGAGGGCCTGTAATTTTATATTCCCGTTCCGAATGCTCGCAATAACATTTTGGGCTACGCGGGGAAATACATTGGCGAGGCGGGGAATTGTATTTGTCATCATTACTGGTTGTCATCTTAATAAGAGCTGTCGATGTTTGTGTCACGGGAAGACAGACGTGTGCTTGCAGATGTATGGAGAGTAAACAAACCACGAAATGAGACACAATTTCAATCTTAGTGAGCGGTCACTTTCAGAGTTAAAGTGAAGACGTATAAATGAGTCTTAGGCTTGGATTCATTAACCGCTTGAACCCCCAGCGTCCCTATTTTGGGCATGTCACAATAGGTGAACATTTGGGACAAATTGCAGATCTACAAGCTCAAAACACATCACAATGTGCCATGTTGTGGTTTGTAGATCTGCAAAAAATAAAAGGAGGGGGCCTAGTATACACCTCTGGGGGACGCCACTCATGGACGTTTATAGGGTTCAAGTGGTTAAGCTTTTGCAAACAGTTGACAGATACTGGGTCACAGCCCAGATAACATGGCATAGCTTGATGACATTTTGTCTGCTGTCTAATGCCAGGATGGCTAATTCAAAAGGTAATGTTATGCACCTCCATGTAATCTTTCTCTACTTGAGGTAGACCAAACTTGGTCGAATCATTGTTTGTTTGCTTATTTGCAGAGTAAACATCATTTAGACAATCAAGCTGTTTGTGCAGACTTTTCTTTTCTTCTAATGAATCAAGCTGTTTGTGCAGACTTTTCTTTTCTTCTAATGCCAGGATGCAACATGGTTTCAGGTCCTTATTGGGAGATATTGTCCCAGGTTGTTCACTTTGAAGTATATATTAAATCATATATAGGCTACTGTATTTCATTAGCTTGGTTCAGTTGCATGGAACCAGTACATGTACAGTATGTCCACAACACCAAGGAGCCATAGAACACCAATCTGGGGAAGCGTGTGTGTGTGTGCACGCGCGTGCCTGCGCGCGATGCGATTCGGTGAGTCGAAGCTCTTCATTTCTTCCAGACTGATAAAGAACATTTCAGGCTGAGTGGCACCACACAGTCGTGTCGCCATGGAGACTGAGGCCATCAGCGAGCTGACGAGCAGCGTTAATGAAGGGCCTGGTTAAGTGTCGAGGTTGATGATGGCCCTTCTCTGAGAGCCTGGGCCATTATAGCATGACACCATCACTGCCACCGGAATGCCACCACCGCCATCTGCTTGTGTGCGACCATGTCCACCGACAGCCACCATCCCCCCTCACTCCTCGCCTGTCACAGCTACGCCTTATTATCTTATGTTTTGAAAATAAATGCAATGCCGCTCTGATGTTGCTACAGCAAAAATAGGGCTTCTCATAAGTGCAGGCCATGTATATTCTAACACACGACAGCCAGAAGATGCCATAAATTATAAAGACCCAGTAATCTATTGGACTGACAAACATTAATTGATTGAGACTTAATTTCTCCATCAATGAAGCTTAAATTAGAGCTTAAATTGTCCAGTTGGTGGGAAAAGACAGCACAAGGGCAGAAAGACAGAGACAGACCTCTATTGATCCCGAGGTGGAAATTCAGTCGCCAGAGGCAGCACAGCAGTTAACACATTGTGTGCCAGAGGTTTATTAAAATAGGGTACATCTAGTGCCAGCATGTCTTCCATCCACTTACGTTGATATGTTTCGTGCTGTAGAAGCCCCGACGCGGAAGTGCATGTAAACAAAGCGTGCGTGCGAGACGGCGGAGGGTCCCGACTAACGCCTGGAACAATAATATTCTAACGCGATCCTCCATTGCAGAGTGATCGCCGATCGAAAACGGCTCCCTTCCACCACGTTAAAAAGAAATGGAGATATTAAGCTTTTAGTCAAGGAGTTAACATTGGAGCGGCCGACCGGAAGCATTTTTGACATGGATCCACATCCGGCATCTCCTTCTTAGAGACTCCTTGGATGATCCCAAAGTTTTGTTGGGCGCCCCACGTGGGAAAAATATATATTAAAAAAATGGGGCAAAAACTGTCCGGACCGTTTATGGCACATAACGCATAGCTTCTCAAAAACTGTCCGGACCGTTTATGGCACTCAATGTGTTAAGATGCAGTTGCAGGGTAAGAGAAGTAATGCAAGATACAGAACTGGATGTAAAATTGGAGTGTCTGGGATTTAATGTAATACTTTCCCCAAATATGAATTTGAATATAGTTGTGCTTTATAACGCTCCATCTCATAATGCTGATTTGTATAATGAACTCAAGAGTCCTCTTTCGGCTTGTGATAAATGTAATGAGACCATCTTTTTTGGCGACTATAATGTGAACTGGATGGATAAAAGGGGTAAAACAAAATTTAAATCTGTTATGGAGAAATGTAAAGACCTACCCGCATTGCTAGAAAGAGTGAAACTCTTATTGATCTGATTTTCACAAATAGGCCAGAGAGAGCAATAAAAACCTATAATTGTATCACTGGACTTTCAGATCATAACATGATACTAATTGTAAGAAAACCAACAGGAAAACGTATAGTGCACTATAACAAAACAGAAAAGCAACTTTTAGGATATTACATATTGGTTAATTTATCAATAAAAACAAGTATGTTTCCAGAGAGCTGGAAAACGGCAATAATTTCCCCGATTTATAAGTCAGGAGACAAGGACATGGCAAGTAACTATAGGCCTATAGCTATCCTCCCTGTTGTCTCAAAAAAATTGGAGAAGATTGTTGCTTCGCAACTAACAGAATATTTAGAGTCTAACCAATTACTGCATCCACAGCAGTTTGGATTCAGAGCTAAATATTCCACAGCGACGGCTAATTGCTATTTACTTGACAAGGTCAAGGGTCTATTGGTGGAGGGACATGTCGTGGGGACAGTGTTCTTGGACCTGAAAAAGGCATTTGACACTGTCAACCACAGAGTCCTAATGTCTAAGTTGAAGCACTTCCAAATGTCTGCAGAAGCCTTACAGTGGCTTGAGTCATATCTGGGGGGGAGACAACAGTGTGTCAGGGTCAATGGGGAGAAATCGCTACTGCTTCCTAATAGCATGGGAGCGCCCGAAGGATCGGTAATTGGACCGCTGTTGTTTACATTGTACATTAATGATCTTCCAAAAACCTGCCCAGGTGTTAGCTGCCAGATGTACGCAGATGACACTGTCATATAGCCCCCTTTCCATTGCAGCTTAAGCACCACACCACACCACACCACACTACACCACACCACACCACACCGCATCAAAATATCTACCGTTTCCATTACACAAAAGTACCCCCGCTCAAATCCACAGGTATGAGTAGCAGACTCCGGTCATTCACACTCATTTGTAATGTACATTTTTGCCTAACAATGGAATGTAGGTGAGTGGCCAACTGTCCTGTATACAAATGCAAATCACCTGTGCACGTGGCCCAGCTTGGCCTAGCTCAGACCTACCCAGGAATGGGTACTTTTTAGGCACCAGTTTAGTACCACTTACACACCACTCTACCCACTTCATTGTAGTGGAAACCAAGGCACAAGTGGGCGGTGTGGTGTGGGGTAGGGTGAGGCCATGCATATGGAAAGCCGCCATACTTTATGTGTCTGCTAAAACAGCCAGCATGGCAGCTGTGCACCTGACACAGGAATTGCAGAACATTTCAAATTGGCTCGAGTCGTCGCAACTAACCTTTAACGTCAAGAAAACTGTTTCAATGTGCATCTTAATACGTAACAAGTCTGTTACAGATGTTTTTGAGGTTTAAATCCAAAATGAAATGAGTGTAAAATATTGGGGTATTATTTTGGATACAATTTTAAAATTTGAAGACAGGTAAAGCATATATGCTAGAAGGTTAAACCAAACTTAAACTGTTTTCGTCATATTAGAAGGGACTTATCATGTAAAACTGCGCAGCTGTACATGCATTCTATGATTTTTTTTAGGGATGTCCGATATTATCGGCCTCCCGATATTATCGGCCGATATTAGCATAAAAATTGATATCGGGAAAATATCGGTATCGGTTTTTGAATTTTTTTTATTTTTTTTTGCTTTATAAATAAGTTACAGGAGTTCTTACTGTATATGGTGTGTGTGATATGAAATTTGAGCTTACCCTAATCACAATAATCCCCGCATATATCGGTATCGGTTGATATCGGTATCGGTAATTAAGAGTTGGACAATATCGGTATATCGGTTATCGGTAAAAAAGCCAATATCGGACAACCCTAATTTTTTTCACACTTGTCATACTGCATCACATCAATGTCACAATATTCTCAAACTGTCTTAAAACCAATAGCATCAATATACAAACAGGCTATCAAAGTCATGGATCAGAAACCGATGAGATTGCACCACTGTGGTATATTAAGAAAACACAACCTTTTTACTTTTGAAAAATGTTATGTTTTTTGGTACCATTAGATTGTTTTTTAAATGTTTACATAATCATGTCTCACCTCTGTTTTCTGGACTGGTTGATAGTCGTCAGAGCTCTGGTAGAGCAATTACACGAGCATTAACTAATAGTGACTGTATTGTTCCCACAAGATCAACACATTTGGACAGTCTGCCTTCTCAGTTAAGGGGGCAACCCTGTGGAACTCTTTGCCTACGGTTCTAAAACTAGAGACGGATGGTAATGTGTTTAACAGAGGACTCAAATTATGGTTGAAATCAAATCAACTGTGCTCACATGTATATTTACTGATTGGTTATCTGAATGATTATGTCTTTTTTGTTTTCACGAGTAATGTTGGGTTTTATTTTGATAATGTTAATTATTAGTGTATATTTTTCTTGTACCTGATTGGGTTTTAGATTGGTGCTACTGTACATTAGAGGAGCTTCCTGTGGACAGGTGTTGAAAATTAGCACTTGTGCTATATACACTGTAAACAAAACATCTGGTTCGTCCAATGTATTTGTGATGTCCACATCAAATAAATAAATACAGCAGGATAGAAAAAAAAAATCACACAAGAAACACCATCAATAATGAACAAATAATATACAACAGTATACAACCTCTACAACAGCTTAGACCCTAAACAATAATAATGCAGATTTTTATTCCTCTGTCTATCCTATGCGAGTGTAATGTCACTCAAGGTAAAGAGCGAGGCTATTTTTGAAGGCTTTTGGTGTGATACGCACTCTCCCTCTGTGGTCACGGCACTAAGATAAAAAGGGATTAACTAGGAGCCCTTGAGCTGTTATAAAATTGCTAAGTAGCCTACTGTAAGTCAGTGAAGGCTGGCCTATGTGTGTGTTTACTTGTATGCTTTAGTCTGTGTGTGTGTGTGTGTGTGTGTGTGTGTGTGTGTGTGTGTGTGTGTGTGTGTGTGTGTGTGTGTGTGTGTGTGTGTGTTTATGTTTGTGCATGCATGTGGGTGTGGGGATGTCCATGGAATAGAGTGTAAAAATGTAAAAAAAAAAAAGGAAGAGTGAGGGCCTGCTCGGTTTCCTGTCATTAATTCAGTTTCTTTTTCCTGTATCAAAGCTCTGTCACGTCCACAGTGTAAGAAAAGGCAGACTTCAGTAGAGGGCCCCTACAACCTTCTTAACTCAACCCTCACCTCCCTGTGGCCCTGCTCCCCAAGACCCCACTATACCTGGTGGGAGCTTTGTTCTTGAAAGGCCACCCCCCCCCCCCCCCCCCCCTCTCTCTCTCTCTCTCTCTCTCTGTCATTTCTGTTGAACGAGCACCCTGGCACATTGAATCCCTGGAGGAATGGATAGAATGGGTAAATGGAGATTTGAACAGCTGTTTTAAAACTAGGTCTCAGCATTAATGTAGCAGAAATCCATGTTCTTCATATTCTCTACTGTGCTCTGGTGCGGTCCATACAATAGGATATACTGTACCTGTGTGTGTGTGTGTGTGTGTGTGTGTGTGTGTGTGTGTGTGTGTGTGTGTGTGTGTGTGTGTGTGTGTGTGTGTGTGTGTGTGTGTGTGTGTGTGTGTGTGTGTGTGTGTGTGTGTGTATATGTATATACCGAGCCGGTCACGGACCCTGCGGTCCACAGACATGGACCTCCTGGCTGTCCCCAACACAAACATGCAAACTTTCGGGGACAGAGCCTTCAGTGTGGCAGCCCCCACTCTGTGGAACTCCATCCCAATAGGGATTTGCCATGCTCCAACACTGGACTCTTTTAAAGCTGCCTTGAAAAGACACCTATTCTCTCAGGCTTATGGCATATAGTTGTTTGTTTGTTCATTTGTCTGTTAGTAGTTCATTGTTCTGATGTAAAGCGTCCTTGGGTTTATGAAAGGCGCTATATAAATTCAAGCTATTATTATTATTATGTATATATATATATATATATATATATATATATACATACAAGTGTCCCTGTCCTCTTCAGTGTCTCTCAGTCTTTTATTAATTCTGTGGTGTATCCTGTGTGTCACCTTATTTCTAAGGTGTGTGTCTGTGTACATGTTTTATTTGTAATGGAGATAATTAAACACAGCAATTATACATCCAATCACAAAGTATGATGCCAAGAGGTGGTACAATATGTTACAATACTTAATAAAACTCTACAGTAGGTAACAGTTTCTATGAAGGTCGCCTCTATAATGCTTTATAAGCTCATTTATAATGCATTATAATGCCCTTATAAGGCATTATAATGCTCGTTATAAATGTTTATAATCATGTATAACGACTTATAACCATGTTTATAACGTATTATAACTGCTGGTCATAATGCATTATTATGCTCAGTGGAACAGCACATTATAACTACCATAACTTAGTCTGTTGTAAAGGCACCTAGAGAAGTGCTGTATGTGTCAGTGATGTGTCATAACGCATTAGAACCAACATGTTTATTAAATGGAATAATGTCTTGTAAACATCAATAATATGTTATAACATGACTTTGAGACCTTTAAGTAAAGTGGCCACATATTCATTCGTTATTAGACATTGTATCACACTATAATACTGTATTGCATGACTTTTTGGCCTTTACGTAAAATGACAACATTCTTTAATGGTCATTAGCACTTTGTATCGTACTATAATACCCTATAGCACGACATAGTGACCTTTAAGTAAAGTGGAAACATTCTTTAATGGTCATTAGCATTTGTATCATACTATAATACTCTATAGCTTGACGTAGAGAGAAGGAATGAGTCCATATCAGTGTGGTTTGAGTTTGTTCATTTTACTGGTTATGGAACTGCAACAAGACAGTTAAATACATAAACAATGAATTAAGGCACATTTCTGTCCAGTCGTCATCACTTTACATAACAGGATGTATTCGCTTCCTCTTTGATTGATAGACACATAATGTAACTGGACATAAACAGAATAATACATAACAGAAATAACATCACATTTAAACAAAACATTTTTTTAAATACATGAATAAATACATAAATACATGACACCAAATGGTTCTGTTGTTTCCAAAATAGTATTACTAATACAGTGGGGTAGAATTAATTAAAAGAAACAGAAAACTCAATGAATGAGTTAATTTATTTCCCGCATTATTTCACCTGTGGTTTATCCAATATCAATTAATAATTATATTTCATTGACCCAAACTACGGTTATCCGCGGCAACCGCGATCCGCACACCTCTATCGCACAGGTATGACAGTGGACCTGGGTGCTGCAAGTGCATCGCAGCTCGGCGACAGTGTTATAGCAGTGTTTACTTCAAATGGCCATACTTTGGTGACCATTGCTCTAATCAGCGCAACATAGAACTACTATAGGTTCGAAGGCCTGAAAATCTAGTGGAACCATATGGACCGATAAGGTTGTATTTGTACAATCTTCGGAGTTAAATTAACGCTAGATTCTATTCTGTAGAAGTGTATAGAACCGTGAACACAATAAATAAGCTGTGGAGGTTTTGTACTTTGATTAACAACAACATTATCAATATCGCTCTTGGACTGGGCAGACCTGGCTGAAAGCATCAAGAGAGCTGGAATGCAGTTTATCCTGGCTCATGGGCTCCCATTGGCTCGCTGTCTCTCCCTCTGTGGTCTGTGGCTGTTGATTTCACTCCGGCCAATCTTCCAATCAGTGGCGTTCTATTGCAGACGCTCATTGATTGCTGGAGGTGACATCTTTCAGATAGCTGTGTCACCCAAGCAGTCGTGTGATTAGGAGAGTATCAGCATGGATGGGGAGAGAGAGAGATGGGGGGGGGGGGGGGGGGTGGAGGGGTAAGTCCTTCTGGAGTGGAGGCGTGTGTGTGTGTGTGTGTGTGTGTGTGTGTGTGTGTGTGTGTGTGTGTGTGTGTGTGTGTGTGTGTCTGTCTGTGTTCTGGTGTTGTGGCATGAGGGCTGTTTTAGGAGGCTAAGCTCATCAGAGTCTTCTCTGCCTGGGCTCCCAGCAGACTCATGGGAGCTTTGGAGGGCCCTCTTTAAACAGAGCTGTGTGTGGGGGGGGGGGGGGGGGGGGGGGGGGGGTGGTAGTAGCAGCTCATCTTTGAATCAAACTGAGACTAGTTTCTCATCACTGAAGTGTGTCTTCAACAATGAATGCCCTTATCACTCATCTCCTGTTTTTCCTCCTTCCTGGAGACAAGCAAGTGCTTTCATAGGCCGTAAGTGAATTCAGTTTACAAGCGCACTGAAAAATGCACCCTGTACCCCCTACACACAATATACACTCCTCTTTATAATAAATCCGGTATGGGGAGAGAGAGAGAACCACTGTGTATAGCGCCGCATAATCCAATACAGAGGCATTGTCACAGCGCTGAGTCGCGGAAGGAAAGAAATGACTGAAATAGGCACGTATACGATAACATTGAGAAGGCGTGAATTGGATTGTGGGATACGGGGCTTATGTTTTCACAGGGTTTCTATTTAACCACTGTGTCTGATGTCTGAAATTTGTACTTGAGAGGACTGAACGTCAGCAGGGGGGAAGGTCATCAAAATTCCATTTCCTCCCCTCTCCTCATACCTGGAAAGGGTTATTAAAGGAAATTGTAGGGAGAGCAATGTACAATGATCTGTTTAACCTCAGGGGCTGGCGGGTGGCTTTTTGACTTTGGCAGGCCGTTGGCCCGTGAGTACATTCTTGACGAGGCATGAATCAAATTATAAAAATGACAGGCGGTGACATTTCCCTGTTGAGCAGGCCGCTGCGAGATGAGCATTTGAAGGCGAGCATCGGCGAGCATCTGTATGCAGTTATTTATACTGGATCTTATGCATGAATGTGTTATTTGACTGTCAACGGTTTCACCACTCCCTCCTTCAGAGAGACGTTGATATGTGACTGTTGTCACTGTGATTGGACGGGTGGCTATCAGACGGGGTTCTCTGTGCATTGGACACTGGCAGGCTGTGTGCGACTGATGAGTTGGATAGAAAGATATGATATACAGTACACTCACTGTAAAGGCACATCTGAGAGATGGTCATCCACATTGTAACGTAAACATGTGCACTTTCATTTACACAGACAGGCACTCCCTGCACAATGCAATGATGCAGATGGTGCAGAGAGCATAGATATAAAATAGCATAGATAGGTAGCGCCCTACTTTCGTGTTCATAGTCACCTACTTTGTTGGGGGCACTCCATGACACTTATAGCCTTGGATGCAGGGGGCCTGTGTGGCATGTCGAACAAAAGCATCGTGGATGCCCCCGTGTATCCACTACCACTACTTTCTCTTCCGTATTTATCACGGAAGGGAACAGCGTTCCTGCTGATGGAAACTGCATGCAATGTTTCATACGAGGTAATGCTCTACAATAGGATTTATACTGTAATTCCCTCGCTCAGTAGCAGTTTTGCCTTGCATTACATTGCATTTGGACATACTTTATAAAAGAGTGCATAAAAGTGTGTGTTCACAGTCACCTTTTTTTGCTGGGGGGGACTTAATGAAACTTATTGCCATGGATACAGGGGCCTGCTTGGCACGTTAAACAAACGCATCACAGAGGCCCCTGTGCACTCTTCCGTGTTTGAAACGGAAGCCCACACAGCATTCCTGTTGTGGAAATATCCATTTTGGGAGCCTGCGCTATTTAACTGTAAGCAACGTATCGTTTCATACAAGCTTCATGGTAATTCACTGCTATATGCCTTGCCTCGCACTCAGAAGCAGTTTTGCCTTGCATTGCAGTTGGGACATATACAAGGGTATTACCTGATTCATACTTGGTTGCATGTCATGTCGTGCACCAAAAATAGCCAATCTCCAAGTTTACAATGTGTTGGGGTGTGGCGCGTTGTGATCTTGTACATCGGCTATGTTCGATGCACGACACCGACACGCAACTAAGAATAAATCAGGCCTATGTGTTCTAGTGCTACTGAGCTATATCCCGTCCCTGCGAGGAAGCCAAATGGAAGATGTGGGATAATGATAGCCCATGTTCTGTATTTACAGCCTCTCTGTTGCCTCCCTACCATATCTCCCACCAAGCTATTTCTCCCGGCACTCCCATGAATTAGAGCTTGCCCGCTTATTATGTAGACCGGGCATTCTATTACTGGGGCTGCGGCGCGGCGCGCTATCTGGACTAGATGATTAGGCCGCGGCTTTCAGCTACATTAAACCTTGTTAAAAGCACCTTGGCTCTCCAGGATTACAAGGACATGATAACAACTGAGAGAGGAGCATGGGGGGTTGTTGGAGGGGTGGCGTTGGATGAGGAGGTGGGTCATTCATTAATGAAGGTGTCATTTTGCTGTGGGTGCACTCCAGTCTGTGGGACATTCACAAGGGGAGGTAGGAGGGGCCTCTCTCTCTCTCTCTCTCGCTCTCTGTCTCCCTCTCTCTCATATGCCTCCCTCTTGTTGTCCACATCATCTCACCTCTATCCTGCTTTCTGTGGCGTGTTGTCTTTCCGTCCCTCTCCTCATCCCCTCTCTCCATCTCACTTTATCTCTCATCCCTCGATGCCTCCATCCCACACCGTCCTACCTCTCCCGTAAGGCCACTTATTGGTTCCCCACTCAGGGCCTGTCAGCCAATAGGCAGGCTTGTTTATACACCAAGCGAGGTCTGCTGCCCAGCTAAATATGGCTGCCTCCCTGCGATGCTACGTGACGCTATCACCTTCTCATTCAGCCAGCACTCCAAGCACTACACTCTGCTCCGACTGTCCTATCTATAGTGTACACACTCGCACGCATGCATGCATGCACACACACCCACATGGACAGACACCTTTTTGCAAAGTGCACATAACATAACACATAATACAACCCTGTAATTGCAGAGCCTATACAGGTATGTGGAGTACGGACACAATGGCATTCATACATCCAATTCAAAATGTTGACCCTTGTCCCCTGCACACTCAACACTGAGTCCAGTGACAAGCATGCACATAGAGTACACAGCATACTCAACCCTGACCTTAACCTGTAGATGAAGTTGTTTATTGAATTCAGTCCTTTGTCATCGTGTTTATTTTGTATGAGTAGCACTCTAGCTCCTGGCAGCCGACAACGCGTAGAACCTTTCCCAATACGTCGGCTCCATCAGCCCCGGGAATCGATCCACGGCAGCTCTATTTTTAGAGTGAGCACTCGTACGAACCCGCCAAGGCGGCACGGCTTCACCTTGGCCACGCTCCACCTTCCTCCACCCTCCTCTCAGGTAGCAGGGAGAAGCTGTCTCCGTCCCCTCCGTAGAGGGGCTCTCAAAGTCACGTAGGACAGGGAGAAAAAAAGGAAGCCCTCTCTCTGAGTGTCGTCCCTGCCAAGTATCGGCACACGGCACGTGGGGCTGGCCCAGGCCCGGGCCTGGGCCCATCGCTCAGGTTATTTATTTGGCGGATTGCTGTTTGTCCCAGGGTACTGTCTGGGCTCTGACCTCCGATAAGCACCTCGTCCGATAACAGCTGGCTCTGCCTTCGCCCATCCTCCATTTTCATTTATGTCTATTTCTTCCTCTCTGTCTCTATGTCGGTCTCTTATTTTCATCTCCTTTTCTGTCCGTCTCTCCCTCGCTTTGCTCTCTAGATGTCCTCAGGCTTCGCATAGAGGGGAAAAACAGAGGGAATATCTTGTCTCTATCTCATTGCCTCTTTAATAACCCTTGCACTGTGACGGCCACAGAAGAAATTGTTTTGGGTGAAAGTTGCGGGCGCCCTGCGGTCCCTGATGCGTCTATCTGAATAACCTTTTAGATGAATTAAGCGGTGGGCCGTGGCTGGCTGGCCAGGGGACCCCCTCTGGAGAGCCGCCTTCAAAGGTTGGCTAATAGCGAGGCGCGGTCAGGAGGCCTGCCAGCCAGCCAATTGATCAGGTCTGGACTCAAAGGGCAATTAGAAAGGCATGTGAAAACCACCTACTCTTGCCATGGGCGGGCAACAACAACCTCGCTCTGTCCTTCCTTCCGCACCTCACTCCATAAAACGCTGCTTTTATTTACAGCTCTGACATCACAGAACGCAGTGTTTCACTCATGTTCAGTCCAGTAGTTTGTTAACAGTCACTCCATGTTCACAGTGAGATCCAGACACAGTTGCTGTTGAACGAAGCGGTCACTTATTTCTTATTCAACGCTTTTGCCAAAACACTTGCTTTAATGTTACCTTTCTTCCTCTCTCTTTCTCTTCTTCTAGTAAGCCCCGTGCTTCATCCCCCCTGGTACAGGATTAACTCCACCCGTTTAAAGCTCACTCTGCCTCCACAGATGTCGGCTTTGAGATTGAAATGAGCTCTCTGTGGTAAAGCGAGTGAATTAAAAAGCAAAGGAAATCTAAATCTGGGGAGACCTGAAGAACCGAGTCCCACTGAAAGAGTATGAAAGTAAAATTGTGACCCTGCTCTCATTCAGAATTTGATATCTAAAACCCAACATGCCATATTAGCACTATTTTCAATGTCCAGTTTAGAAACAATTCTAAAACAAAACAAATAATTTAAAAAGAACACTCAAAAGTAGAATGCCTTAACCACTTATTTGACTTCCATTTTCTACGACAAATAGCGAAAATAGCCGATCTACAAGATCCCAACTCATCGCTTTGTGAGCTTGTAGATCTGATATATTTGCCAATTGTTTTTCTATTTTTACCTATTTTGACATGCCCAGAGTAGGGATGCGAGTGTTCATCATTAGGTTAATGATCGCTTTGTATGGTGTGAAATGTCTACGTACAGCCATGTGATTACAGCTATACATCATCAGCACTGTCTGATTCCTTGTCTCTCTCATAGACATTGTATTCTTTCCTCTATCTTTCTCTCACATTTATGTCATTCAAACTTCTCTGTAGTCTGAGTGTTAATTCCTTGTGTCAGTTATGTTTGCAGCACCAGTCAATCAAAGATCTTCGTGAGAGGAAGTTTTACAGTAGACTTGTCTCTAAATGGACGTATGTGATCTTTATCATCTTTATCAGTTCGAACAAAACTACCTCATAAGAGCAATGACGAACGATGTAACTTAGAGACTCACTGATTATTATAAAAAATATATATGTATATGGCAAATATGTATGTATGTATGTATGTATATATATGTATATATATATATATATATATATATATTGTTGTTCATGAGTGAGGGGAGGACGGAGCTGGAGATCAGCCAGAGAATCGGAGCAGCAGAAGCGGTATTGCAGTCGTTGTACTGCAACTGTTGTGGCGAAAAGAGAGCTGCTCTCCGTATACCAAGTAATCTTTCTTCCTACTCTCACCTATGGTCGTGTGGGTCATGACTGAAAGAATAAGATCACGGATACAGGCCAACATTTTTTTTTTCAGATGGGTGGCTGGCCTCTCTCCTAGAGGTGAGAAGTTCGGTCATCCGCGAGAGACACTCAGAGTAGATCCGCTGCTCCTTCACTTGGAAAGGAGCCAGCTTAGCTGATTCGGGCATCTAATACGGATGCCTAATACGGAGCATCTCCCTAGGGAGGTCCTTGCTGCACATCCCACTGGAAGGAGACCCCCTGGCAGACCAAGGACCAGATGGGGGGGTTATATCTCCACACTGGCCTTGGAATGCCGCGGGATTCCCCAGATGAAAGTGGCTAATGTTGCTCGGGAAAGGGAAGTCTGAAGCTCTCTGCTGGAACCGCGACCGACTCCGGTTGGATGGATATACAGTATATGCATAGATTTTCAACTACAATGCAACTTTCTCAAGTTGGCTTATCAGTCTGGAGCCTTGGCTTGTGTCAGCACGTTGTATGCCTGTTATTGACTAGTACTGGTACATATCATGAGCCGGAGGGATAGGAGCTTTGTAATTGGCTAGTTACCGGACAGACAGATTGGAATTGACTAGTTCCAATCCATAACCATAGCATACTGTATCCCATAGCCTGGAGAGACAATTACTCTGTGATTATTAATTCATAAAAAGGACATAGTTGTCGACCAAATTGAAAGATATTTGGTAATTGGCCTGCTAGCAGCATGCGAAGAACTACGATGCTGAGCCGTCCATTAGTATACAAGATTAGTTGCGGAAAGACAGACGGACAGGCACACAAGTACGCACGGACGTGCTCTCTCTCTCTCTCTCTCTCACACACACACACACACACACACACACACACACACACACACACACACATTGGGCCGAATGCAAGAATCTACTGCTGAAGATGAATTAAATACTATTTAAAGATTAGATCAGTTAACATAGTCGTTTTTTGCAGTACAGATCACCCTCTGTTGTGTTCAGTGTCTCCATGACATTCACAACTCTTTTTAACCACCATCACTAGCCACCAGCCACCAGTGCCACCACTAGTTCCCAGTTTAATTATGTCCACCACAGCCGTAATGCTCTCAGAAACACAGATTGCTGCCTTCTGCAGAATGTTCCACAAAAACAGCTCTGGCAGTCTTTGAGCGACTGGCTAATGCGTGGTTTTGGCTGTAGTCCTACCGAGGCACATGTGCTGATTAAGACAATACTCTTAAACGGTGACCAAGATGAATACCCCCCCCCCCCCCCCCCCATTGCATCCCGTATGCCCACTCTTCCTATAGAAGCCATTATGAGCAAAAGAAATGAGAGTTGAGTCACTCAACAAAATGCACAAAAGGGAGGCAGGCAAACAGACTGAATGCGCTCTGCGTGTGCCAAGCCGTCATTTTTCATTTTTTGCTAATTCATCTTGGCTCGGCCCCAGTCCCAGTGATTAAAAGACTTGTGATGTGCAGCAATGGCTCCGTAATAATGTACACTTTCACATTCAATTATACAGCCCAATTATGTTGCACTTAATATAATTTCAAATGAGCCCAGCAACTGTGAAATGTACAGTGTGTGTTACATATGCAAATCACTTGGAAGACACAAACGCACACACACAGACACCCAAACCACACAAGCCACTGAGACATCCACAAACTCATGCAGGAGTGTGTGTGAGCACCTCCCAGAAAGAAGAACTGACAGAGCGAGGGCTTATTGGTGTTCCAATGACATCACCTTGTCACAGACACAGTTAAACAGTAGCATGCTTACGTCAACTGTGACTGTTGACTAGCATCCAACCATTGACGCTAATAGTCATACGGCGTGCCATATGCTTTCTCCTCCGCTAGCGATGTGCCGACCTAGGCGCCCCCCCCCCAGGCGCTTCCATCACTGCATTCAGCCGTGTGTCTTTGAAGCCGATGCCAGATCCTCATAAAACAACCTTGCTGCATTAATCCATGGAGCAGCAGTGATGTGACTTGCGCGTGGTGTGGCCTGCTCTTTGTCGCCTTCAAGTGGTGCCTGATTAAGGATGAACGAGCCCCCCCCCCTGGACCATATGTAGACGCACATGAACAGCCTTCCGGTTCTGGACACAGCAGTAGCTTGTGGCCTAATTACGTTTAATCAGGGATCGTCTTCCCCCACAGGCACCACTGTCTTGCTTTACCTTGTACAGCAAGACTTGCCAAGAAAACGTCTCATTTATAGGCTCCTAATCTGATTATCTCATGTTGTAAAGGAGTCGTCTCTCCTGAAGAGCATGCCATTGGATTCGCATGTCGGCTGCGCTTATTTTCAGCTTTCGGGACGTCGAGTGTGGCGCCAGCTGGCGCGGTGTGCCTTCGCAGTCGAGCAAAAAAGGTGGGACTACGTTGCATTCATGTTCTATTGTTAAACATGAGAAATACGCGGAATATGCATGGGTGTTGCAAGGACACACAGTAATGGTAGGTAACTTCCATCATGAGTAATTCCAGGGCCTCAGCTAAGGAATTATGACTTTATGCCCAACATGCCCTAAATTGTTGGTGTGGAGGCGGTCCTTTATATTACTTGTTGCACACGCGGCCAAACACATGAGCCATTTTTCTGACGCACATAACGTCCGCCTGACAGTGATTGGGTCCTTTGATTTATTTATTTTGTGCCCTCCCCCTCCTCCCTTTCGATTTTTTCCCCCCCATAGTTCCTATTCTTCGAGCCCATGAAGTGGGCTGTATCAGCCACACCGCATGCACACTCATTTGCATGACGGGGGCTTTGTGCCGCACTGATTAATTTCGACTAAAGTTTAGCGAGAGAACTTTTAATGGCAGCAAACTTTATTTTGAGGGCTCTTGGTAGATAAGATCGGGGTTGGGAGGGTATGTGTGTGTGTGTGGGGGGGGGGGGGGGGGGGTGTTTGTTCCCATAACAGTATTAACTTTGTGTTGTTTATGTGCGTTTCCTGCTTATCTCACTAACTAAGTTTACCTCCTCGGGGTTGTTTATTGCGGTTGTATGAAGTGAAGCGGTATGGAGAGAGCCTGTGATATTGGTTAAAGAGAGAAAGAGGAGTGAGAGAGGAGAAATGGAATGGAGGACCCACACACGCACACAGACGCACACAGACACACAGACGCACATGCACACGCACACGCACACGCACACGCACACGCACACGCACACGCACACACACACACTCCTCGCTCTCCAATGTACCACACGTCTACCTAACTAGGACAGTGAAATTGATGGGCCATTGCGTCTAGGTGACCTACATAAGTGAACGTAGACAAAGATTTCTCACACCCCCACCCAGATTGAGCTGTGCTGTAGGTGAGAGACTCAGCAGCACACACACGCATGCACGCACGCACACAAGAATTGCTGATGTGTTGAAAACACATGGAGGGGCCATCTAAGCAAATATGAATGTACTCTGTTTTAAGGGACAGGTTTGTTTGCGTGGATTCGACAAGAAACAAAATTCGACAAGAAACAAAACGTTTTTTCTTTCTCCCCCTTTGAGAAGCCATAGCAAACATCAGGTAGCATGCATAATTCATGGCTACCACGCAGAAGGTATTCCATTCTGCATACGAACACAACGCACGCGTAAAAGTCACTGACACGCATGTTTATTTACATCTCATACATAAACAGGAGACGAGCACTTTGAAGTCGGCGCTTTGGCATTTCCTGAAACACTGTCTGTGACACACACACACACACACACACACACACACACACACACACGCACTACACATTATGCCGTCCATAGTCTTTGATACCTGGAGAGGTGTGTGGGTGATGTATTCACTGTAGCAGTGGTTCTCAGCAAGACCAAACAAAATTACCGTTTCCTGTCGTTTTTCAGGTCAAGGTACAGTAGATAATTTGCCAGGTGGAGTCATTAAGCCACCTGCCGTTAGTTGACCCTACCTGCCTTCCATCATGTACTGTACTGTACATCTCTCTCTCTCACTCACTCACACACACACACACACACACACACACACACACACACACACACACACACACACACACACACACACACACACACACACACACACACACACACACACACACACACTCTCTTTCACTATTCCCAGCACAGCCCTCTCAAACAAACTTGAACATAGCAGAGACATCTGCATGACTCTTAAAGCTGACTAAGTCCCGGCTCAAGGACAATAACTCCACTTTATTGGCTATAAAGCAGAGGTGGAGCGGCGTACTAATGAAGCCCATTGGTTCTGGTGTTAAAAACTGGACTGATGAGCCGGAATACGTGCGTTGCGGCTGATTAGGCAGAGCGGTGTTGGGACCCTGTGGAGATGTGCCCAGCTTTTCTGGCACCAATGTAGCTGTTCTCCTCTGTTAACACCCCGCTTCACCTTTCAAGGCTTTTTTTTATGAATAAACGTTGTTCTACCCAATCTGTATGGTAGAGTATTTTAATACAATATAATGAGTACATCTGCAGTGGTTGGAGGAGGTGGTCTCCCTACTCGACTATTTCGATCCTGGTGTCAGGTACAACACCGACTGTTTTACGATTATCAAAAAAGTTTTTTGAAACAGCTAGTGCACCGGATTGGAGAGTAGACGCAGCGCCAACTTTACTGTACATCGTTGCGGTTATCTCTCTCTAACGGTAGAGTGAAAAAAACGAAAAAAGACTTAAAACTTTATAACATTGTAGCTTTAACCCCCAAACAACCCCACCCCCCACACATGAAAGCATTCACCATGTTTCTTCTGAACTCTGCCATCTCCACTCTTCTTTCTCCACCTATGTGCTTTTCATTCTTCATCTCTTTTTCTCCTTCAGTTGCCCCCCGCCATCACCATTTGGCTGTTTCTATTTCTCTGTCGTTCTCTCTCTCAGTCCCTCCATTCCCAGAGCCTGTGTGCTGCCCTGGACCGTGGAGCATTTGCCTGGTTCCACTCCTGTTGTCACAAAGGGGTCAGGGGTTGTTTTTAAAACCACCTCCTGTAGTGTAGCTCTGAAGGACATTTAGCTCCAGTCCAGCAGAGGAGACACACCAGATCTCATCTCACTTGGCATCACTTTAGTGCGTAAGCGCGTCATGGTTCTAACCACACATCCGAGGAAACATTACTGTTTGTAAGTGACAGGAGAGATGCTGGAGAGAACAACTTGTTTATTTTGTTTCTCTTTCTGTCTTTTTGGCGGCGGTCAAAACAGATTCCTGCGTCCAAACGGAGAACGCATTTTCTGGTACTTTTTCGTTTGTGTGTTGATTGCTTAGCACGGCTCCTCTCCGCACAGCGCTAGTTGTAAAATGCACCAGAGAGAGATGTATTTAAAGCGGGAAATGATTACAAGCCCCTGCTTGATCGTTCCAGCCTGCAGGTAAGCTGGGGCGTAATCAAATATACATTTGTTTATGTCTCCAGCGAGAGCTCCACTTACATCTTAATACAGCGCTGGTAATCAGCAGGCGTCGTGTTGATATTCAGCAATGAGAGCCGCCGGTGGGAGAGGGCGCACAGACACAGGGAGAAGCGCTCGCCTTGGCCACTTGGAGATATCACAACCCACGGACCCACAAAGTCTCATCTGTCACACATAGATTGCTATTAAAGCTGTCTGAGAGCATTCACATGATCTAATTAGACAGACTCTCTCTCTCTCTGTCGCTCTTCCTCTCCGTACCGCTTTCTCTGTCCATCTCTTTCTCTCTTGGGTTCTCTCTGTCTGTCTCTGCAGCTCTTTTAAGATAACCCGGCACATTCTTTCTCTCTTTCTCTTTGTCTTCTGCCTATGTTTACGTCTCTGTCTATCTCTCTGTCTGTCTTGTCGTGTCTCCTCTCTCTGCCTGTCACCATTTCATTGGTCATGCCAATTGTTCCCTTTGAGAAATGCCTCTCATGGCTCTCGCCTTGATGTGCCTCGTGTAATTAAAGCCCAAATTGTTTTGATGCCAGAGTAATCACATTAGTCTGTTTTTGCAGGATAGAGAGAAAGAGAGAGAGAGAGAGAGAGAGAGGGGGGGGGTAAAGAGAATGGTGAAATTAGACTTGTTGCTCCTGCCACGGCCAGCCTGTGTGTGTGTGTGTGTGTGTGTGTGTGTGTGTGTGTGTGTGTGTCTCTCTATATGTGTGCTTGTTATTATGAGCCTAGAGCTGTCACAGTGCATCGTGCTCAAAAGCCTGGTCCATATGGCGTTCCATTACCCTGCTTGTCATGTTGGTGTGTGTGTGTGTGGGGCAGGCTGATGGACACAGTCACATATACAGATGGAGAAAAGAGATTGCAGTGTTCTGGGGGCCAGGCGGAATATACAACCAGTTCTGTTGTTTGGTTTCATTGGGCTGTTAGTGGGTGAATTAGTGTCAGTACAACAGCTTTATTTCTCTTTATCATATTGTCTGTCTTGCACAGGGATTCATTATATTATTTTATTAGCATTATTATTTGTTCCGGATAGTGCCAACTATATTAATTTTATTGTAATATCTTTATTTTTCACTGGAGTCACTGGAGTTTTTGTGAAATGTTGCCTGGGCAAACTCTAATATTCTTATCATACAAAATGCAACTTTAATGCAGCAATAGCTTTCTGGGCACTACCTCATGTGGCCTACATTCTCCAAACAGCTACAAGTCGGGTAAATAGGAGAATAACTTGGTGCAAGAGGATCCAGGACGTAGTGTCCTTACCATATGAAGTCTATTCTTCAAATTCTGCATATGATTATATTATGTCAACACACCAATCTTTTACAAGCATCGTAGAACAGCTTCACAGGCATTCCCTTTTTGATGTGGAATTGGAGAAAATGCATACAGAGAGCGCCTCAGGCTACTAGTACAGTGCTATTAGATGTGCATAATGCAGAGGGAACACCCCTCTGTTGCTGTGTGTGTGGTATATCCCAGTCGATGCCTCGGGCGGCATTAGTCAGCCAGCAGGCCAAATCTGCATACACAGCTCCCTGGCCCCCTCATCCATTTGACTTAATGAACACAGCCAAGTGCCACCATCATTAGCTGTTTTGGGGCGCAATGATTTGTTTTCCTGCGTTCACTTGTTTGGTGTTCTCTCTCTCTCTCTCTCCTCTCTCTCTTCTCTGCATGGTTTTTCGGTGTCTAAAGTTGACATTTATCTTAGCAGACAAGCCCAGTGCAATGCCAGTGTGTGACCTTAATGTTCGGGGAAACAAATGGTTAGAAGCATGCCGCAGGTCAACCTACTGTGTTGTTTAAGAATGGCTGGACTGGATCTGTGCATCGCTGAGGCGCATACAGTACACGCACAGACAAACACACACGCGCACACACACACACACACACACACACACACACACACACACACACACACACACACACACACACACACACACACACACACACACACACACACACACACACACACACACACACACACACGTACGCATTATTTGAGTCCGCCAAATAAAATAATAAATCCAATGTTGACTATTAATGATTACTGATTAATCTTGAGTATGGACGCACAAATACAGTACATGTGCGCGTGCACGCACACAGCGCGAGCGCACACACACACACACACACACACACCGCACCACAAAAACACATGGCACATGTAATATATTCTACCATGGGTTGTCTTTAATAATCTCTTATTTGTCGATTCATCTCCAGAGCTGTTATGGCCATCGACTCATCATCCCTAAATCCCTTCATTCCCACTTTCTGCCTGACAAGCCTCACTCGCTTCATTGCAACACGGTTTTTCCTCCCCCTCCTCCTCCCCCCCTTGTCCGTCCACTTGGCGCGTTTCTCTCTCACACTGTCAGTCCACTAAATGTATTTCACCCCGGTCATTACAATGTGGCGCGATGGCTTGCTGCCTCAATCGATTCCTATGTCCACTCTCATTTACTTTACAAGGGATTCCGGTTCCGAAGAGCTTAGCTGGGTCCTCTCCTCTCCTCTCCTCTCCTCCCCTCTCCCTTCCTTGCTCTCCTCTCCTCTCTGCTGTTGATTAAGAGGATGTTTAAATAAGGGCGTAAACTCCCATCGATGTGTGCCAATCCATATATTGACGCTCTGGTGATGCATCTAACATGTCTCCCATGACCACTCTCAACCAAGAGGAGGCTGTTTCCCAGTTGTTGTTTTTTGGTTTTGGTGTAGTTTTTTCTCCTGCCCCACCTCCACTCTTTCAGTCTCTATCTCTCTCTCTCTCTCTCTCTCTCTCTCTCTCTCTCTCTCTCTCTCTCTCTCTCTCTCTCTTTCTCTCCCCCGTGTGTCTCTGCCAGGGTAAAAAATGAGGCCCATTGACAGGTCTTCTCCCAGCCGCCTGCCGGCTCATTATTAATGAACGGGGAAGTGGCCCATTTATCAAACAGCGGAGGAATTAATTGACACAGGCTTTGATTTTATTGTGTCGGCTGTTGTCCACGCCTGCCGGCGCTCTACTGCGCTGTCCTCCTCCTTCCCTTCATCTCTCCCCAACAGAGGGAACCCCTCCTCTTCAAAAGGTGTTTGATTGTTCCCGAGACAAGGCTCCTCCCACACACGGGCCAAGAGGAAGGCAATACGCCGGCTAATCGCATACGAGAGTGGTAAACACCTTGACACGGAAAGCACGAAGTGCATGTGCACAGACAGAAAGCATGACAGAGATGCAGCGGGAACGTGTTCCGTGCACCCTCGCAGCCTAATTTGGATTTTGATGATGACCTCACTGTACAGTAGCTACAGAGACAGATAAAGAATGCCAGAAGGCTATGCATTCACAACATCTCTTTTTATGTCCCTTTCTCTCCCTCTTTCTCTCCTTTTTTTTGTTTTAATTCTTATTAATAACATTAATGAATAATCAAGTGCTTGAAAAATTGTTCTGAAAAAAAAATGTATCTGCCGTTTGAGCACAAAAGCCATTTGCATTTTTTGTGGTAGGCTACCATTTCATTTAGTTCAGCTTGAATTGTTGAACGTGAGTGTTGTGTAGTAAGGAAATAGCACAAGTGCTTCTCTCACACTTTAACCCCTAACAGTGCGCTCATCATAACCATCTGAGCAGATTTTTTTCCGGTGGGACTACAAAGGTCTCCCTCCCTATGTATGCACTGTGGTGCATGTACACCAGCATGATATGACCAATCACGTGCACTCACCATACATTACTGTTGATCACCACCATGCAGGACACACACACACACACACACACACACACACACACACACACACACACACACACACACACACACACACACACACACACACACACACACACACACACAACCATTTAGCTGAGGTAGACAAACAATGCAATTTGCCTGTATACTTTTCTGCCTTTTTCCTATCTCTCATATAAACACACACACGCACACACGCACATGCACACGCACACACACACAGACCCAGTGCGCTCCCCCTGGCTCTCCCACACTGATGGAGTGTAGAAATTGGATGCCATTTGTGACGCTGCTGTCATAGTCTCTGCCTGTATGCAAATGGCTTCTCACACTTGGGAGTAAATTGAACGGGGGACCCAGAGAGAGAGAGAGAGAGAGAGAGAGAGAGAGAGAGCAAAAGAGAGGGAGACTGAGATAAGAAATAGAGAGAGAAAGAGAGAGAAACGGCTACCAAAAAAAATCAGGGGAGCAAATAAAAGCAGGCGCGCCCTAATGGAGGGAAACAAACAAACGCACGGGCGGCGTTTCTCATCAACTTTGAGTGACTGAACGTTATGATTTCTTCTCCAGCGTTTATTTGCTCTGCAGTTCATGTTGTAACATGCCTGGTGTATTTATTTACAGGTAGTGCGGAGCGTGAAGTGTGTTTTGTGGGCACACAGAGATCCATATTGCGCTGTGAATATAGGCTTCGTCTTGCCCGCCGAGCCCGTTTCCCCTTTAAGAGATTTGTGCGCTGCGTTTTCCGCCGGAGGAGAAATGCAATAGTGTTATTTTGTGTGCGCTTATCTTTTTATTGCCAGATGAATCAATACGCCGAGACATCGTTATTATCGTTAGCGCGCATGCCGTGCTGCTTTGGGTATGGCCGCGCACGCCTGTGGGGGGGTGACTGCTGTGCCTCAGTGTGTGTGTGTGTGTGTGTGTGTGTGTGTGTGTGTGTGTGTGTGTGTGTGTGTGTGTGTGTGTGTGTGTGTGTGTGTGTGTGTGTGGGTGTGTGTAAATAAAACCTGTGTGTGTATGCAATACACAGTTCGTCTAGACTGCCGAGGACAGACAGACAGACACACACACACACACACACACACACACACACACACACACACACACACACACACACATACACATACACATGCACACACAGACAGTCAAGTCCATCAGAACAGTAAAGACAGATGGTCAGACAGGCAGTCAAACAGGCAATCAGACAGACACAGTCAGTCAGAAAGACAGACAGACATGCACAGTCAGTCAGAAAGACAGACATGCACAGTCTGTGTCTCGTCTCTCCAGAGTGATCTTTGGTTCCACGGCCCCAGCTGGATAGGCCGGCCAGCCTTCGTAATATAATATCTGATTTGCTCATGTAGCTCTCCACTCTTTAACCCTTTAAGGCCGGGAAGGAAACGCATGTGTGTCATTTAAGGTTTCTTTGGCTATTCAAAAATAGCAGATATAAGAGCTTGTAGATCTGCTATTTTCAGAAAAATCGTGTCCCTGGAACAAAATATTTTTAGATGGGAGGGGGTCCGCGGACAAATACATATTATTTTGGGGGTCCTTGACACAAAACGTTTGAAAACCATTGATAATAATAATGAGCAACATAAGTAAAAAAAAATATGAAAAAAAACTTTAGGAAAAAAAAACTGTTAGGATTTATTTACAAGACATTTGTAAAATTTTAAGTTTTTTTTTGAGTGAATTTGTAAAAAGATTTGAGTTAAAAAACTTTCGCTTTAAAAAAGTATAAATATATTCAACCTAAAGATTTGCACACATTTTCACAATTTAAAAAAAGAAATAGCAGATCTACTGTACAAGCTCATAGCGCGGCACTCGGCTATTTTTATACAGCCAAATAAATCTTAACACTTAACCGGCCAGAGTTATTTCAGATTTTTTGCAGTTGTCTGCCAGAGATTTTTCATTGAAATTAAAAAAGTACTCAGGAGCCGAGATACAGAATTTTTAAGTTTTAAGTTAACAAGGAAGTGGATAGGAGTCTAGATCTTCGAAAAATCATATCTCCTTGGTCTTTGGGTCAAAAAAAAAAAAAAAAAATGTTTTTCTAAAAACGCATATATGCGTCTTTGCCAGGCAAGTGATGGATTCTATAGAACGCATATATGCGTTATTGGCAGAAAATGAGTTAAAATGACACAGATGCGTTCCCGGTCTTAAAGGGTTAAATACATCAGATCGCTGGCGGCAGAGCAGAGGGAGCAAGACTCAGAGAGAGAGAGAGAGAGAGAGAGAGAGAGAGAGAGAGAGAGAGAGGCTCTTAACGTGAAAGGTCAGCTCAAGACCCCATCGATTTAGCATTTTAATTTTATTTGCGTGGCGACTCCAATGGGGACTGGCATTAAGGCCCGGCTCTCCTTCTGCCTGCTTTGTTTTATGAGAGGCTGCAAACGTCTGACTCACTGTGTGGATACTCTGTTTTCTCTTCTTCTGTGTATGCGCTTTTATAGATCTGTGTGTGCGTGTGTGTGTGTGTGTGCGTGTGTGTGTGTGTGTGTGTGTGTGTGCGCTCGCGCACGCACGCTTGAGTGTGTGCTCGTGTGCACAAACAGACAGGCGCGCACCTCAGGAGACCGCGGCTGGACACATCGCCACAGCTGAGCGCTAATAAGTGTGAGATTCCATCCCAACGCCTTGGTAATGGCCACTCACACTTATTACCACACCCTAGATTGGAAATGTACGTGTTGTCATTGAGGGACGGGTTAAAACAACGGCAATCCAGGAAGAAAAAAAGAGGGAGAGACAGAGAGACATACAGAGAGAGAGAGAGAGAGAGAGAGAGAGAGAGAATGACAGCAAGACAGACAGACAAGCGATTTGAAAATGAAAGACGGACAGCGACTCTCCCCGCCCTCATCTTCTTCCATATGAGGAGAAATGCTCCTGTAGCATCCAGTCATGGGCCACCAGTCTCACATAGTGTGACTTGTAAAGTGGCGTGTGTGTGTGTGTGTGTGTGTGTGTGTGTGTGTGTGTGTGTGTGCACGTGCACGTGCAGAGGAAATGGTCTGTTCAGAGTGGTTAGGCCACTAAACGGACAGGGTAATGTTGCGAGAAGCTGAGCGGCTCTGATACAGCTTGTGTTGTAGAAAACTCCTCTCTCTATACTCTCGTTCTATTCTCTATCTCTCTTGGTTTTTCTCCCTCGCTCTCTGCTTCTCCCTTCACTGCTGAAAGTCACCTTTTATAGATAAGATCCTTACTCCTAATTCTTGAATTTGGGCTGTAGCCTAGATTTGCTGTGTATGTGTTCAGCTAACTGTGTGTGTGTGTGTGTGTGTGTGTGTGTGTGTGTGTGTGTGTGTGTGTGTGTGTGTGTGTGTGTGTGTGTGTGTGTGTGTGTGTGTGTGTGTGTGTGTGTGTGTGTGTGTGTGTGTGTGTGTGTGTGTATACATGTAGGCCTAGCTAAAAAAGGATTAGAATGTAGGTTAATTAGTTTAGCAAGACTTTTAACCACTTGCGCCCTGGTGTCCCAAACTTTCTCAAATTATTTTGTATACATTGTTGTTTTTCATAATTTGTTTCTGAATTAGTTTAAAATAGCAGATCTACAAAATAGCAGATCTACAAGTTCACAACATGTCACAATGCAATGCGTTTTGAGGTTGTATATCAGCTATTTTGAATTGTGGTTCTGTGTTAGCAAATGATCATTAATTATCCACTAATGCAGTTCCTGTTCAGGACATGGCTGGCGTTCGGAACGC
>NC_139945.1:47664445-47704445 GCF_963454915.1 Gymnoscopelus microlampas | reverse complement strand
GGTTCATGCAGCACCTGTCAAGTTTTACAGCCATCTCCCTCCCAACACTGCCGGGACATCCCAGTGGGACTACCTATGGAGGATGTCACGCAAAAGGAGTGAGCCGTAAACAACCCTAGGGGGAGGCCATCCATGGAATGAATTTGGCTAAGTCCAATTTGAAAGGTTGTGGGGCCATGTTTTTAGAACAACCTTAAACCTTAATGGGGAAGTTTCAGGGCTGTTGGTAGGGAACTCCACAGTGTTGTGGCTGCGTAGTTGAATGCATTTTACCCTTATGGGTAAAATGTATCAAATATGTTTTAGTAGCCACAATATCTAAAATGACATTTGTAGTATGTGTGGCGCCTCATATGGGTGTAATTGTAATCACTTTTGACTCAGAGGCTTTTTTATTGTGCACCCTGAAGTTCAAGAGTTATAGGCCAAAACATGAAGCGGCCTGTTATAGCGGCACCATGAGGCCGATTTGAAAAATCTTGGGTAGAGGTTCTTTCTGGGCTTACTCGTAGTGTGTGTGCAAAGTGCGTGCAAAGTTTCACTCCAATAATCTGTCGAGGACGGGCGGACGGACGTACGGACGGACAGACGGACAGACGAACAGGCAGACTCACAGGACTGAAAACATATTCCCTCACCTTCGGCCTTTCGGCCTGGCGGGGATAAAAAATAGGACTGACCAACTATAATGAAATCTTTCACTTTTTTCATCATGCCAAGTAAGTGAAGAACGAACATTGTGTTTCAGGCTTTCCTTTGTGAGGTTTGTTCAATCCTTTTTTATGCTTTCTTTTTTGTTGTGTTTTTTCCTTTTGGTATACTGTAGGGAGACGTGGTAAGTTGACCACTGTAGGGGTTGACCATTTCCAAACCCAGTGTGATTCACTATAGAAACTAGCAGACATCAGTGTGAGAAAGTGTTTCCATCTCCAAGACTAGGATGGTGTTTTGCGAACACATAGCACTTTGTTCAAGTTGTTTTCTCTTACATTGAATTTAAAATTGACCGTTTACAAAAAAGAGATTGTCATTCTCCATCAGCCCCATGTTCAATATGTTTTACTTTGGTATAGGCACGAACGCACGCACACTAGGGTGGCCACCAGCAGAACCTTAGAAAGGAGGTCACGCTGTGCCCGGAAAAAGGCACAGCACTTGGCGTCAGTTTCAATCCGACCCGGCAACCACATAAAGCGTGGGAGGAGTCACTAGTCAGTGTGTGTGACTGTTGGGAGCGAGCCTATGACAAAACTAAATGCACACACGCAGCAATGCATAGCCAATGCGCTGGCTGCCAGCTGATATTCTAATCTATACCAATGAAATGGTTTACAGAGATATAATATAAATATAAACCAGTAACAGATGTACACTAATCACTCTCTCAAAAGCCGTCCAGAGGGTGCGCCAGAGAGAGGACAGCTGGGTCAAAAACCGGACTGTACGTCCTAAAAGCAGACAAATGGCCACCCTAACGCACACACACACACACACACACACACACACACACACACACACACACACACACACACACACACACACACACACACACACACACACACACACACACACACACGCTCGCTCGCGTCACCACCACCACATACACCCTTCTAATTCCTATTAAACCATGAGCTCACCCTGCTATTGAGGTGAACCCTCCTACCCCGTCCACACACACACACACACACACACACCCCATCTCTGAGTCATGTGACCCGCTGGCCTTGCAGTCCTAAGACAACACACAGCCCCAGAACCAGACGGCTATTGATTTTCACATGATACCGCATCACATGCCCTCATTGTTCTGGGAGCTCACCAGCACTGGCCATGATTTCTTTATTTTAGTCGATTTCTCCCCACGGAGACCCCATACCTTCCACCCCCACTCGCCCATCCCCTCCCCCACCCACAGCACCAGCATCGCCACACAGACACACACACACGCACACACACACACACGCACGCACACACACCCTGCAACCCCCCCCCCCCCCCCCCACTCATCGACTGGTCCGCGTTAAATTGGGCTACAGGGGAATTGCATGCATCGTTAACACTAGTAGACGGAGGGCTGCAGACCGAGGGGAGAGAGCGATAGAGAGACGGAAAGAGAGAGATAAGAAGAAGAGACAAGGGATGGAATCCCAACCCTTGCGGTGATTATTAGCCCATTCACTCTGCATGTTTTCTTTTAGTGGAGATGCTGTCAGTTCACAGTTTGTACAAGCGCACAGTACCATACAATAGAATACAGTGATGCTGTGATAACCTGAGGGTGAAAACTTCAGGACGACCATGCCAGGGCGGCCTTTATGGGTTTGATCATGTTTAACAAAACAAACCCTTCTCATTCAGTGCACAATTTGTATGTTTCATTGTTGAAATCAGGACGAATCAGTGGATTGTTCGCCTGTTCACCATTTAAGACCCATATACTTGCTGTTAATAAGCTAATATCACTATAATGACAGCTATTTTCGGTATAATGACATGCACAAAACAGGGATGCCAGGTTGAAAGTGGTTAACTTGTGTAGGCAGGAGTGAGTCCAAAATGGCCAGTGGCACTGTCCCAGACTAAAAGGATCTGCCCATTTGATACCATCGCTAGTCAGAGGGCCATTTCTCTGTGTGGCAGAGCAGGAGGAAGCAATCCATCCTTCCTTCCTCTGATACAGCGCGGTTTGTGCAATGTCGTTTGCAGAGCACTTCAAAGCAGACAGCTGCTGCTTTGATTTCCATCCGTGTGTTAATATTTGACTTGTTCTCATCCGCAAAGTTATCATGATTATGTCGTAAATGGAGGTGATGATGGCCTCCGCTTGCCACAGCGTCCTCATTGCCATCCGCCTTAATGCATCTGGCAGGAGGCTTTTTTACTGCCCCTCATTTCCCACCTCGACATCTGCTGCCCTTTAACCCCCTAACTTTTAAGGGCGACTTTGGCCATGAAAGGAGGCTATCTTTGCTCCTTTGATGGCCTCATTTTGGACATGCGATCGAGGCGCATGCGCCCGCCTCTGGTTGAACGGTGAGTGAGCCCGTGTCTAAAGGGCTGATTGTAGGTTTAGCGTCACATCAGAGCCAGGCGTGTGTTTGGCGCGTCTGGCACGGTGCCTAGGCAAGCTTCCTTTGATAGGCTCTCTAGGCACGGACGACAGCTATTAAACATGCAGCAGCCATCCTTCTCAGACAGAGAATACCAGAGTGAGTGGGTGTGAGCTGGAGGGAGGGAAAGAGACAGAAAGACTTAGCTCTGAGGATGGAGAGCTATAGACTAAGTAAGTGAGACAGAGGAAAAAACAGTAAAGATATTCTCCTGTTGATGGAAAGGACAGGATGGAGAAAGAAAGATATTTAAACAGGCAGGGAGAGAAGACCCCTCAGTTAGCCGTTCAACTCAGCTCTCATTTTTCTTTCTGGGAGGGAGGGTGAGAGAGGGAGGGTTGAAGGGGTTGAAGTAAAAGTGAAAGGCCCCCTAATGGAAAGCTAGAACTCTCTCTCTCTCTCTCTCTCTCTCTCTCTCTCTCTCTCTCTCTCTCTCTCTCTCTGTAGATTTCTGAGTCCTGAAAAGAAACTAGGCTAGCTGTTGCCTCAGTCAATATGTGTCTCATGACTTTTACAAAGTGCCACAGCATCTCATCGTTCATTCGCTCAGTGCAGTTTAAGTTGTAGCATGGCTGGAATGGAGGGGACCGAACCTCATCTGTCCACGTCGTGCAATCCACAAATGACAGGCAAGGGTAGAAGTATTGCTCTCTCTCTCTCTCTCTCTCGCGCTCTCGCTCTCTCTCGCTCTCTCGCTCTCGCTCTTTCTCTCTCTCTCTCTCTCTCTCTCTCTCTCTCTCTCTCTCTCTCTCTCTCTCTCTCTCTCTCTCTCTCTCTCCACACACACAGAAGTAATTGGGCCATTTCGGCCATGGCGTCAGGGCCACTCACTAATGTTAGCGCAGAGGTATATATAGATGCCATCTGTCTGTTAGCCACACTGGAAAGGCCTAATTCTAGCATCTGATGTGGAGTCAGCCCTCACTCTGGGACAGCACTGTCTCTGCCATCACTTCACTCTAATGGACACATCTTTTATTTTCACACATCTTCAACGGGGCCAGCGGGTCAGAGCGGGTGTATGTTTCAATGCACTGGCTCCTCCTGGCATTGCGTTGAAGTGTCCTTGAGCAAGACACTGAACCCCCGACCTCTCCCAATGAGCAGATTTGTGCTGGTTGCAGGTTGATACTGCATGGTTGCAGGTTGATGCTGGTTGCAGGTCAGTGCTGGTTGCAGGTTGGTGCGTCCACCGTCGGTGTCATGCGTACACTGGAAAGCGCTTAAAGCGTTAGGAAGACTAGATAAGCGTTATATAGAAATGTAGGAATGGCCTTAGTAGGCCCAGTCAATGTGCTCATGCACCGTGTTTAGACTCAAAATACACTCCTACTTGACACTGATCTCTGATCTCTGTCTATCTCATGGGTCTTCAACAGGGGGTCCGGGATCCCTAGAGGGTGCCGATCTAGTTCACAGCGCGCCACGCTGCAATGCGCTGTGAGCTTGTAGATCGGGTATTCTCGGTGAAGAGGTTTGGTGTAGAGGGAAAAAAGAGCAGACCAAGTACAGATCCAAAGTTTACAAAGTTTAAGTGGTTAAATGAGACACTGATGATGCTGTCAAACAAGTGAGACTATCTATGAAATCTATTTAAAAGTTTAATCTACAACACAATTTTATAGTATGTTCAGCTCTCTCTTAGCTAAGGGGTCCTTGGCCTGAAAAACGTTGAAGACCCCTGGTCGATCTCATGACAGATGTATATGTTCATTCACAGTGCACGTTCCTCTCTGACAGCAGACGGACAGATCGGCTGAGGGTGTCGTTCAGGTCAGGTGAACGGAACTCATTCTCCCGGGTCACCTCATCCCTGGTCCTCCTATGCCTGCCCGTCTCATTGCTACCCCCTGCTGGCCATTCACATAACGAGATAATCTCTCATAATGGATCGGGCTCTGTCACAGGCCTGACGGGGACAATGCAGCGTCCCCGGCGGCATGCTCGAATCATCTGACCCCTGCACAGATAACATGCCACCCCCTGCCAACATCACGGTGCCGGGGCTCGTCTGTGTCGCTGCCCGTCTTTCTCACTGTGCCCCCTGAAGGGCAGACCCTCTTCACCGAGCCGACGCGGCGCTAGCCCGCAGAGGCACCAGCCCATTAGCATGTATGGGAAGTGCCGAGCGTGCCTGTGGGCTAATTTGGATCGTCGCGTCATGCTGCGGTGAGACTAACGCCCCGGCAATATCATCAGCACATCAGCCACCACTGAGAAGGAGAGAGTGGGGGAGAGAGAGAAATCTGCCTAATTTTCTCCTCCGCCCCACTTCAGTGTGATGTCACGGCCGTGCTACTGTCAGCTGACATTGACTTCAATGATAGGGGAGGAGTGCGCACGTCTGTACCTCTTTGCTTCACTTGCTTTGTGTGTGTGTGCTGTAGGGCAGATGGAGAGAGACAAACAAAACAGAAGGACATGGTATACAGTGTAGGTGGTTTCAACAGTCTTGTCAACATACTGGCAGCGTTTACAACCGTATGAAATTTTAAACAGCAATACTGATATTACACCACAGTTCTGTACTCAAATTATGATTAGCTCGAGAGTAGCTCGAGAGTAGCTCGATCAGTTATAATAGTAGTTTTGGTTTTATTCGCTTTTTAATGAAATACTGAAACTGTGGTATCATTCTAATCTATACCATGATATAGTGCGGATCCACAACCTTCCACAACCTGCCTTCAGCATTGTGTCAATGACCACACACCAGTACCAATATCTCCCGGTATATCACGACTGACCTTGAGTTTATCTTGTGAGCACAGTAGTTAGCTAACTAATAGCCTAATAGCTGTTGTTTGTCGTTTCCCGGGGTAATGGCTACAAACAAGTTCACGCAGGTTGGAATGCTCAGGGCAGTGGTGTTGCTCTTTACAGAATTAAACTGTTGATAATTTGTCAATTTCCCAATTTCACGCGTGCGTGCATGCGTGCGTGCGTCCGTCCGTGCATGCGTGTGTTTTTTGGGGTGGCTGCAGTATGCCTGTGTGCTTACTCGGCCCTCTCATATCTTTAAGAGTAATTTAAGCTAATGGGAGTGAATTGTGATACTTGAAAATATTACTCATTGAACCAGCTGTAATGGAGCTTGCCATTGACAAAGTGCTCCTCTAAACCAAAAATGTCAAAACGCATGAATTGAAAAATATAAAAGAAGCATGATGAAAGCAACATCAGAGTGACTGAGAGAGATGGAGAGAAACAGACATGGAGAGAAACAGACAGACAGACAGACCGACATAGGCTGGCTGGCTGGCTGGCTGGCTGACTGACTGACTGTCTGTCTGTCTGACTGACTGACTGACTGACTGACTGACTGAGACACAGACACAGACAGAGACACGGACAGAGACAGAGACAGCCTAGACAGGACAGAGACACAGACAGGGAGATGGAGAGAACAATTTCCTGCTCATAATTGACCTAGCTAAAATGTCCAAAGCAGCAGTTGGAGGATGGTGTTGTAAAGCTAACTGGGTTTTATGGCTCCCTAACTGGAGTTGATGTTACACATAAAGAAAAAGAAAGCAATAAAGTTGCAAGGAGAGACACAGGGAGGAGAGGAGATAGGAAGGCAGTGGAAGGCACTCTGCTTCACCCCGAGAGACCCCTTTATGACTCGGCGGCAAGGACAGACACACACACACACACACACACACACACACACACACACACACACACACACACACACACACACACACACACACACACACACACACACACACACACACACACACACACACACACACGAACAACGGCGATACACACGCCTCCGATCCTAAACGCACACACCCCACACGCAAACACCACCAGAGCCTCCCCACAAAGCGTAGAGGCGGCAGTGAAAATAGATGTTCTCTTTTCGAGGCGTAAATAGCCTCTGACAGCACTTCTCTCTGCCCACCCCCCACCGTGCCTTTACAGAGGAAAAAATAAATAAATTACTGTGTCAGGCCAAATCGCTGTAAGTGTATCAATAATGTACGGGGGAGGGGCACCCCCTGTATCCCCGTGTAATCTAATTCAAGTTGCCATGAATTATGTCTGGGTGTTAAGTTCAGGGTTCTTACACCCTCAGGCTAGGTGGAGCACCTCTCTCTCTCTCTCTCCGTCTATCTCTGTCTGTCTCTCTCTCTCTCTCTCTTTCTTTCTCTCTCTCTCTCTCCCTCTCTGTCTGTCTGTCTCTCGCGGTCTCTCTCTCTCTCTCTTTATGTCTGTCTCTCTCTTTTCTCGCTCACTCGCTTTCTCTCTCTCCAAATACAGCAGTTTGTAGCCGCTGACCTTTTCCCATGGCGGTCTAGATTGATGAAGGCTATAGTGTGGTCATAATGCTACTCCCACTATGGATAGTGAAAGTGAGGGGGCTGACAAGCGGCTAGCGGTCCACGCTCAGACGTTCTCCTGTTTAGATACAGCTCATCTGTTGTGTGAAGCAAGCAGCTTGTGTGAGAACACACTGTATGTATGTGTGTGTGACTGTGACTGTGTGTGTGTGTGTGTGTGTGTGTGTGTGTGTGCGTGTGCGTGTGCGTGCGCGTGCGTGCTTGTGTGTGTTTGTATGTACTGTATGTATGTATGTTCGTGTGTGTGTCCCAGGACAGACACCTCGCAAGCATTATAGGGCTTCCTCCCTCATCCCTGAGGAGGAAATGAGCTCACACATTTTGATCTGGGTTTTATGGGCTGAGCTCAGCTGAGCTTAGCCGTCGTGTTTCCAGAGTTATAATGATTTGTTTCGTCGTTAGCGCATTATGGATCGAGCGAGCACACTGTCGAGTGTGTACAGATCGCAGCACCTGGCACAGAGCACCATATATCAATATACTGGGAATCCCAGAGACATGTTAGTCTAACCTCATGTATGCAACTCCTCAAGTACTGAGGTCATTTAGGAGAAATTAACAACTTTCAACCAGGCATCCATCCCTATTTTGGGCATGTCATATAGGCAAGAATGTTCCAACATTTAGAAATAATAGAAATAGCCAGTCTTCAAGAAATATGGCTTAAGTAGTTAAATATTGACAATACTGAAATGGTTTCTTAACCTCACTTTCAAAGCTACTTCAAAGCGCCCACGTTTAGAATGGTCTAGACTCTAGAGGCACATTTTATAGTTTGAATGTAGGACTTGTATACTGACAGTTCCACTATGTACACCCAGTCAGTCATCTACTCATTGCCTTATCTCATCGATGCAATTCTTTATCCATTTCGGTGGATAAAGTGGTGAAAAGTGGTGAACAGTGGGGAAGTTAGTGCTACTATAGCTGTTTTTTTTTTGGGGTGTACAGAGCCTGTAATTGTGTTGTGAAGTGAGTGTAGGACAGACGAGTGCCTGATGAGTCACTCTGCCAGCGCTGCACTGCAGCTGCTCGGCAGGACACACTCATACAGTGTTCATGTACGCCACTGATTCCCAACCGGTGGGCCGTGAGGATGTTGCAAGCGGACCCCCAAATAAAACTAAGATTTTAATCATAAAATAACATTCATATTAAACAATTAATGTAAAAAGTAAAAATCTTTAAAACCCTGAAAAGAAAAAAACAAGTTTTCATTGTGATACAGATAAATATAAACTTTCAAGTATACTACATTAGTTCCATTCATCCAAGCCTGAACACAGTCGATTAATTGATCATAAGCTCTGAGAATGCATGGTGCCCACCCATCTGACCAAATTCTCCCTGATAAATGTTTGTACAGTAGAAGTTGTAATGTGTTATTTGAACGTGATCTAATTGTTTTTATCTTGTTCTGTATAATGTCCAATTCATTGTGTGTAAATCCTGTCGAGATTTATGACCGCTAAACTAAGTTCTTAATGAGTTTCATCTTGTAGAAAATGGGCTAATGTTAAAATGCTGAGCTCGCCTACAGTAGCATAACAAACTCTGTCTTTCCTCGTTAATTGTAATAATTCTGTTCTTTCTGTCAGGGTAGCCAAGTCTGTCTTGCACGCACGCACGCACGCACACACGCACGCACGCACGCACCAGATCCAGTCAGCCAGTTAGTCCAGTGATATTCAACTGGCGGCCCACGTGCCAAATCCGGCCCCAGCTGAGCTTTCCTGTGGTCCCTGGAACATATTCCATGTTCCAATGTAACATTAGATGTTAAAAAAAATGTATTATGATTGGTTTTCCAGGATTTTTTTATGACCGTCACCGAAGTGTGTTAATGGTTAATCAACCATTAACAGATAATGATAAAATGTAGGCTACTACAGTATTTAGAATGGAGGAATGTAAGTGTCACTCAGGATCCCAAATTAACACCTACCAGAACTGCATTTGCAGTCAAGTCAATAATGTAGCTTTCAAGTAGTTCAGCAATCATCTTCTTTTTTTGCTGTGTAGTTTGCCAAAAGGTACATTTTAGCGGCACATCAACATAAAAGAGCACAACAGAAGCGTTTTGAGTGCAGTTCATCCATCACAAACCATCCATTTGTAACTATTTCTGAGTTTTGAGTGGATGTTTTTCATTACACCAAAGACATTATTCTCCTTATGCATACATTAGCGTGTGTTAGTTTTGAGTGGATTGTGCAGGCCCTAATAACTTGTTGTCACTTATGACCCCATGACTACAAGTAATTTTACAACTATGGCTTCTGCCTAAATTTAGTTGAATACCCCTGAGCTAGTCACTTCACCTGTGTCTGTTGAATTCCTATTCCCTTCCCTTTACCACATGGTAAGGCACAGAGGGCCTTACCATAATATTATAAAGGGCTCACGTAAATTAAGTTGGGTAGAGAAGGGGGGTAGTTAGTTCACTGTACACTTTTGATGGGGACATATTTTTTATAATTTGGGCTTGTCAAGTCCTACTCTGTGTAAAGCCCAAGTACAACATTATTTAATTGTAGTGACATTTTAGTATTTTACAGATACAGTACTTGTCAGGACTCGGCACACAAACCTGAAATCTGGACAGTGCCAAGAATTATTACTGTGTATTTTTATATTGATTATAGTAATGACAATTATGGGTTTTGTGGTTACCTAATACTAATGCCATGATTCTCATTGTGTAATTGTTTAAATTAATTTGTTATTTTTCATATTTTTCTATCCTACAGTATCTCTGATGCTTGACTATTCATGGTCATACTGTACTTTGTACACACACACACACACACACACACACACACACACACACACACACACACACACACACACACACACACACACACACACACACACACACACACACACACACACACACACACACACACACACACACACTTTAGTGCAATGGTTTAGTGCAATTAAATGGTTCTCAACGTTGGGTCTGTGCCACAGGCTCCCAGCAGTCCTTGAAGGGGTTCCAGGGGGTCCACAAGCTAAATTGTTCATAGCATAGAACCAAATGGACCCGGGTCTGTAACTCAGAGAGTGTACAAATGGAAGCATTTGTTGCACAACGCACATTCGCACAACATGCTGTGAGCTTGTAGACATGTTATTTTCGCAAGTCTTTCAATTATTTCGACATGCCCAGCATAGAGCGGAAGCAATTGGTTCATGTGGGTTCATGTGATTAAGAGACACTGTCAGACTTAAATTAACACTGAGGGTTTTTCCAGTGTAGGCCTATATGTTGTTTGGAATGCTGCCTCTGACTTCATCTAGTTTTGTAGGTACTTACGTATCTGTGTGGCGTACCAATAGCTGCTTGCTCCCACCACCGCTGCTTCCTTGGGAGAATGTTTAGAAAAGCAGACACGCTGCCTGGAGCAGAAACCCTGTGTAATTATCCTTGGTGTCATCTATAGGAGCTGGTGGCATATAGATACACAGACGTGTCTGCTGGAGCATATATAATTTGGTGGAGGCAACACGACTGTGAAAGAGATTCCTCTGATTGACAGTTTGGTAAGATAAGCCTGTTGCCAGGTCTCTGTTGTTATCCCTGACAACGTCTGTGGAGCCTGAAGCAGACTTTTCTCATCCAAGCAGATACAACAACAAAAAACAAAAACATGAACTGTAAAACCTAATTAATACTGACTAATGATGTCACTTGCCGAAAAAAACATTGTTTTATTTTTTAACATATTTTCGGCAAGCAACGCTGCATGTTGTGCGACGGAGCATGAATTATTTTTCTGTTTAATTCCGAACACATAGATCAACAATGCAGTTTTATTTTTACTTTGTTTCTCAGGAGTAATGTGGGTTGGCATTTGCATAATAAATAATTAGCTAATACTTCAATTCAACAATTCTCTTGTTGAATTGTTGCGTCACTTTGGTTGAGATTTCATTTGATTGGGGGCCCTTTGATTTACTCTAGGCCAGATATAGGTGTTAGATTGATTTAATTATGAATTGGAGTAAGTTATGATTATTAAACGATTAGGTGTGTGTTTGTGGATGTGGTCATTATCTTTTGTCATGCCAGTACTGTCCTAATTCTTATACATTTCAACACAAATAGCAGTATTCTTTTTAGCCCCCCACCTAAATCTTTCTCTTCTTTTATCAACCCTGTCAGTGAGAGAGAGAGAGAGAGAGAGAGGGAGAGAGAGAGAGAAAGCTTTCTCTTAAACTGAAGGAAATGTGCTTTGGGGAGCACATTTCAAGCCAAAGAGGTTTGGTATGGTGTGTAAGCCCTTTCTCTGAACGGAAGCTTCCCTCCGTAGAGAAAGTGCTGATTATCTGTTCCCCCTTCTGATTCAGGGTGAGTTTCCTGGCTTTGAATTGGAAATGGGAAATCTGTGATATAGCTTAATGTGTGAACTCTAATGTTCTCAGAGAGAGAGAGAGAGTGTGACTCAACAATAAAATATAAACCAGAGAATAAATTATGTTCTGCAGCTACAGCCTATATAAGCAGGTTAGAAACACTATAACTCTAGTCAGCAGTAGCACACTGCTGAACAAGGGCAACATAAAGGTGGGCATAGTTGAGCTGCAAGGTTCATCACTAACCTTGACCTTTGACCCTTGACCAAATTGCACCATATGTCAGATATTGATTTAGGCATCTAATATATTGTTGCTGTAGCTGCAGAAACCAGCTAACTCCATTTTGACGCTTTTGCATTTTTTTCCCATAAATCAGGGCTATTGAACACCCTTTACGTCTCTGTGTTGGTAAAAAATAATATTGAACCAATGACAATTATTAAAAAGTGCTTCTGACACAACCAGCTAACTCCATAGACCAATTATTTGTTTACAAACATTGAGACTGGACGCACAGGTGACTGTTTCATGTAATCAATTCCCAACAGATCCCCAAACCTGCTGTTTTGGGGTGAGCTTGTTTCAGTTCATTCAACCTCCTCTGTGTGTAGGCTAGTGGGGTGCGCCCTGGCGACACATATATACTTCATCGCGCAACGGTATTGCGCAACGAGAACAGCTGACATACAAGCTCACAACCGCGTCACGGATGCGACCGCTGTGAGCTTGGAGATCTGCTATTCTCGTCCGTTCTCGGCGCGCGACACCATCGCGGGACGGAGCATAAATTAGTCTTAACGGGCTGCAGGTGCGCGAGCCACGCAGGTTCTAGTGCCATGATCATAGAGCGCTCCCCCCGTTCTTATGACAGCCACTGGAGGTGGAGTTTTGAGGACAACTGCTTTGAATTGTTATTATTATTTACACACAACAGAAACCAAGGATTATATATGTCAAGAGCGAGAGATCACAGTAAAAATCCTGAGCATTCTTCCTCCACACTGGGAGAAAAACAGCATCTGAAAGTTTGATGGGATGCATTTTTACACGTGAGACTGTGACCACTTTTACATTGCATCTTATGAGCGGTGGGGTTCTTCTGCTGCCGACCTGCGCGCGCATACTGTTTCGTATCAGTGTGACGTTGTCTGTTAAGGCGTCTATTGGATCCTCAAACTTTCTGCTAAATCAGCTAAGTCCACCAAAGGGAGGTGGAGTTAGCTGGTTTGGCTAACTCCAGGCTCCACCCCCTTTTGACCTCCAACCTCATTGTGAGCTTGGATGTCCATTTAGCTGTTCTTATCAACGATGAACAAAACCTCCTAACTCCACTTTTTGTTTAGTTTTTTTTTTTCATTTCCTGAAAAATGAACATTTTGGAGTTTGGGTTTCTGCCGGACAGCAGAGATATGATGTTTTGTGGCCTTGTGTTGACAGACGGTTGTAGTTTGGCCTATTTCTGGCACTTGATAACTAAAACACTTATACGGTATATAGCAGAGGAGACGGACATACGGTTGCAGTCACAACTAGAAAAAGTGCTCCTCGGAGCACAGGTCCCCGCCATGGTCAGGTAGGTTATTGTGGGTCAGCAATGTTCTGAATTCAGTCATTCGAGAGGTGAGTGCATGGAATCTATAGAAGTTGAGGGATTAATGTTGATGAAGTTATTGCACAGATATGCAAACTTTAGATGCCAATCTTAGCCAATCAGGATGCTATAATAGGCCAATGTGAAAAGGGTGACATTTCTTCCTCGGCCTAGTGGGAATGTGCGTGCAAAGTTTCACAGCAATCGGATGCTGCGTTCATGATTTGAGGCATTTTGTTCAAAACGGACCACTTCTGCAAACTTTGAAAGCCAGACAGACCGATCGGTTCAACAGTGCCGGAGATTAGATGTCTCGGCCACACCTTTGGCCTGGCGGAGACAATTATTGAACCAAAATCTAGAGACAGTTGAATCAGTCGCCAGAGAGGTTAGTGTCTCTCTTGGGGATTGATCCAACTGCCCTACATTTTTGTTTTCATGCACAGTAAAATCCTTTTTGCAGTCTTTGTGTTAAATTAACACTGAGGATTTTACTGTATACTCATCATTCATATCGTCGGTGTCCTGGACGAACCAGCTAACTCCATTTTCAGCTTTTTTTCCCCCCATAAATCAACGCTATTGAACACCCTTTATGTCTGTGTAAAAAAAAACGCGCCTCTGACGAAACCTCCCAACTCCATTGGATCCTCAAACTGTCCGTCAATACCACGCAACTCCCCCCTCTCCTCTCCTGCAGCCTTTGAACAGCAGAGAGCAGAGCGTGCTGGCTGCGCAGTGAAAGAGGAGCAGTACCACGTAAACAAACTAAACGGCAGGAATTTTCTCCCCGTAGTCTCTTAAAACTATGCAGTGTACCTGTTTATCAAACTTAGCACTGATGCTAATGTTATGAAAACAAGTAATTATGTTTCTAAAATCTATGAACTGTTTAATGAGAGAGCAATGTGAGAAGAAGAAAGGAGTTCATAGCATTTCTGTCGCCCTAGTTCTACTCAAACTCCAACTCTGTGAACCCCTCTTTGCAGAAGTTATTGTAATATTTAAAGTCCTGTTTATTATTGTAGGCCTATATAATAAGTGTCATGAAGCATCAGGGCATTAATTCACAGCATTGTGAGCTTGGAGATCCATTGTTAGCTTTTGGGAATTATACCCATTTGAAACCTCTCCCTCAGCAGCGGAGCTATTGTCAGCTGTTTGGACACCTAACTCCATTTCAGCTGGATTTGTGCTCGTACAAAAATGCTAACTCCACTTGCGCTGGATTTGGGTAAAGTGGTGATAATATAATGACATACTGTATGCAAGTATCTGACAATATATAAAGTCACTTTACCAACTTTGATGAGGCAGTATTGCTTTGTTTTAAAAATATAAGGTTTTCTTCATTTCCTGAAAAACGTATATTTAGTTTTTTCATTTCCTGAGCAATGAACGTTTTGGAGTTAGCGGGTTCGCACTGGACAGCAGAGATATGTTTACCGACTCAGTAATAGCTTTTCATTGTTTTTGCTGTGGTGTTGTACACAAACTCCCCAGGCTCCTCCACACTGCTAGTCACAACACACTGACGATGCCTTGCAGATGGAGAATTATGTTCAGTCGCACTGCTCGAGAAATTTTCTAAATTAGATAAACATCACATTTCCCATTAAAGAGTCAGGTTAACCTGCTAGCAGAGTATTCACTACTGCAGTTTTGTTAGATAGCTGCAGTACCAGCACTCACCAAAGCAAAGATGGTTTTAATATGTTGAAAGCTTACTTTCCTTAGTGGGAGCCGTCACCGTAACACTCTGAGCCGTCTAAAAACACTTTTTGGCCAGGAAAGAAAATATTCCACTGGATGGAAAAATGTTTTAGTTACTCCGGTATATGGGCAATGGCCGAAAAGTCACATAGCGTTAAGGAGAATTCCTTCTAGCGCTATGGACCAGAGCTACCTTACTGTGTGCATACATGTATCGTGTATTCTTTTTAGAAGTACGGTGTGAGCATCCAGCAGTGGGCTGAGCAGTGGAAAGGTCAATCGGGGGTGGCAGGCTGATTGTGTGTCTGTCTGTCTTCCTTACTGACTGACTACTGCTGATTGACTCCAGTATGTTGGTCCCCCATGGAGTGGTCCAACAGTAATTGCTCCTGCAGGGGTCTGCCACGTGTCATGGACCCACCCAGCACTCTGTGCCCTCTAGGCCAGGGCTGGCTGGTACTGCCAATCTAAAGCCCTCCCACTGACAGACATGGATGGGTGGCTGCCTATCTGTTTGCCTGTCTGTCCTGTTACAGTAGGTTTTACCAGCAGTCTTGTCCCACATCTAGACCCCCCCCCCCCCACCCCACTACCCAACACGCACGTCGCACACACGCACGCACACACACACCTCTTAAGTTTCTATCTTGTTCTCTACCCTGCCAGTCAACCAGCTTGCCCCTTCACCTGTGAAGCTGAGGGACCTCCTTGATATTTCTATTAAGATCGGAGGCACCTCATCAGCGCTGATTCCCCCATCTGTAATTAGTTAAGTAATAACATGGGACAGGCTGCTTAGGCATCTTAAAATGGCCCTCTGTTGATGATGCCACCCCATCATGGTGTGCACCTCTGTTCCCATTAGCGTTCGGGCACAGGATCTTGCTGGGTGCCCCTGGAGCGCACACCCTTCGCCAGCCATCCCCGCCACTCATTCCCTTGCCCACCTGATGGGGGAATAATTGCACCCCACCCCCAGTCATTTCCAGCACTGGCTATTGTGTTTAATTAAAGAGGAGATTTGAAGGGTAAAGTGGCCTTTGCCACATTGTGTTTTCCCCCTCTGGCGTATTGATTGAGGCGTAATGATGATATTGGCAGAGCCATTGAAACAAAGGCTCTCTGACCTTAAGCAAATGGCCTTGGCACACTCTAGGACAAATGAGCATTTTTGATTCGCTGCCTGATAAGAGCCGTGTCAGGCACACACAGAGTGTTCAAAGGCGGAGGCAGAGGGTGTGTGTGTGTGTGTGTGCGCGCGCTTGTTCGCGTGCACATGTGACTTGTCCAAACTGCAAGTCGGAGGCAGAGGACGGCTGTGTGTATGTGTTGTGTGCATGTAGCTACACACATGCATAAGATTGATCGAGAACTGGACAACTGTGAGGCGTGTGATTGTTATGTGATATATGTGTGTGAATTGAAGGTATATCACCCTGTGTGTGTGTGTGTGTGTGTGTGTGTGTGTGTGTGTGTGTGTGTGTGTGTGTGTGTGTGTGTGTGTGTGTGTGTGTGTGTGTGTGTGTGTGTGTGTGTGTGTGAGAGAGAGAGAGAGAGAGAGAGAGAGAGAGAGAGAGAGAGTGAGAAAGAGAGAGAGAGAGAGATCCTGCCTTAGCAGGGGGGCTAATAGTGCCCCCGGGCAGGGTGGTCTCGGCTGGGTGATAAGAAGCAGGCGAGAGACACGACGGAGAGAGATATGAGAACATTTGGCAAACTTTGCCCGAAGACAGAACCCCCCCCCCAACCTCCCTTGTTCGCTTCAACAAACATACACAGACATAAAGGCAACAAGCCAAACACACACACACACACACACACACACACACACACACACACACACACACACACACACACACTCAATTTCAGCAGTCAAGAGATGGGGAGGGGGGGAATAAAGTAACATTATGCTTTGCCAGTTTGACATTTCTCTATATCACATTCCTGCCTTTCTTTTCTAAATGCACTGAAATTATAGGAAAACCGGTGTCACAGCTTATCCTGTTCTGCTCAGATGCAGATTAACCACATGAACCTTACTGTCCCTTTTCTGGGCAGGCGACTGATCATTATTAATTCATGAATTTTGCCATTGATTGTCACATTGAAAGCCGACTGATTATCAAGTCCACCAAGTTCCATGAAAGTATGCCCATCTATTCTCAATTGTGACCTTGAACTGTGACACATTCAACCCAAAAGTTAATCATCTCTTTGCGGCAGCCTACTGACCAGTCCCACTAAGTCCCATGAAAATCTGGCCATCTCAAGGTATTTTACCTTTATTTTGACTTTAACCTTTGATCTTTTCGAGCCAAAACGTAATCATCTATTTTGGGCCGCCTCCTAACCATTCCCTCCAAGTTACATGAAAATCTTAGCCTGGTAAACCCTCCCTCCGGAAATCTCATTTGTAATTTATTTCAGGAGTGGGTCTGGCATGATCGCCCATTCTGCAATTTGGCTGTGGGCTGCAGTTGGGCGGGAGTAATACCGTTGACTGACAACCCCTTCAGCCAATCAGCTGTGTTCCCCTTCAGCCAGTGCATTTTTACCACCTCCAGACTAATGTGACGCAATGGGACTTTTGAGACGGCCATGCCCAAAATGGGTTGCCTTATTCGGATACATGCGTGTCACTGCCCGCCCCTGCCGGTTCTCTGAAATTTAATTTTTAAATAGGCTTTGTCATGATTAATTGACCACATATATGAAGTTAAACAACTAAATTCTATCCAAACGATATCTTAAAAGTAAATTCCGTGCCTCAAAATAGAAGTTTTGAAGTTTATCAGAGAGTAGAAAACACTGCGGTCAAAAAAGATGGCTGCCGTTCGTTTTTGGTCGGCTGCACTCAGGCTGCACTCGGTTCCATTCGGGCTCACTCGAACTCGCCACCTGATTGGCCAACTTTCGCTGTCAATCACAGAACGATGAGCGACAACGCTGATAGGCTTGTCCATTTGGTGAACGGGCTAGACACGCCCAGACAAGCCTTCAGGCCAGACTCCTTCCTGAAATCAAATGCAAATCAGATTTCCGGAGGGAGGGGGGTTTACCAGGCTATGAAAATCTGCCCTTCCGCTCTAAACATATCTTGTTACCAAGCAAAGAAACAAGAGAAAAACCTTTTATAGGCCAATGTTTCAGCCTATGAAGGCTATGGGAACCTTTTTCATGTTGTGGATCCTGAGTCTGCACCTTGTATAGACCAGGTGTGTGCATTGCTCTCTTTTTCTGTCTTTAAGTCATAACAATAGTCATATTTATATTAACCACTTTTTTGCACATTTTCAAATATTGCATAAAAAACATGAATTGCAAATAGGTTTAGTAGAAATTACTCAAATATCGGAAAATGTTATTACATTTGAATGAGGTTTAAAGATTTTGTCAATAAAGAAATGTGATAAACTGCAGTGGGAACACAAATCAAAATGAAGAATGACAGAGAGATTAGCTCTCACACAGCTGTGAATAGTGGTTGTCACTACAATACCTGTCTTCTTCCAATAATGACCTTGTTTTCTTCCATAGCACTGCCCTTATGGGTGGTGCTACTGTATATAGAAGCAAGACTGCTAGAAATAATGTTGAAGAAAAACATGCGCAAACTGGTGCATGTCTCAACATCTCAACATTTAAAATGTATGCAAGGAAAAAATAGATATCTCAAATTGTTTTAGCTGGTTTTGTTTTGTAGGTATTTTACTTTCTCATTACTTATTTCATTCACCTCAGCGCAGGTGATGGAAACATTCATTATTTTCTTCTTTAAAAAAATTACAATAGTTCAAACATTTGCTTAAAATCCATTTGACATTTGATGGAAACGTACTAAATTACTACATCACTCCAAAAGTCACAATGTAGTTTTTGGCAAAATAATTTATGGGTTCCATTCTTTTGCATCAACGCTAGCAATTTAATGGGCACACAGATTAGCAATCATAAAGGTACCGACACATTATTTGTTCCCATGCCTCCTTGTGTGTTGGATGTTCAGTTAATGAATGGAACCCACCCTGCCACTTCCAAATAGGCTGTTCAGAGCTGGGGATATATATAAGCTTGCATTTGCCAACATTAGTGTACAGTATCTAGCTTACTTACTGTGATATGCTGTGGTCCTGCCTATAATGTCTCCATATACTGAAACTGTTTGTTAGAGTTTTACCCTGGCGTGACAGGTGGAATGACTACAGAGTTATTGGATTACAAACTATAACCACGAAGGGTGGCCCAGTACAGTATATATATATTTGTGGGTTCCGTAATTGGCAGACACCCAATATTATTTTTCCTCCACCAGAGAACCTGTTAATCCCTCTGTTGATGACATGAGTGTAACAACATACACTGTTGTACAGTATACACAGTATAATCAGGGTAAATGTTTACTTTTTCAGAGTTAAATTGACACAATTTGCCAATATCCTACAGTAGGTTTGACTACTGTCCAGGATTTCTGTGATTGGCTAGAGAAACAAACACTGCATTGACTATTTTCTCTGTCCTCCTCACACATTGCAGACCTTTCTTCTGGCACTCCAAGAGTGCTATAAAACTAAGTGAAACTGTAATGTACAGAAGCTGTGTATTCAGACTACGTCTATGGAACAGCAGAATTAAATAGAATAAATTAGAACAGAATACAAAATAATTCGAATTAATTGTGTGACCAGCAACAGACTTTGCTTTGGTCTTTGGTCTTATCTCTCTACTGTAAAAGCAGTATTAAAATGGCATATATACAGTAATTATACCACAGCACAAAATTATTATCAGAGCACCTGGGGCAAATAAGCCATTCTGATTGGCCGAGACGTGTCACATGAGGGTATACTAATTCTCAAGATTTTAGCTACAGTACATTAATGAATGAATGAGAACTATGGAAGACATGTATAGTGTAAAATCTTATATTTTTGGCACTTATGGAGACTTTACAAGTTATCCATGGTATACGCAGGATAATGCACAGTGAACAAGTCAGTTATGAGGGATTTTTTATTTTATTTTTAGAGCCTTCGTCCTACTCCTCCCGTCCAACATTCTCCGCTGACAGGTGCCGCCCCAGCCCGTAGGAGTACGTGCAATGAACGATATCACCCTCCCCGCCCGGCTTCCCTCCCCCGAACACGGGCCAATTGTGTTCGTGTAGACGCTCGACAAAGCCGGATGCACCACGGTGGATTTGAACCCACAACCTCCGTGGTGGTGGTGGGCAGTGACTTTACCACTGCGCCACCCGAGCGACTGGGAATAAATATTTAAACAATCCTGTCGTACGTGTGTCATCCCTTGAACATGCTATATAAATGATACTCTGCATATTATACTCTGCATAGTACACATGTGCCAGGGGTGTTTTCAAAAAGTGTACGTTGAGTGCCTGGATTTTTAACCATTTTTTAACCTTTTTCAAGTAGTCACAAAATATTTTCAGTGATCACCGTCCTCACGGTGATCCCCTCATTACACACATAGAGGTCTCGTACAATCGGGGGAAAAAGATTAAAAACATTCGGTAATCCGTTCCATAGTTGCAGCCAGTTGAAAATAGTCGAAAATACATAGTAAAAACAAAAAGTACACAGGAGCCGAGATACAGGCTTTTGAAGTCATAAGTTAAACAGGAAGTGGATTGGAGTCTAAATCTCCGTAAAATGATATCTCCTGGTGCTGTGAAGGAAAAAAAAAAAAAAAAAAAAATCTTCATATTTTTTTCCATAAACGGCCATAACCGTTTTTGGCACTCCTCGTTTGGATTATGAAAAACGGTCCGGACCGTTTTTGGCACTCAATGTGATAATAACAAAATGAATAATAACACCAGAAAAACACTTGTCTTGATTTTGTTGTGCACGTTGGTTGGAATAAAAGACAAGGGACCTTTTTATAATTTGACTATGATGTTATCCATTCTTTGCTTCTGTTAATATTGACATATTTGTGATCTGTGTTCCACAGGTAGAATGCAAGAAGGCCCAACCTAAGGAAGTGATGTTTCCTCCAGGGACGCGAGGCCGGGCCAGGGGCCTACCCTACACCATGGATGCCTTCATGCTGGGCATGGGCATGCTGAGTGAGTACCACTGTGAGTGAGTGTTTGTGTGTGTGTCTCAGCGGCGTAGCGCAAAATCCCGGGTCCCCGATGTAAGGAGGGGGGTCGGGGCCCTTTCGCAAATGGCAATGGTCTGGAGGTGGTGCTGGGTGCTGGAAATTTTGTCTGCATCACTACAACACGCTACTACAGTACATGTTTGATCCAAACTGAGATACATTGGAAACTTTCCTCCACTCCTCCTAAGGAAAGTGTGTCTGTGACTGTGTGCGCGTGTCTTTGATTTGAAATGTTTCAAATCAGCCTCATGGTGGTGCTATAACAGGCCGATTCGGTGCAGTTACCTATAACTCTAATGTCTGCCCTGCATTTTTCACATCTGTCTTTATACAGTGCCACCAGGAGGCCGACTTTTGTGATACTTTTTTAAAAATTAGTTGTCCAAACATCACGCAATGGTTATGTGATCAAGATGAATTTGTCCGATTTGTCCTATTCCATCATGGTGAATTTTGAACATTGCCGGCCCACAATAACCTACTTGACCTGGTGGTCAACTAGAGGAGTTGAGGAGGTCCGAGGAGCAATTTTTCCAGTTAACGATACTTTTCATATCATATGAAGGTAGATTTTTGGAGTACAGCTTATTAAAAAAAAAGAAATTCTGAAAATAAAGGTAATAGAAATCCAGATTTACACACTTTCTCAGCTGAAAATACATCTTTGTATTTAATATTATTATTCCATAATGAGTTACAATAACATTAATTTGAATCATGCAATTGTGAATAACTAGAGCTTTGCCCATATATGGAGCAGACTGATTTGTTTGCGCCTGATGCCATGATGACACATTGAGGTTAGACAACACACTCCATATTTGGGCGCAGGTGCATTGGGAACTCCTTATATGGCTATGGCTGAGTCATAGTGACATGAGTGTGATGATGTGGTCCGCCCGACCGCTGGCCGGTCCTCCCATTAGCCAATTTTAATATAAGATTATATTAGAACATAACATGTCTTTGTGTCTGTCCGGGGCTAATATCACATACCACTGTACTAGGGCCGTCAGCATTATATTTCTTGTGCAAGTTGACAGCAGGCCAAGGACTTCAATTCTCAAATATTTTTCACATCAGTCAATGGAACAAGCCAAGGCTCAAGACTAACACTGTCCCGTTGTCCTGGGTTCGATAAAATATGTATTTGGGATGAACAGAAATCCTCCCCGGAATGAAGAGGTCTTTTTATTAGATTTTCCCCAACTTGGAATATGTCAACTGTCAACTATCAATGCACATATCACTGTCACTGGCAAACATAAAATTGTTTTTCTTTTTTTTGAAAGGACGTTTTAAAACGTTGGTAGAAATTTCACTGCACACAATGTTATTATTGTTAGGGCATGCCTCCTAGCGGAAATTTGTGCTCTACTGAGCACACCTTTCTAGATTTAGTTAATTCACGAACAACAATCCTTCCATATTCCTTAACCACTTAAACCCAACATCCTTTTCCCCTCTATATCATGCCTCTTCAACAAAAATAGCCGATTTAGAAGCTCACAACACATCTTGATGCCTTGTGAGTTTTAGATCTGCTATTTTTGCCAAATGTTCACCCTATTATAACACATTAGGGATTAGTGTTAGGCTGCGGTTCAAGTGGTTAATGAGACTGAAACTTGAACAGCTGCTCTCTCTCTATTGTTTTAGAACAAGAATAGTAATCAAATGTAACTAAAGATGTTTTGTCTAGAGTAATCTCTAGCCAGCCTCCTATCTCAGAAGTCATTGTGAATAGGTGGAGCACTGAACTGAAGGTGAGAAAAATCTCCCTTTTGTGCATGGAGAGAGCAGGGATCCCAGTGGCTGGCCGATGTGACAATGAGGGAGGGAGACATTTTACTGCAGTTCCATTATGATTATCCCTACACAACTCAGGGAAATATATAACAAAAAACTCTATGTTGAATTTCATCACCTAAACTCTATGTCCACAATCCGTCACTTGTCTTTAACTGCACTGCACACTGACGCTACATGTCCTATGCACAGCTAAACAGTTGGACATTGTAAAAACACGTTTCCCAAAATATCCATTTGTAACGCTTCACTTCCTGGACGTCTTTGTTTGACATCTTTTTTCATGGACCCGAAGGAGAATCTAGACGCTTTCGTTTTATAACATTTTAACTCGATATTGTGGTTAATTTAATATCTTAGAGTTGACGTTACAATTTGTGAGCGATTCTTCTTGTAACATTGCACGATCATATCAAAGACTACATAATCAGCTGACATGATTTAACAAAAGTGATGAGTTATGTGAAATAATGGAATAATGGACAGGAAGTAATAACAGGAAGTCACAAAAATCGTCACTTTTCAGGTTTCCGGTAAAGTGCACGGCCACGGGATGACCATCTATTTGCAGCACTGGGTCACATATTATATACAGTATGTCAGAGCCATGCCTTCAATTTGTGATCTGTTGTGCCAGTTCAATGTTCGACAACAGAAACGGAGTGAAACCTAAACAGCCCATAACAATGACTTCATTCTGTTGTTATCTGAAAGCCTCACTGCCATAGAATAAATCTTACTTCCTTAACCTGAAGGCAGTCACTGACACCGTTTTATCATCTGGCTGGGTCCACAGCTGCAGGGGAGGGGCAGAGGTGGTGCTAACTGACACTGACTAACTGAGTCTGTAACACTGACAATACCTTCTGCCAGCCCCCCTGGACATCCATTCGAAACTCCCCTACTGTGTGAATGGTGGAAGTCCATTCTGACTCCCCTACTGTACAGTATGCAAGGTGGAAGCGCATTCTGACTCCCGTACTGTATTCAAGGTGGAAGTCTATTCTGACTCCCCTACTGTATGAAAGTTGGCAGCAGCACACTGACACTGGCAGTCCAGAGAACTGTGTTTATATGAATGAATTCCACTCAGATAAAGCAAGCTGCCAAATGGTCACTAGGGAGTACATAAGGGACTGGAGGGAGGGGGATTTACACCAGAGCAGCTCTGCAATGGGCCCTGTCTGCTGAAGCACTTGACATAAGTGGAAGAGGACTTTTACAGATTGATGCCACCATCACCCACACGCACACAGACATGCACATGCAAAGAGCAGCACCCACGAACCACATAACCCCCCCCCCCCCGTGGAATCACGCACACACAGAGAGAATGCCCCCCCCCAACCTTGCATTAGTGACAAGAGATAATTAACAGAGAGATTGATTGTCTGCCAAAAACAACTGGAGCAAATAAATCGTTTGATGCCGGGTGCCCAGTCCCAAATGCGGTTAACTAATGGGGGCTCGGGGATAGGTCGGCCACACCTTCAATTTGGCTCCATCAAGCATTATTCCTCACATGGTGGAGCCAGAGGGTTGGCTGGTGTGAAATATGCACTGATATTCATGCACGGGCCCCCTTGTGCTGCCCTCTTTGTCTCAGGGACATCACCCTTGTCTTACACACATGCGATTCTATACCCCCATCCGCCCTCACGCTTGTGTATGCACGCACGCGCACACACACACACACACACACACACACACACACACACACACACACACACACACACACACACACACACACACACACACACCTACACACACACACACACACACACACACACACACACACACACACACACACACACACACACACAATTCCAGCAGAACACTGAAGAGCTAAATGAGGGGGAAAACTGAAGCTATATTAAATTATGAATATGTGATTTCATCTGGCCTGCTCTGTGAATGGAGAATAATTGGATATGGATATCACAGAGTCTCATTTGGTGAGAGTGAGAGGACTTCATCATCAACCAGTATTCTATTCTATTCAGTGGTCCAAATTTCCCACAAAGAAGTCTTTAAAGGTTCACCCAAAAAAATACTTATTTTCTATCAATTACACACTTTTTTTGTTTTTGTCACATTCCTGAGCCAATAATTTGATGACCAGCGTAGTCTCCGTAAGGAGACTCAAAGAGTCTTCATTGAGTCTCAGTTGGTCATCAATTTATTGGCTCAGGAATGCGACAAAAACTCCTTGAATTCGAGGCTTCATGGGGTGTGTAATTGATAGGGAGAAAAAAAAGGAATGGAGCTTAAAAGACAAGCACCATGGACATTGTTGAAGGTTAGCACTTAGTAGCACTTTCAGGAGGTTCCAGTGTTCCAGCTACTGTTGTCAGGTGTAGAAAGAAAGTTGGAGGAAAGTTTGAGAGAGAGGAAAAGGGCAGAGAGAGAGAGAGAGTGACTTAGGAAGTGTGAGAGGAGGGCCGATATGAACCGTTGCGCTCCCTTGCGCGCGACGCCCCCTTATCTAAATGAAATTCAAAAAGCGGGGCAGCGAAACATTCCTGTTTGCCAATTTGCATGAAAACTCCAACACCGCTCATTACTTAGGGAGCAGTAATTCCTTACATGCCGAAAACTCATTAAAGGGCCTCTCTGGCGTTCCTTTTTGTTTACGGCGTCTAATCGAGCCATTTATCTTTATTGTGTTAGAGAGAGTCGCATGTATGTTTGCTTGAAATTAATACGCGCTTAAGCCCCTCGCAGCCACACGCGGCTTCAGCAGATGGATAATTGATTTTAAAGTGAATGTGAACTGTTGAGCCATAAAATAGGTACATTAGCATGCATATTAATACAAGGCGTCTAGAGAGGGTCGGGTAGAAGCAAACCATCGGGGGCAGATAAAACGACAGGTTTTATTTATCGAGGAGACGGGCGAAGTCGACAGGGGAGGCTGTCGGGGAACATGGGCGCCTAATCGCTACTTCTGCCACGTTGATTCAACACTAGCGCATACACACACACAAACATACTGGAGATACACACACGGCACAGCCCTAGGTTCTTATTACCCTTGGCCTTGTGTGGAGGACCTTGTCTGACTTGTACTTTATGAAGCCTCTCTCCCCTCAGACAAAGTGAAGAAGTCATTTTCTCACCTGGTAACAGCAGGGGAGTACATAAGAGCAACTCACATAAGCAAAATTCAAAATGCTCTCAGACTGCACCCCCACTTTCTATCACACTCTATCTTGCACTCCCTTTCTTTCTTTCTTTCTTTCTTTCTTTCTTTCTTTCTTTCTTTCTCTCTCTCTCTCTCTCTCTCTCTCTCTCTCTCTCTCTCTCTCTCTCTCTCTCTCTCTCTCTCTCTCTCAATGTACACAATACACATACACACTTCAAGTAAAGCCACAGCTGTGGCGACATGTGTCTTACACCCTTCATTCACGTCGGTCCCAACTCCATTGTCACGCACAAAGGATGCTCAGCCACCTGGAAAACTGTCTGCCAGACAGCCGCTGCTATTCTCCACTCTCTCACAGTCTAGGGCCTCTTTATTTCTGAAGCTACGTGATGTTATGGCTCAGGAGTCTCTGCCTGTGAGCACACTTGCGTCTCCCTGGATGTGTGCGTGCGTGCGTGCGTGACCGTCTGATTCTGTGTGTGTGTGCGTTTGTGTGCATGGGTAAATTTTGTGCAATTCAATGTGCGTGTGCCGTATATGTGTACAGTATGTACTGTACGTGGGTGCGTGCCGTCTTGAATGTCAATATAATAAGTGGCTCAACATGTCGATCAAACTGAAGTGTATGTGGTTGCTGTAGGGAAGCACTGCAAACAGAAGCGCAGCCTAACACATTATGTTATTGTGTTGTCTGTCATTATCTGCTATGAATTTCATACACAATTAATTACCTGTAAAAATCAAACAAACAAACAAAAAAGAACATGTAGCCTATATCTACATAGTCATACTGTTGTTACTAATTACTTGTATAATGCGACTTGTTGATTACTTAGGTAATCATTATGTTTCGTTCAGAGAGAGAGTGTGTGTGTGTGTGTGTGTGTGTGTGTGTGTGTGTGTGTGTGTGTGTGTGTGTGTGTGTGTGTGTGTGTGTGTGTGTGTGTGTCTCCAAATAGTTCCATTTTCTTTAAATAGGCTGCCCCTTTCATATTTATATGGACACTTGTTCCACATCCAAACTAATGAAACATCAGCCACTGTCCACATTCACAAACCTGTGCTTAGTGGAGTATAATTGGGAGGACTGCAAAAAACTAAAGCAAAGAGATTGGCTAAATATTGTTCTACCTCAGCTATTATAGGCAGTTTGTTTATCTGGAGTGGTAAAAAGTGGTAAAAAATAAATACATTCTTACCACAGTAATTTTTGTCTCCGTCTGTGAGCAGCTAATCTCCGGTACCATTGGCCCAATCGAAATGAAACTGTGCACACACACTCCCTGGATGCAAGAGCAGAACCTCTGCCTCAAATTATTCAGATCGGCCTGTTATAGCGCCACCACGTTCTATTACTCCTACACATTTTGTCCAAACATCATGCACACATTATGACTATTAGTCATGTGATTGAGACGGGCCTGTCCGATCTTTTTCCTGATTGGCTAAAATTGGCATCCAAAGTTTGCAGAAGTGGCTCGTTTGGAACAAAATGCCTACATAATTATGAACGCATCATCCGATTGCCATGAAACTTTGCACGCACACTCCCTAGAGGCCAAGTAAAAACCTCTGCCCCAAAATGTTCACATCGTGGCCTGCTATAGTGCCACCAGGAGGCCAACATTAAGCCAATTGATACACATTATCTCTGTAGTCATTTGATCAAGATGGATCGGTCCAATTTTTCATATTCCATCCTGAATGGGTAAGATTGGCTTCCAAAGTTTGCAGGAGTGGCCCCTTTTGAACAAAATGCATCAAATCATGAACGCAGTGTCCGATTGCCGTGAAACATGCACGCATGCACGTTCCCACTAGGCTAAGCAAATAAGCCACGCCCATTTCCACATGACAAGTTTTCCGCCATGTTGCATTTTTTTTTGCAAAACACTCTACTACTATTTTGCCTGAACCTCACCCAAATTGATATCTTTGTAGATAATGTATCTGTAAAAGATGTATGTCAGATTTTCTATTCCCATTGACTATTGGCTTTCAAAGTTTGCTGGAGTGGCCTGTTTTCCACGACATGCTAAAGCACCGCTGGACCGATTGGCAGGAAACTTAGGCTAGGGAAGAATCCCCACACAATTGTTTTTCAAATCGTCCAATTGTTATATCGCCACCATGAGACAGATCTTTGCTAAACACATTTTTTACATCCCACAGATTTTGTCCAAACCTCACGCAAATCAGTATACATTATCTCTGTAGTCATGTGATCAAGACGTATCTTTCACATTTCTCATATTCCATTCCGATGGATTGGTTGGTTTCCATAGTTTGTGGGGGTGGCCGTTTTACACAAAATTCCACACATTATGAATGCAGCGCCTGATTGCTGGGAAACTTTGCACGCACATTACCACTAAGCAAAGGAAGAACCTCCATCCCACATTTTTCAAATCTCCTTATGGTGGCGCCTCTTTTTTTCCCCTGGATTTCTTGGATCATGACACAACGTATAGGCCCTCTTGTGCTATATTAGTGATGTGTCTCCTTTTGTTGTTGTTTATTGTTGTTTCTTATTTTACTGTGTTTTTGCTGTTGTTTTTCTGTGTTTCAGCTTATGTAGTGTATTTAGCATTTTTAGTTTTTCTGTGCAGCAGCACTTTGGTAATCTTGCGTTGTAAAATGTGCTATATCAATACATTAGATTGGATTGGATCCAATCTACAAATGTTCTGCCATTGTGCGTTTTCTTCAAAACACACTTTTTGCTACTACTCCTACAGATGTTGTCCAAAACTCACAAATCGTTACACTATGGGGTCATGTGATCAAGATGTATGAGTATGATTTTTCAGATCCCATTCCAAGTGGTTATGACCAAAGTTAGCGGGCCCTGGGTATGCAACCCGGCCTGGCGGAGACCTGTGCTCCGAGGAGGACACTAAAGTTCCCTATATATGTTAATAATGCATCCAGTTTTATCTGGTTTGACCATAATGTAACATTCTTCTGATCAGTGTTTGGATCTATTACTGTATGTTACGCTTGTGCAGATCGAAATAAAATAATTTGTGTGTGTGTGTGTGTGTGTGTGTGTGTGTGTGTGTGTGTGTGTGTGTGTGTGTGTGTGTGTGTGTGTGTGTGTGTGTGTGTGTGTGTGTGTGTGTGTTGCCAGTGATGTAGTAGAGTTGATTGAACAATTGAGGGTAATGTGGTCATTCTGTTGAAAAGATAGCCTTCTTCCCCCTGGGTACTGTCATCACAGAACCATGCAGGCACGCACACACACACACACACACACACACGCACACACGCACACGCACGCGTGCACCCCCGCACCCACTCCTGGGCCAGCTTGCTAAATGTCACAGACAAAGCTGTGTGTCATGTACACTTAACCTCAGCGGGTGACATTTACTCCAGTTTAAGATATGTCCACAGTTGCTCTTCGGCCCCATTGACTCCAGTGTTGATGCCTGAACATATTCAACATTCAATACCATTCAATAACACATTGTTAAGCAAAAACAAACACCAACAATTATTACGTAATCTTAATAAAAATGACCTTCCTTGAAGTTTAAAATAAGGTGTGGAAAAGGCCTAAAATATGACAAATAGTTGTTGTTTTTAAATCAAATAGTTTCTACATCAAAACATGCACATTTCCCAAATGTCCAGTTAAGAGTAAAGGTCATTGATTTGTGATTTATGGTTTTGGTTGCATTTTGTAGTGTCAATTACTAATTGCGTTAGTACTGTCCCAAGTTAGAGGTGCGCTATTTGGTATTTTACTCCCATACCTCAGACTTCCAGTGGGGAGATCTGAGGTGATGTCAGCCAATCCCTGCCCCCTCGACCATCTTGTGCGTCTGACTGGGAGGCCTTCCCAGGGCCCAGCCTACCTACAGTAGTTCACAAAACAGAATCAAGGCGCCCATTCCAACAACGTTCATTGACCCACACGGTGACATGATTTGCAAATAACTGATAGAAAACCAGAATTGCATATTTTTTTACATTTTATTTTTCGGTGGGTGGCCCCCAGGAGCTCATTAGAATTTCCAAACGAGTGTTTTACACTGTCACTCACTAACCTCACAATTTGAGAGTGGATAGAACAAGCTAGTCCACACACAGCTTATAACAACTGCAAGGGAGAGAAAGGTGACCATAAGTATCACATGGTATGGTAGCGGGCTGAATGCCTTTTTAAATCACTGTATCAGAGTTCAGATAGAATGGTTATCTGAGTCCGACTCGGGATCGTTGCTCCTTGCAGCCATATGCAGGATATATGTACTGGTAGATGGTGCGCTGTCGTGCAGAAATAAATAAATACGAAATTGAGGTTGTTCACACGTTGTCGGGTCCATATGTTATTGAGCTTGCAGCAAACCTGGGCCTCGTATCGGGAGCGGCAATTGAAAAAGAAGGCAGTAGAAATGTATGTTGTCATATGCTCGCTGCAAGCTGCCACTGCCAATTTCCAAGAGCTCAGTACCTCTCTCTCTCTCTCTCTCTTTTTCCATGTCTCGCTTTCTCCCTCCTGCCCTGTCTCTCTCGCTGACTCCCTACTAACTCTCCTTTACTTCTCTTTTCTCTTCTTTATCCCTTCTCTACTGTATTTCCTTTCCCACTCCCCCTCTCTCTCTCTCTCTTTGGGCCACTGAAATGAGACCAGGTCTGGTGGAATATAGGAAATGGGGTCGCGCAGCTTGAGTTATATGGTGGCTATATTTGTTTTAGGATATGCTATTATTTGGCCCTCTCTTTGTGTGTGTGTGTGTGTGTGTGTGTGTGTGTGTGTGTGTGTGTGTGTGTGTGTGTGTGTGTGTGTGTGTGTGTGTGTGTGTGTGTGTGTGTGTGTGTGTGTGTGTGTGTGTGTGACAGCTCTGCTCTGCCATATCAGACACAAGTTGTAAACCTGCTACGCTTTGCTTCAGTTTACAAGTGAAGCTCCTGTTTATCCCTGGCACACGCACGCACGCACACACACGCACAGACACTCTCACACGAGCACACACAAGCACACACTTAGAATACACTGCGGTGGAGCAGGGTCATGCAAAAACATCTTATCTGCCGTCAGACTGTCCAAAAAGACGGTGTACTGTGTGTGTGTGTGTGTGTGTGTGTGTGTGTGTGTGTGTGTGTGTGTGTGTGTGTGTGTGTGTGTGTGTGTGTACTGTAGCTTTTCTTCATCTTCCAACCTGGCAGCCACCCCAGTCTAGGCAGCATGTGTGTTGGTTGCCATCCCACTCTAACTCTCTCTCTAATCCGCCACCGTGACCAGGACAGACTCCAATGGATGCAGCACAGCAAACACTGCTGAGAGGCTGGTTTTGCTCTAACCACGTGAACCCTAGCGTCCCTATTCTGGAGGCAAGCATTAAAGCAAAAATAGCCGATCTACAATCTCACTTGTAGATCGGCTATTTTCTACTAAGATTTAGTGCAGAGGGGAAGACCCGGTCAACTAAATATATAGGGTTTAAGACAAGTGGTTAAGACTCTCAAGTGTCAGCAGACATGCACAGCTCCTAACATGCATATCATAACATGCATTATCATCACTGTCGGAGAGAAAACTTGTAAAATGGAAAACGGTGCATTTACTGATTGATTGATTGAATACTTTATTAGAAGCGTGCAGAAAAAAGCACATGAAGGTACAGTTCAATACAAGGTCAGCTAATAGGAATTTAAAAAAAACACGAAAGCCATTGGCTTGTTTCCATTGGGGCCCTTGTTCTCAATTCATAGTGACATTAAATGACAGACGGATATACACTACTATGCAGAACATCATAAAAACAGTTACATAGTGCCTTTATCCAAACACTTTACAAAGTGTATTACATTCACCCATTCACACACAGATCACATTCACACACTGACGACAGAGGAAACCATGCAAGGCACCAACCGGCTCATTGGGAGCAGTTAGGGGTTCAACGTATTGCTCAAGGACACTAACCCCAGGGGAGCCGGGGATCTAACTGCTCCCAGGGCAGCACTCCTAACTGTTACGATGGGTCAAATGCAGAGAACCAATTACCCCACGGGGATCAATATCACGCCCCCCCCCCCCAAAAAAAAAGAAGGAGAAAGAAGGCCCCCTCTGCCTGCACAAGGCAGTTGCTATGCAACGTCAATATGTTTAGAATTCTTCTTTAATTTTGTCAGTGTTCCTCTGCCTGTTGTCCTTTTAAGGTGGAGACGTACTTTTCTATCCACTCCACCTCCACGGATTTCTAAATTCACCTTAAATGTAATTTTGTTGTGAAATTCACCTTGACTGCCATTTTTTTCTTAAAAATCACACCCAGTGTGAAGTGAGTGGTGATATTTATGAGTTATTAATTTCCTCATGCGTCTCGCTAGCCAATCACAGTACGTCCTGCGAAGTGACGTGCTTACATTTTTTACATTATTATTAATTTCATCATGCGTCTCGCTAGCCAATCACAGCGCGTCTGCGAAGTTTGAAGTTAATTTCATTATGTGTCTCGCTAGCCAATCACAGCACGTCCTGCTGGGTGTGATTTTTTTCTAGCCTATGGCCGTGTTTTCCACAGCATGGCGTCACTGCGAAAGACACATTTTTACGTCGGAAAGAAAAACTTTCCGAAACTTTCCGAAAAACCACGGATGGGTCCTAAAACCTCTTATAGGAGCGGTTGCACCGCTCAAAAATGGGTGAAAAACGTTACTTTTATATACTATACTGTATATACCTGTGTATCCTACAGTATATTAAAATTGGCTTAAGGGAGGACCGGCCGGCGGTCGGACGCTCATGTCACCATGACTCAGCCATAACCATATAAGGAGTTCCCAATGCTACGCCCAAATATGGAGTGTGTTGTCTAACCTCAATGTATCGTCATGGCATCAGGCGCAAACAAATCAGTCAGCTCCATATATGGGCACAAAAGGGGAATGCCCAGGGGGAATATACTGATGACATCAGGAATCTCCATTTATGGGCATAAAAGGGACAAGGACTGAGAGATACAGTACAGAGATCTCCATATATGGGCATTTCAGTCGGATCAGCGGTGCAACATAGGTGTGAGACCGAACTCTAGTTGTGAGGGCTGCGTAGCGGCCAGAACCTCTAGTATATATATTTTTTTTCTTCCTTTCTTTATAATTTTTTGGGGCGGTGTAACCGCCCCCTATAAGTGAGTTTTGGACACTGACCAATCCTGCACCGTGATTGGCCAATAGTCTACAATGCAGTCTACACCCCTAACCCTTCCATCGTTAATGCAAATCGATACTTTTGCAAAGTCAGCCAATCACATTACAGCTAGTGTCATCACCACTAACTGTAATGTGATTGGCTGACTTTGCAAATTCAGGACTGTGATTGGCTAGCGAAACACATGACACATGTGCAGCCCTATGAATAGCAGTATGGACTTAAAAAAAGTCATTTATCCTTTTTTTTTAAGTGAGTCATGTTGTGATGACCACACACCGCCCACTTCACACTGGGTGTGATTTTTTTATTCTTCGCTGCTTTTGCAAGAAAGTGTCACACTATGCACAAAAGTGTCATACAATTATATAATATAGCATAAAAGATGAAATATGGAGATACAAGGTTTCTGCCCAACAGTGATATACTATGTACACAAAAACATAGATAGATACATACATGCACATCAGGTGCACATAGGCTAGATAATGCATACAGAATCCCATTCATACATTTCATATGTGTTAAAACTATGCCTTGAAGTCATCACAAGAAGATAAATCATGTTAATATCAGAAGCACTGAAACGGGAGCCAAGGAGACGAGGGACACTTTTGTACTATGGCCATTAAAATGTCTCCCTCAGCAAATATGGGAACACACAGTACACTCTTTTTCACCACTTTGGAGTGACTTTCTAGCACTCACCCCATCATATATCCCAATACGCACGCGCGCACGCACGCACGCACGCACGCACGCACGCACAGCCTCATTGTCTCCTTCAGCCATAGTGCTTAGTGTACCTGAACGCTTTGAAATGCACAGTGCTAATCTGTAGCATCCTGGTCCCAAACCTCAGTCTCTCATTGTCTCACTCACAGACGCGTCCATCACAATCGATCAGCCCGCGCCCTGAAAGAAACACCATCGATCACTGACGCCACAGTGTCAGAAGCAGGGAGAAAGGGAGTGTGTGTGTGTGTGTGTGTATGAGAGCGAGAGAGAGAGAACAATGTGAGTATGTGAGGGAGTGACGTGTGTGTGAGAGTATGTGTACGTGTGAGGAAGAGAGACTGTTTGTGAAAAGGAGTGCGGGTGTGCATGTGTGTGTACATATGTGCGTGCGTGCGTGTGTGTATATATATCTGTGTGAGAGTGTTTGTGTACGTGTGAGGAAGAGAGCCAGTGTGTTTGTGAAAGAGACTGAAGGTGTGCATGCATGTGTGTGTGTCCGTGTGTCCGTGTGTAAAGCCTCAACTCATAGAGTGTTTGCCTAGTGTGTGTACAGTACGTGCGTACGTGCGTGTGTGTGTGTCTGTGTGTGTACAGTACGTGCGTACGTGCGTGTGTGTGTCTGTGTGTGTGTGTGTATGTATGTATCGTGTGTGTATGTGAATGCACGCAAACCTGAGTATGTCTTCTACGTGCGTACCGGCAAAAACACACACAGCAGGTGGACTCCTGATTTTCACAACCTCCTGCCAAGTCTCAGCCATGACTCACAGGCTATCTACAGTCATCGTGCACGTACACATGATGTGCTTGTGTGTGTGTGTGTGTGTGTGTGTGTGTGTGTGTGTGTGTGTGTGTGTGTGTGTGTGTGTGTGTGTGTGTGTGTGTGTGTGTGTGTGTGTGTGTGTGTGTGTGTGTGTGTGTGTGTGTGTGTGTGTGTGTGTGTGCGTGCGTGCGTGCGTGCGTGCGTGCGTGCGTGCGTGCGTGCGTGCGTGCGTGCGTGCGTGCGTGCGTGCGTGCGTGCGTGCGTGCGAGCGAGCGAGCGAGCGAGCGAGCGAGCGAGAGAGAGAGAGTTAGGGTTGCCAACTGTCCCTTGAAATACGGAAATGTTCCTTATTTGGACACTACAAGGAGTGTCCCTTATTGACACACTTTGTTCCTTGTTTTTGGGAATCAATCAAGGACACACATCGTTCAAGTTCAAACAGCTCATATAAATACACTATAATACAGGTTGATAACCACTAAACTAAACTGCTCTTTTCTCTACTTTAGAAACTTTTAGAAACATTTAGAAAAATGTTGTATACATTTCCATAATGACCAGTGGTGGAAAAATACTCACATTTTTTACTTAAGTAAAAGTATCAATACTGCAATGTAGAAGTTCTCCGTTACAAGTAAAAATCCGGAATTCAAAATTTACTTGAGTAAAAGTACAAAAGTATTGGTATCAAAATGTACTTAAAGTACCAAAAGTAGAATGTACTCATTATGCAGAATGTCCCATTTCACAAGTTTTCAAATGTATAAAATGTCTCAGAAATCTTTTGAAAATAGCAGATCTACAAGCTCACAATGCGTTGCATCGTGACACATTGTGAGCTTGTAGATCGGCTATTTTCAAATATAGGGCTGAAGTGTATGTTTTGTACTAATAATCAAAATCTACAAAGTCACTAGTAACTAAAGTTTTCAAATATTTGTAGTGGAGTAATAATAATAATAAATATAGCTGCAAGCAGCGATAATACGGGGCCAGGGATTGCAGAGAGAAGAAAGAAAGAAGCAATGATAAGTAATATGCACAATAAGCCATAGAAACATAGAAGACTGAACTTGAGAGAAAGAAGAGCATGCAATTAACAAATGAGCCTTTTAAACCCTCACTAACCCTAACCTCAGTAAAACTATGCCTACCCCTAACCTCAAGAAATACTAAGCGTAAGCCTACGAATGCCAAATCATGATCACCTCAACACATCGTCGGGGACAGGGATCGAACCAGTGACCTCCGGACTCATAGGCTGCCTTTCTTCTCATTGAGCTAGAGATATGATAACCCTGGTAGTGTCTGTTGATATATATAAGTCTTTCCGTCCCTGATGGACCAAGCCTCTGTTTTGCTAACTACTCTAGATCACTGCATCTACCGAAATTGTACGTCTCCTCGGAACAGAAACCAGTGAAAGTAGCCGATCTACATGATGATGATGAGAGAGAGAGACAGACAGACAGACAGACAGACAGACAGACAGACAGACAGACAGGAGAGAGATGGAAACGGAATAGATTGAAGAGAGAGAGAGAGAGACATGGAAACGGAATAGATTGATGAGAGAGAGAGAGAGACATGGAAACGGAATAGATTGATGAGAGAGAGAGAGACATGGAAACGGAATAGATTGATGAGAGAGAGAGATGGAAACAGAATGGATTGATTGGACATCTCAACCTATTGCCATTAACAGGAATAGAACTCTCAACCTTCGGACTAATAGGCTGCAACACTACCTATAGTGCTATAGCTTTGTCCAGGCTAATGTTGTCTGTTGAAGATCATAAGCTCTTGCCTTCTGTCATGAACCACCCCTGTTTCACTAACACTAAGATCACTCGTTCACAAACCATTTACCAATGGAGAAATTGTATGTCTCCTCGCAACCGAAAACAGTGAAAGCAGATGATCTACAAGCTCAGAAACACGTTGCTATCTGAAAAGTTTTGAGATTGTAGATTGGCTATTTTCAGAATGAAGTATGTCATACATTGAAAAAACATACTGTCAAATAAGCATTTCAGGTTATCTTTAACAATTGCACATGCATTAATTGACACAATCATGTTGTGTGCAATGCAACTTTAATGAAGCCTGCATCAAGTGAGGTTTGAACTGGCAACCTTGAGGTTGTAAGGCACACGTTTAAGCGAGAAGCCATTGGACCAACAGACAAGCTCCTGTGAAAAAGGAGATAACACAGATGACACTTTCACGCAAATAGCTGAAAAATCCTGGGTTTCAGTGTTTTTCAAACTGCTCAAAATTGCGGACAATCTAAGGGCGGAGCTTACTGGTCAAAGTGATACATGTGTTCCTCATGAGTCAAGGCACAAGTGTAAGCAAGTTTCACGACTTTCGACCAAACGAGGCATGACTTATGCCTGTTTAAAGTTTGCATTTTCAAAAAATTGCTATAGCGCCCCCCTTTGGCCAATTGGAGTAAGATTGGTTTCAGTGATATTTGGAATGACCCTCAACCTTTCTGTAAAGTTTCAAAGAAATGTGAGTCTGCATGTGTGTGTTAGGGGCAGATGAATAATTTTCATAAAACTGCAATAGTTAAAATCTATGTCCTCCTGGGATTTTTGAGTAATTTGCACGAAATTCTTTACACATGAACTTTGGTAGCCTGGGATCCAGCCTACTTCGCTACGTTCGGCGGACTTTTTTTTCTCTCTTCGCTTATCAGTCTGGAACTCCTATTGACTCGTTTTGCAGAACTACACTGGAACTACATATGTTACGTTAGGCAACGTCGTTGCTGATTGGATGTTGTTCAAACGAATGACGAATCACAACGATCACACCGTTTTTTTTGTCCCGCCCCGCACCACAGACCAATCAGAAGCCCCGGCACGATTCCAGCCGTATGCCATGTCCTGCCTCCCTTGGAGATAGGAGGCATTCCAGACTGATAAGCGAAGAGAGAAAAAAAAGTCCGCCGAACGTAGCGAAGCAGGCTGGATCCCAGGCTAGAACTTTGGACCTCTGCCGACAAAACGTTAGTAGCGGATTTTCCATAAGTGAAAAAATGCAGAAGTTAGGAGCCAATGACTGTTTTTCATATAATTCAAAATGGTGGGAGATCTAAAGGTCAGAGGTCAAAAGTCAGAGGGTGAAAGTTGTTCAGCACGAGGAGACGCATATGTGTATCCAAGTTTCATGGCTCTAGGTCAAACAGGGCATGAGTTGTACCTGTTCAAAGTTGGCATTTTCAATTGAGTGCTGTAGCGCCACCTTTTCACGAAAGATTGTGAGAATTATTTCTTGATAGTTTTTCAAGACCATCTACCATATGGCCGAGTTTTGTAAAAAGCGACAGCACGGTTCAGCCAGAACTGCGAAAAGTGGCAGAATCGGAAGAATAATGCCAATCTTAACCCATTAAGACCTGGAACTGTGTCATTTTTAGATTTGAGCTAAAAAGCCTTATTTTGCACTTTGGGCTATTCAAAAATAGCAGATATACAAGCTCATAGCGCGGCACCGAGTGCCGCGCTATGAGCTTGTAGATCTGCTATTTTTGAAAAATAGTGAAAATGTGTGCAAATCTTTGAAATATATATATTTTTAAAGCGAACATTTTTAACTCAAATCTTTGTTTCTGGGGGTCCCTGGAACAAAATATTTTGATGGGGGTCCGCGGCCAAAAACATATCATTTTGGGGGTCCTTGACATGAAAAAGATTGAGCACCACTGATATAGAAACATACGTTTTTAAGAAAACTGTTGGGATTTAGGAGACATGTAGAATCGGCTTCAGGTCTCAATGGGTTAAAACAGGGCCTGCTGCCATGCTGGCAGGCTGGCCCCGTAATAATAATAATGTTTATTGTCCCCAAGGGGAAAATTGTCTTCACAAGGTCTACAATTGTAGGCAAAAGTACAATATTTGCCTCTGAGATGTAGTGGAGTAGAAGTAAAAGTATTGAAAATTGGAAATACTTTAGTAAAGTAGAGGTACCTTAAAATTGTACTTAAGTACAGTACTTCAGTAAATGTACTTAGTTACTTTACACCACTGATAGCCCCAAATAGGGAGGCCAGGTTGAAAGTGGCTAACATGGATTTCCTTCTCCCTCCACAGGTTACCCCAACATCGTAGCTACTTACGGTAGAGGATACACTGGATTTGCTCCCAGCTACAGCTACCAATTCCCTGGTAAGTTTTCAGCTTCATGTTCTTTCTCTGCTCAGACAGTCACTGAAACATGCAACTTAGCTTTCTCTGTAAAATCCTAAGTGCTAATTTAACACAAATTGTTTACTCTCAGTAAAGCGAGTGTGGTTTGGCCAAAATCCGTCTCCGTTTCAAATCGTATCCTGGCTGGTGATATAACATAGCTGACACAAGGTATTTGTAAACATACTTGTGTGGATTACGGAGACATTTTAATGAAATCTTGATCAGGAAAGTGCGCTGTGCTCTTCTGGATGTCTGTGTCTGTGTCCGTGCGACCGGCCGGGCATGCTCAAACATGTGGTGCGCGGCCCCGACCGGAGCGGCTTGGAGCGGCAGGCGGTCCTCGCTCCGAGTTCGCTCCTACCTTTTTAGAAACCCGCTCCCCGCTTCGTAAAAAGACGTCTCGCTCTGCTCCCACTCCAATCCACTCGTATGCTCCGACACACACACACACACACACACACACACACACACACACACACACACACACACACACACACACACACACACACACACACAATACTGTACAGTATAGAGGCACACAAAAGACATGCACACTGCAAAATCCTGGACCTTTTTGGATACATTTTCCCACGTTTCAGATGTCAGCGGGATGTCCCCAGGATGAATGTGTAATGCTGTCACATCAAGCTAACCCAAACGGCTTTGTTTAAAGGACAAATTCCCTCCCTGGCAATCTCCACACAGACCCATTATCCCAGTGCCAGCTATTATACACCCCCCCCCCCCCCCCCTCTCCATCCTTGTCTTTCCAAATACGATTTGATGTGGTGACATTAAGCTATTACTTCCTCTTTTGCTGCCTATAAAGACCTTTTACAAGGAGAATATGCCAGGATTGGGACCCAGAATAAGCCAGCACTATAGTTGACTGCAATCAACACCTTATATTCGATTTCATGGCTCGCCTGA
>NC_139945.1:47526945-47659445 GCF_963454915.1 Gymnoscopelus microlampas | reverse complement strand
CAATAAAGTATAGGTTACTCACATAGTTAAGCAGTGGGTGCCATCCCATGTGTCTGGTTAGGACAGCTTTTGGAAAAAATAAGCATTTGTGGGAATCTTGTAGTCTCCTCATAGAGCTTTTCAGTTCAAGTGGTAATGCTTTAACATGTCCTCCTTTATGATTAACGTCGTGTTTCACCTGCGACAGTCGCAGTGTGGATAGCTATTGTGAAGAGTCTAGGCATCCGTGTTGGATGTTTCATCTTCAAATGCGTGTGCATTGTTGTTAATTTGTGGTAGGACAACTTTCCAACTTTAGTGACCTCTCGTGTGAAAGTGTCTGTGACACAGTCATATTATACCAGCTTGTGGCAAGCTAAAATCCTTAAGTATACTGTCGTCATAACTCTTGCATCTTCCTCTTGCATTTTGCATCTTGCAACTTACAAGAACAAATGACATACATATCATTGACAGGGATACCGTTTCCAATGCTATTTTATTTTGTAAATCTGTGTATATAAAATATATATCCCCTGTCGAATCTCCTAACACCAACATTGTTCATGTGAAGCAGTTTGTATATTTGATCTATTTATCGGCTAAAATGAATAGTTTGTGTACAAGCTGCGGAAGTCCTGTATGTCTGTCCTGTCCACCTCGGGATGCATGAAGAATAGGCACTAAGGAAGAGTGGGCACCGGAAAAGAAACATTGTAACAGCGATGGTCCGTTCTGTAGTTATCGGCAGTTGAATATACTGTAGGTCGTTTTCACCAAAAACGCAATCTGGGAAAATCGGGGAAAATGATAACATTCGTATATCTACAAGCAACGGCCAGCGAAACTGGCCTGTGTCCGCCCTGAGGAGCTCTGTGGTCGGCTACTGTGGGCAGAATAGCTCGCTTACAGCGTCAGAGATCCAGAAGCAATAGCGGACAATGGGAAATTAAGCCTGTCATTCCTTTTAGCCCAAATGTCTGACTACTACGTGCTGTTTACATTTCTGTCTAATAAAGTATTCAATCAATCAATCAAAACCAATCGTCAGAAAGTAAGGGGAACCATTTCATTCAAACCAATCAAATCATCACAGCACTCTGATTTTTCGACGTGTGTTTCTAGACCAGCTTGCTGTACAAACTGGTAAAATAATAAAAAGATGAATTATGGAGATACAAGGTTTCTGCCCGAAAGCAACAATGTTAGTAAAACAAAAGCATGTTTTTGTTTTACTATTTTACTTTTGAGAGAGAGAGAGAGAGAGAGAGAGAGAGAGAGAGAGAGAGAGAGAGAGAGAGAGAGAGAGAGAGAGAGAGAGAGAGAGAGAGAGAGAGAGAGAGAGAGAGAGAGAGAGAGAGAGAGAGAGAGAGAGAGAGAGAGAGAGAGAAAACAGCAGGCACCCAGACAGCTTTGTCACCTCCTCAGATGTAATTGAAAGGCCTGCTTATTAGCTCAGTGGGCGTAACGAGGCTAAAGGCTTTCATTGTGTCACAGGCCTCGTGTGCACACTTCCACATGTGCATATACAGTACAGATAAAGTACAAGGTGCACATACTATACATTCATGCAGGCTGCCTCACTAATCAGATCACTGTAGTATCACACACACATACTAATGCACATACGTTGGTATGCTGAAGCGTATCTTGTTCTCTCTCTGTCTCTCTCACACTCTCTCTTTTGCTCTGACGCACACACACACACACACACGCACACACGCACATGCACTTAAAAGCTGCCCAGTAGCTAATGTGGAGTTCATTTATGCGGGGTGGATTATGCAGATGATGTGTGTTTATGGAGCAGGCCATGCCCCCCGGGCACAGTGAGGGGTCACAGCATGGAGATTGATGCCAATCAAGGCCTTGCTCCCTGCATGTGGAAGTAGTCTGACCCGGGCCCTTGCACGGCACAACTCCCGAGCAGTCGTAAGCTGCCTCTCCGACATATGCCACATCACCTGCGTGAGGCCGCTTTTATGAGCCGGCCGGGCAGGGGGGCAGCCATTACTGTGTGTCGGGGGCAGCGGCCGTTTGCCATTTGTGACGGAGGCCAGAAAGAATCAAACGCAGTGAGGGAGAAAATGGCTTTTTCCCCCCTCTCTTTATTCCATGAAAATCCAAATTTGTGCATGTGTTTTTCTTTTTTTCAGATATGATGTTGTTTTTTTCTGCTTTCATGCGCAGTGTATAACAAAGATGGGAGGGAGAGAGAGAGAGATGTGAAAAAAGTAAGGACTTAGCATTTGGTTATGAGCAGGAATCAGAGTCCACTGACCCAGGGATAGGTCTCACAAATCCACATATTTTGTCTCCACTGTGTCTAGCTCTGCGTTGTCCATTTAAGGTGACATTTTCATCCTTGACTGAGCACTACAGTATGAAACAGTGTCCTGTCATGCGAGGGCAGATCTAATCGAGGCCTTTGTTGGACGTTTGTTGGCCTTGTCTCTGTGCCCTTTTCACCTTGCAGTGCAGGTGTACACGCACGCACGCACACACGCACGCACGCACGCACGCACGCACGCACGCACGCACGCACACACACACACACACACACACACACACACACACACACACACCAACAGTGTTCTATATCAAGGGCGATCCAGTACTGTCCTCCATTAGTTCTGCGTGTCTGAAAAACAGGAGCACTATGGAGGGATTAAGAGAGAGCAGAAACATGAGCACTGGTGTGCGCACTTGTCTTAATCGCCCCTAGCAGGGGGCCTCCAGCTGGGGGGGGGGCAGGTCTCGGCCTACTGGCTAGTAATTGGCCTCAGTGTCGGGGTAGAGCTGTGGAACGCCTGTGCGAGCGCTGTGGAGATGAGGGCCAGCGCTCTCCCTCCCAAAACGCCCCAGGTGTCATCCCGTCCAATCCCCTCGTCCCTGTGACGGAACTCAGACCCCTAATTGGGTGTTACACCCCGCTTGTCACCCCGGCGACGGGGGAGCGAAGGGCGGGGGACTTGTCCGGGGGGGGGGTATGTGCAGGGAGGGATGGAAGGGACGTCAATGAGCCAAAGCATCAGATGGAGAAGCCAGGGGACAGCACAGCACAGGACGGAGGGATTCATCTCCATCTTATTACTACGGCTCATCATCACCTCCATTTCAGTTGAGCTTTTGTGGGAACGGTGGAGAGCATCGGAGCAGCCTCGGCCTGATTCACTGTTTGTGGTTCAGTACTTCCTCTCGTGTGGGATCAAAGTGGATGGCGGTGGTCAATTGTGCCTAACCCTGCGTTCACACAGCCATCAACTTAGATAACGAGTTGCTGAGCTCTCAGTTACCGTGGGCGATACTTTCAAACTGTTGTGAGCTTGTCGATCTGCATTCTTCCCTATGTTTTAAATAGGGCTTTAGACCTGTTGTAACCTATACGTCTTTATGCCGTCATTAAAAACATAAACAATCAATAACCAAAATCCACAAAGGAGGTCTGTTTTTCTTTTTTTATTGATTTTATTTCACAATATTTCAAATGTGGACCTCTAAAGCTGTCATACATTATTCTTTTCTCTCTGTATACTCTAAATTCAGTTTGTTTTCTCATTTATCCTACCTCAATAACGTGGAAGGTATAATTCAATATATTAACAATATAAGAAAATAACAATATATTATGTTATATCCTACCTAGTCTATGGTCATTCACCAAACCAATGTCTGTATACTAATGCTGTTTCTACACTTTATTACTTATTACTATTAGTAGTATCTTAGGTATGTTATATCATACAGACTGTGTTGTAGTACAGTCTGTCATACACCAACATGTCATTGCATGTCAACCTACACAATACGTACGCAGATTAGGTTTTTTGAATCCGGCATCTTTTTAAATGCTTACTATTATGTACATAATACCCTAAATGACAAAGTTAGAAGGCTATTGTGGATTTGGTAGCTATTTTGTTCACTGTAAATGTGAAGTGTATAGGAAGTTGATGGCTTTTGTGAACTCAGGCTGACAGTTCTAGTTGTTACAGTCATAGTTTAGGCTATCATCTCTGGACCACGTGTACCCCTCGGGCAAAGGACTGTCTCCTGCCTTAGCCTTCTCTGGTGTGTCTCCCCTGTGCTGCCTGACTCTCTGCTTTCCTTCTGTGTCTCTTTTAAGAAATAATACTGTGCAGAGAAGATTGCCTGCTCTGTGTTTTCCTTGTTTTTCTTTTTTAAACACAGCTAAGACATGAGTGTGTCTATACTAATATTTATCGACTATCGATTTGATTAATCGCTTGAAACCTGCCTCTCGCATACCTATTCTAAGGCAAATATAGCAGATGTACAAGCTCACAATGTGTCTCGTTGTGACGCATTGTGAGCTTGTAGATCGGCTATTTTCTGCAAAGATATTTGGTTTTGAGGGAAGAAATGACCTAGTATAGAGCCCTGGGGGACCCTGGTCAACTAAGTATATAAGCCCAGCCCCTTCCCATTGACATGTATTACTATTTTTCTATGTTTTAATCTGAAGTTATTGTATTTGTGATTTGGCAATGGTCGCGATGTTAAACTACCTTCATTTCCTAGGATGCAGATGTCGTAGTCTATAGTCACTTCTTTTTTTTTTTTTTTTTTTTTTTTTTTAAATTTTTATCCCACGATTTTGTAACCCATATTTTTTCACCCAGTGCCAATTGCCTATGTAATCCTGGGCGCTACTCTCCCTCTGCCAGCCTAGGAAGAGCCCAAGCTGAAGCTCATGCCTCCTTCAATGCATGAGGAGCAAGCAGGCCGCTTCTTATCACCCGACAGGGGGGAGGTTCCCTGGTTAGACGTAGCGCGTGGAAGGAACACGTTATTGCAACCAGTTCCTTTCCCCTCCATCAGGCGCCCTGGCTGACCAGAGGGAGGCAGTATAGTGACCAGGATTACTGCATGTTTTTGTGAGGGTATTAACTACCCTAGGAGACACGGGGAGAACATGCAAACTCCACACAGAAAGGCCCTTTCACCAACCCCACCTAGGGTAGTCTATAGTCACTTCTGTGTACGAACTTGTCACAGAGTTGCAATTGTGATATTTGTGTTTGTTTTTTTCATTTAGTTATATATAATAGTGGTTCACACCTCATACCTACGTACGCCGCACCGCCGATCCGACCAATATGCCTATATATGGAGATCTCTGTATCTGTCAGTCCTTGTCCCTTTTATGCCCACATACGGAGATCACTGATGTCATCAGTATATATATATATATATATATATATATATATATTATATATATATATATATATATACACACACACACACAGTATATAGTGCTTTGGAGACGAAGCCTGCCTCTGTTTTCGACAGCCTCTCCACGGCTGCATTTTCGACCCATTTCCCCGCTCTCTTCGCAAAGGCTGTGTGATGATGCACTCACCTTGAGTGAGGTGGACAGAGGTTGCGAGCTCTTGGAGGCGGCTAGCTGGCAGAGATTTGGCCTGGCTTAGTCCATAGAGAAATGCATGGAGTGTGTACAGGAGCACAGATGGATGGATGCAGCGACGGATGGATGAATGGAAGCCTCAATTGGGTTCCTGCCGTGCCTTAATGCCTTCAAAAATAGCTGTGTGAAATGCACCATTAGCTCAGGCTGGAGGCATCCGCGAAAGACAGTCTGTATGTGTGTTTGTATCTTTGTGTGAGCGAGCAAGCGCACGTGCGTGCACATGTGTTCAACTATTTGAAGGCAATGTTGTGCGGCATTGGTTTGTAGTGGCTATTTGTGTCCGTTATCTGTCCCAAAACATCACAAATTGAGGTGGCCGCATTTGTGGAAAAGTGAGATAACGGCAATATACAGAACTACACACAAACACACATACACACGCCTTGAAATCCAGCTCCCCGCTAAAGCACTTTTTATCTGTAGAGGCTATTTACTCTTCGGCGTGGGTCCTACTGTTAATAATAGCCGTGGAGAAGTAAGCCATTTGCGCGGGTCTCGGCTCCCTCTCATAATAAATGATGTATTAAGCTTAGGGGAAATCAGAGCTGTGAATTTCCCTGCCTCTCTCCCCCATGCATGTCTTAAGTGGATACCCACTGTATTCTTCACACGGTGTAGACAGACCTTATCAGTGTGTTTTATAGAACTATACATTTTTATACGGCCATACACACTCACAGTGTGGTTCACACTTCCCTTCTCTTGGGTACATTACACATCTCATTGAGCTGAATAGCATTTCTGACACTTGGATTCTCCTCTCTCTCTCTCTCTCTCTCTCTCTCTCTCTCTCTCTCTCTTATCAATGCAAGCTCATTAGGGCGATAGCACCAGGAGGTGGAGGTTGCAAGGGTGAATGGTGATGTTTATGAGAAGTTTTTACTAGGCAGGAAGCTGCTGATAGCATGAAGCCATGCACACACACACACACACACACACACACACACACACACACACACACACACACGCACACGCACACGCGCACGCACACACACAGAAAGGAAGAAAGGGCTCCTTTTGAAAAAGGCATGTGAAGCCAGTCAAGGCCTTTTCCATTTACTACTGAATGTGTTCTGCACACCGTGAAAAGATAGTGATGGAGATGTTGGAATTTACTCATCTGTATTCTCTCTCTCTCTCTCTCTCTCTCTCTCTCTCTCTCTCTCTCTCTCTCTCTCCATTTTATTTCTAGTGCTCACCTTGCGTTAGTGTGCCTTTTAACCCTGAGATTTCTAAGAGCTGCGCTATAAAGGGCTGCGTCTGTCTCTCTCCAAGGAGTACCTGCTGGTACAGAAAACTGTACTGTACAAATTTACTCACTTCTGCCGTCGGCTATTAAACACATCATGTGCAAAACGGCATTTCTATCTCTGTGACAAAATATTGAGTATCTAGTCTGTGGGATTCAAGCGTTTCTCTTCGTTGAAAGTGAAGTTAAAGGAGCACTTCACCCCTGGAAGAACTTACAATCACTCAATGTTAATAATATTTGTAGTAGATAACAGTGGCAAATTTTGAAATTTGCACCGTATGGCCAGAACAATGTAGAAGTCTGTGTGTTTGACTGGGGTTTGACTGGATGACTGGGGTTTGGCTGCATTACTACAATGACCACAATGCTTTGCGGCACTGCCCTTCCTCCTTGTGGGGAGGAGGCTGCGTGGGGGCGTGGTCTACATTGTAACTTTCCCCTCCCAGTTCTCACTACAACAATATCAACAGAAACACATACAGCACATTGGCCAGTGTTGCCATGTCTGCTTATTATAAGCGGCTGGTTTCTAAAATGTAGTTGATATTTGGGCTCGTTTCCAAATGTTTTGATTGTTGTTTAAACCAGTGGTTCTCAAACATGTTCATGTACTTTTCCACGGACCCTCATCTGTGCACTGCGCGCCAACATATTTGCCAGGGAGACCCTACCAAAAATGTGTTGTTAAAATGTTTTAAAACTATTCCACATTTTGCACTTTTTTCCCCTCAAGATTTTTTGGAAAATAGCAGATCTTCAAGCTCACACTGCGTCACATCGTTACATGTTGTGAGCTTGTAGATCGGCAATTTTCAAATAGCCCATGTCTAGGTTTAAAGTGCTCTTGGCTTAGGTATTTTCTTTTGGGCTTGTTTTCATATACCTGGTTGCTTATTTCTCTCACAAGATCTGGCAACACTGAATGCTTTAGAATGATGAATGTTACTTTCCGACTTTTCCGACTTTTTTGTCTACCTTTGGATCACAAAACACGACATCGAAGCCATGTTCTTTCTTGGACCACGTGAAATCTGCCTCTGTTGAACCAGTACAGTTGGACCAGTACAATTGCAAGTACCAGGATGTAAACAGTAACAGTCCCATCATCACCGTGTGAAACTATTAGTCTTGGCTGCTGTTGTATTGTATTGATTTGATTGTATCTTATAGTAAACTAAATATATCATGTATAAATTAGCATAGTAACACTAAACGTGTGTGTCTGTGTGTGTGTGCGCGCGCGCGTGCATCATATTTTTTTCAACATTCCATCCCACCATGTAGACAGTCCGGTGCTGGTGACGTGACGTCCATCTTCTACTTGGGAGTCGGGACATTCATGGAGATGCGGCATAGTCAACAATATAATAATAAAACAAAACGTTTCATACTCATGTCATGTGACACTCCGTATTTCTGAGAGCATAATGTTTCACTGTCATTTCCAGTTATATTCTTTGGACTAAACTAATGTTCAAATACTCTTCTCACAAAGAGTACACTCTTACACAGCCTAATCGTTTTTTTTTGTTTTTTTTTCAACTGAGACCGTTTCATGCTTTCAATTGGTGTATATGGATAATATTAGGTTTTACTATAGCCTATTGTATCTAAGACCAGTAAAGTTGAATCCAATGTGCTGGGGTCCCCAGAAAAATAATGATTACATGTAGAAGTAAATAGGCTACTAACAGAATGAACAAGACTTTTTCACTATTATATCTGTAATGCTTACAGTCATGTAATTATGTACAGTACCATTCTGCCAAATGAAAGACCATCTCCTATCCTATATCATGAAACAGTTCAAAAGAACCCTTATAGAATTGGGTGTTCATACATTTTGTCATTATAAAATGCTTACACAATGTAGAATATACCATGATCAATGAGTAGAGCAAGCAGTGTGTAAATGTAACCGTTTTATTTTGGCTGTAGTCCCAGGTCTTCAACAGCAGTTCCATTTTTGCAGGCTGATGATTTCTGTCCTGTCATTGGAAAGAACACATTAGATTAGATTTGTAGTTTACATGGATATCATCCGACGTGATACCTAATTTATTCTTAGTTGCATGCGCACCGAAAATAGCAGACCTACAAGCTCACAAAGTGTTGAGTCCGCGACGCGTTGTGAGCTTGTAGATCTGCTATTTTCGGGACCCGACGGCGTCATGTACTCAGTAGCTTTGAAACATGTCAGTCATGGCGGAGCTTCAACCTGGTGTTTGCACTTTCTACATGTACAGACCGTACATCTACATAAACGTTCATATTTCAAATATATGCCACGGATGTTACAATTTGAATCGGGTGGGTCTAAGTACCAGTATCTTCCGTATTGTTTAATAAAAAGCATTTTAATCCAATCGGTGGCCATTTTCTCCTTATGCTTTCAATTACGCGACCCTATCGGTTGGGATGTGTATTGCACTCTGATACATTATACATCTATGAAAAAATGGCCACCGTTCGGATTTAAATGTTTTTTTTATTGAACAATATGGAAGATACGGGTACTTAGACCCATCCGATTCCAATTGTAACATCTGTGGCCACGGGGTAAGAATTTCATATTTGAAATATGAACGTTTATGTAGATGAAACGGCTGTGAATGGGAAAAGTGCCAACACCAGGTTGAAGTTCCACCATGACAGTCATGTTCCAAAAAAAAGACATGGGTTTCCGAGACTACATCAAAGTCAACAATAACAAACGTTCCGTTCACGCCACGGCTCCACGAGCTAGTTTAGTCTACCCAAGGGATACAACATGAGATTATAGCGATAGTGGCAACTTTACAGCATGTTTACTTACTCGAGAGACAAGCGTCCACCGTCCACGGTCCGTGTACATTCTGTCAGTTCCACTAAGAAACATCCCCGACGGGTTGTTGCTCCTCACTGCCCGCCTTAGCTGCGTGTGGGTCCGGGTACTAAAGTATAACTCTGATATGTTTGCACACGCCATGACAGTACATGTGTGAGGTAGCTAATGGGAGTTGCCGAGTGGGGAAATGTTTGGGAGACACCCTCAGGGGCCGGTCCTTTGGGCCATGGGGGTTGTTTGGGATTTGAACTACAGCTGTAGTCATGTAGTGCGGACATAAGGTGAGCAAATACCTATAGCGTCATTTGACGCTATGGGTATCGTCTCACGGATAAAAATCTACAAACACAGATACAACACAAAAAATACACCAGGATCATGTTTATGGGTCCTAGACTTCATAAAAATAGGATTTTTTATCAAAATCGGTGAAGTTTCCCTAAGTTAAGTTATGGGATGAGGGTGTGGAATGCTTTCGCCGGAGGCTTTCAGGAGGGAAGTTTAGAAATAGAGTAGAGTGAAACGAAAGAGGGGAAGAAGGGGGTAGTGTCATTGAAGGATTGAAGTGCAGTTCAGTAGTGGTGCTTGTGAAGCTAGTAACTAGATAAAACGTACAATCCAGGACATATTTTAATACAACAATAGACCCTTGGCTTATAGCGATTATAGAGCGATTGTCCAATGCTAGTTTAGCAACTGTTGCTATCCGCCATCATGTTAGACAAGCTGCCGGCACATATCATGGGAGTCAACGTTAACTAGTCCAACAGCTCACTACTCTTTTCTGAACTACCCCTCCTTGCCCCATGAATGAACGGTCCTTCTCCCTCCAACATCTACACAAACCGACAGACCGACCGACAGCAGCTCATTAGCCCGCCTTAATGACAATGGACACACACTTCAGGCTGATGGTGATGATGATGATGATGCCCAGAAGAATGGAGCGTCTAGGCCAAGTTCCAGCCCTGCCAGCGTCTCTAAGTGGATGCTAAATCACAATTCTCCGGGCTGAACCCTTCGGCAGCCAGCCCTCTCCGCTTCCCATTCGTCAACGACGGAACGAGCTGGAGACTTCCTGTGCGCTCGGGATTCGATGAGCGATGGGCCCGGAGGTAGCCACGGCGACGCACCTCTCCATTCATTCTCATTTAGAGTGCATGACGAGCCACAAATCCCTCAGGTCTGCCCAAAATGGCAGGGACAGTGGGAGAACGGAATAGAGATGTAAGAGGAAAAATAGACGGGAAGATGTATTCCTACTCTGTGGAGGGGGTAAGAGAAGGAAAACAAAAGAGTGGATGGGGCGGAGAATTTAAGTACATGTCTGGGAACGGGGGGGGGCATAGGTAGAATAAAGGAGAATAGAGAGTTGATCGCATGGTAAAATAAAGGGAGAAAGTCTGAGAGATTGTCACAAGCTAAAGAGGAAAGAGAGAGAAAAAGCTTCAGATAAGAGGTAAAACACGGGGGGGGGGGGGGAGATCAGCATTAGCGAGGACCGTAAACTGTACGCTGCAGCTGCCTTGTTTGTCCTTTGAGCTCTTTGGCTCTCCTTGTCTCTAGCCCCAGCCTTCATATCCCACAAACCCCCTAGGGCCGGCCCTGCACCCGGGCCCACAAACCCACCGCAATCTAAATTCTAAACATTGGCTTTATCTATCCGGCAATAAAGGGCCCATGAAATTGATTTAATGCCGCAGAGGCTTTCTTGGGAGGTGGGCATCGCTGAAGGCGCCGGCAAGGCGCTGGCCTCATCTATTCATTAACCTCCACTAATCCCACTGTGTTCATCGCGCTGACAAACTTTGCCTGATGAAGCAAACTTACCAAGTAACCGAGGCCTCGCAGTGACTTGCGGGCAGAGAGGGAGAGAAAGATGGCAACAATATAGGTTGTTTAACCTTGTTATTTAAGTAGAGCATGCAGCCAGTCTAAACAAACTAAAGGGACCAGCATGATAGGATCAGTCTTCTTCTTGTGTTGTGCTCTCCATACAGTAGTGCGCTGCACAGGCTTATGAAATAAACTCATATTTTTATGCCACTTTCAGTTTTGCAGTCTGTGGCAGGAAAACGAGGACAATAAGATAAATGTAATGTAAGTAACAGTAACAGTCAAATTGTATTATCAACTTCATAGATAGACCTTTATTGAAATTCAGTCGTCATAGCAGCAACAGCAGTAAGACCGTGTAGGTACAGGTAAGAGTAGAGTATACAAATAAAAGTGAAATAAATAGACTTCTGCAATTGGTCGGACTGGGTTAACATAATGTATAGGCCTATTATCTTAGTGGGGGAACATAGAACCCGGGGAACATAGGGATGACCCCTATTATATCAATGAATACAGTATAAGCATTATGTATAATGTACAAATGTCTAAAACATGTTAGAACACAGACTAGTCCATGTTCCTTTATAATGATGCAAACAATTGTCAATTGTATGGAGACATTTCCATCGTAGTTAATGTTAGTCATTAGTTAATGTTCACTGCTTGTCTTCTTTTAATAGCTGCCAGAGATGCTAAGCTAACTAAATTCACATGTAGTCTGTGCTAAATCCCCCTCGATATGACGTTAGGTTAATCCATATGCAGTTATTGCACCTCTGTACTCTTTCGATTGAACCTGCCAACCATCTCCAGGATACGTATCCTGACCGTTAAACTTTATCCACGCCCCTGGAAAGCCTTTTATTTACGTGAAAGGCAAGTGTTCTGATTGTTGAGGCCACCTTCAGGATGATATGGTTCACATGATTACTTGATCTCTCTTTGAAGTTATTAATTGAGCATCTGACCACAGTGCAGAGATAAGGAGGGGCCTTGCCAGAGGTATAGATGAAGCCCAGTATGTGCTGTTTACATGAATTAGCTTCTTGTGCGGTAATTGTTTGCCCCGCTAGTGAGAACCATGGAGGTATAATAAGTCAAGTGAGAGTATGGCACTCTAAGGACGGCGGTGTCGGTCAGTCAGTTCAAACTAATTTGGTTGGGTGTAAGGAGCAGCATGGCCTCGAGGGGCCACTAGTGGGGCTTTTAGACTCTTATTATCTCTGCCAGGCCGTGAAGGCCGGGGGTGCAGATTACAGTATGTTTCCTGTGAGTGTGTTCGTATGACCGGAGCATCTTGCAAACCGCTGGACTGAACAGTACCAGCGATGTTTTGCACACTGCCAGTAGCCCAAGGAAGACACAGTTTTCAATTGGTAGCGGTATACTGGCCCGCTTTACATTTTGGCCTATAACTCTTGAACCGTAGATCGTACAATCGAAATTTCCCTGAATGACACAATTCCCCATATAAGCCAATGCATTTTTTTGCCATAATAGATTTCCCACCATTTTGCATTTCTTCAAATTTTCTTACATTTATCAACTGCTTAGGGCACCACAAAGGTGACAAATGTCACTGTTGCAGAAACAAGATTATTTTATTTTATTATATAAATGTGTGACAAATGCACATTATATTTATTATATTTATCTGCTTGATCTATGGTGTTATTATGTCTGATTGCATGCATGTTATATATACGAGTGATATGTAACATGTGGGACACTATGAGATATATGAACATTTCCTATTCACGTGAGGGGTAATGGGTCTGATCACTGGGGGTGATTGAGTGATTGATGCCACACTCTACTTGACAAATAGAGGGTGTGGTGCGTGCAGAGGACAGAACAAATAAACCTGTGTAGCAGAAGCAACAGGAGGAAAAGCGGAGATCTCCGAGGCGCCAGTTTACAACGTTTGGGAAACAAAGTTTGAACGTAGTAGTAAGCTACTTGATTGCGTGCTCACTTGATTTTGCTATTTTGTCTCATCTGTTTAAGAAAGTAGGTAGCAGATATATTGCACTTTCACCTTAGCGCTTGGTATACTCTTGGTTGCTTGTTTTTACGGGAAATGCACTTAAGACTTCTGGTGATTAGTAGTTTCGTTCCCTACCTATGTTGAATGCACTTATTGTAAGTCGCTTTGGATAAAAGCGTCTGCTAAATGACTGTAATGTAATGTAATGTAAGCTGCAGCCAACAACAAGGACCATTCGAACCCAGCGGTCTCGCGGAGGAAGGAGCCTACCGTTGTTGCCGTGGGGGACGAGGGCTGCGGTATTTGGGAACGTGCCGCCGGTCGGTGTTGGAGTCGGGAGGAGCCGAGGCCAGCGGTGAGGCAAAACCAAGCGTCTAAGTTTCTTTGTGGATTACAATTATAGGGGTACCCCGAGCTTATTATTATTTGGACCGCCATTGCGGAAGATGTTTGCATTTCGTTTTGGATCAGGAACATAACAGACTCTCTCGGGACCGCGGTGTAAAAAGGCCGCTCGGACCATAACGTGGGGCGGTTTGTTATTGTCATGTAAAGCGAGTTACGTCGGACTGCTTTGGCGAATCCACCTGTGTTGTGAATTGTTTATTGTTCACGGGTGAATCTGTGATGTGAGGGGTTTGTGAGAGAAACAATTGGGGTTGTTGTTTTGTGTGTTTGTTTTGTTTAATAGGGAAAGAGATAGGGACAGAAGGGATTTAAGGCCCTGAGTGTATTATTTGTTTGGCCATTTTGTAATGGTAGTTATTATTTTGTGGCTAGAATAAATTCACTTAAGTTAAAATCCTGCCATCCTGTTGATTTTCCTTTTGTTTAATAATTTTCCCTTCAGAGTAAAAGGGCGATTTTTACAAATGTTTTAAACCAATATTTATCAAGGGAGGGATGGGTCTTGGGAGTCATATGACAATTAGCAAGACACAGCTTTTTGGATATTCTATTCTGCTTGCCTGTAATTCGCTCCCGAACTTTGTGAGAGGGGCCTACATACAGAATTATAACATAGTTAAACTTGATCAGTTTAACTACACAAGGGCTGGAGATGCTTGTACTCGCGGAGCGAGAGCGACAGAAAAGGAAAAGTTGGAAAAGTGCCCTATACATCTCAGCAGGTCCTTGGCTCGCCGCCCGCCTATAGAGCCTCTCAGCACACTGACTGCTCTCTGTACTGTCTGAAACAATCCAACCCCCCCCCAAACACACACACGCACACACACACACACACACACACACACACACACACACACACACACACACACACACACACACACACACACACACACACACGCCCTACACCCACTGAGCATCACTGCAGGTGGGGTAATGACCTCATTACGAAGCCCACAGCATGTCCCTCTTAACCTGTTCGACCCCTTAACACAGTGCCTTGGGGCGCTGTATTCACACCCACTTACCTCCCTCCAGCTCCCCCTTTTGCTGATCTCTCCTCTCCTCACTCTCCCTCGCTCCTCTTTTCCATGCCTCATTTCCGAGCACCTTCCCCCCACCCCTGTACTCCTCTTCTCACCCTGCCCTGGCACTTCTTCCTCCATAACACTGAAGAGCAACAAGAGTACAACAGTGCAACAATGATTCCGCTCTCTTAATAAAGGCCTTCTTATTTTATCTTAACTTAGCTTAGCTTATCCTGGCACTGCCTGATCTTTTGAAACATACATACATTCATTCATTCATTCAACCTTTATTTAAACCTTGGGATCACAGATGAGGCCCTCATTTTCGATACCACAACAAAACGACAACAAAAACACATTTGTTAAAAGCAATTTGCTGTTAAATGCAATAACAGGGGTTGACACTAAGGTCTCCGAGGCAATTGCCTGTCGGCATGTACAGGTCATGTTCTTCTTGCCAACAGGTCTTGCCCACTTGCCGGAAATCGTCTATTATAAAATTATAGGTAAAATTTGAATTATCGTTCAATTTAACACTTATTTTTACTTTCTTTAATTCTGGGGCTGTACGATAAAAAATGTCATATCTCAATATTTATATATATAGCTTAATGAATATGACTATGGGTTCACACTTGTTATTTCATATTTTTAAGTGTAGCAACAGTTAAAACAGCACATTATAGGCCAAATTTAGAAGTCCACCGACCGGAAGTCAAGGGTTTACGTTCGTCTGACTTGACACATGCTAAGCTTTGACAGAGAGAGAGAGAGAGAGAGAGAGAGAGAGAGAGAGAGAGAGAGAGAGAGAGAGAGAGAGAGAGAGAGAGAGAGAGAGAGAGAGAGAGAGAGAGAGAGAGAGAGAGAGAGAGAGAGAGAGAGAGAGAGAGAGAGAGAGAGAGAGAGAGAGAGAGAGAGAGAGAGAGAGAGAGAGAGAGAGAGAGAGAGAGAGAGAGAGAGAGCGCGAGAGAGAGAGAGAGCGCGAGAGAGAGCGCACTCTGGCCACGTCCAGGTGTTTTTTATCTGGTGTTGTGTATAATAGAGTTGGTTGCTTCCTCACTCAAACGCGCACATGCCCGGTCGGGCAACTCGAAAGCAAGATCCACCTGCTCGCAAGTTTTATTTACCTGCCACGGGCAGTCAGGCAGCCGTTAGTGTCAACCCCTGCAATAATGATTAAAAATCAAGCTGTGAAATTGCCTGATTGGCTAGTGTTTTGCTGTTTGTTCCAGGTACCTAGGGCACAAAAGCAGATGTTAGAGTGGAGTTAATTTTAGGAGAATACCATACTGGTCCTCGGAGCATGAGTGATGGGTGCCAGTTATAGACAACAGGGAGGATTAATAAAGAGATAGCTTATTAAGCTACGTATCACATTAACAAGCACGAGCATACCTCCTGCACGTTACTTCACACAAACCCCTCTTTGCCGACAATTCACATCTTTATTCAGGCCAGGCACTAATCTTGTCTCCAAAGTCAGAAGTGTTGATTATATATTAGCACCAAATAAGAGGTTGTTCGAGGTCTTTGTTTAGTATGAAGAGCGAGAACGAAAGAAAGAGCGAGAGATAACTCCTACGACAGACAGTTCTAATTACATGACATCTCTTTTATCACAGTGCAACCATCTGTCGGTTTCACCTCTCCTTTGTGTAGGCAACCCTCTGTCCATCCACAGCCAGAGACAGAATGTGTTTAATTAAGCCTGAGCAGGTCTGTAATTATGTTAATATCGTCCTAAAAAGTTGAACCTCGGTTCCAACTCTGCAACGTCTTCCAGATTCCTACAATTATGATTTGTATTTGGTTTAAATATCTAACTCTAAAGGTCCTTACACACCGGCGAAAATAGCGAATATACGCAAAATTCGGACTCGTTCCGAATAATTAAAAGACGCTTTTTCGCTTCGCTTTTTCGCTTTTTCGCTCCATGTACGGAGCCATTGACTTTATAAGGTTTTAAAAAAAAACGCATTATTCGCACGAAAAAATCGCCCCGGTGTGTAACAACCTTTAGTGTACCAAGTTTCATGCTTTTATGAAAAAGTGAACAACATTTTCGCATATCACATGGACTATTGTGGGTTCAGACATTCAGGTGGCCCTCTTCATCAAAAAGTACAGTATGATACTTCAGTGTTTTAGCTTCAGACAGACAGTCTCTCCAAATGCCGTCAAATGCCAAATCTCTGATTCACATGTAGCATGAACACTGAGCAAGAACGAACATTTTCTGATTCACTCATAAAACACATACTGTACTACACCCACCCACAGTGTCCTCTTCCTGTACTAAGAAATCCAAAGTGTCCTGCAGAATTGAAAAGTTAATGTGTTCGTGGTCACCAAGTCATCCAGTGACAAAACGATCTGTACCACTAACCATTTGTGATTGGACTGAGCCTGCCCACTGCCCAGTAAATACCCTCCATAAATCACCTCAGCCCCACACCTCACCTCCTCTCCTCCCCTGGCCCACCCACCCTTCGCTCCACTGGGGCTGGAACTGCCTCTCATCGCTGCCTGGAGACCCAAATTACCCCCCTGATTGATTAAGCTCCAAAGCATAAACCCAGACGGCCGACAACCACAAGCTGACTCGCTCCTCTGGCTTTCATAGCCACCCCCCCATGACAAACACACACACACACACACACACACACCTCCGCCATGATCCCTCCTTTCCTCACTCCCTTCCTTGCTCACTCCTCTTTCCTTTTCTGCAGGCTAGTTAAGTGGCTTGAGTGGACTGCAAAGCACGGCAGCGTGCTGCAGACAGTTTCCATCTCTGCCAGCTGCAAGTGGCAGCGTTCTGGCCCTGCGTTCCAGGCTGAACCCTTGTCAGCGTTGCTGTTATTCGACAGCCGGCTGGCAGATTTTCCAAATACATGATTGCCTTGCACATTTTCTCCTATACACTGTATGCACACAATGTGTGATTGTTCCCCTTTGTTAGGGGAAGATGGTGTTCACTAATCCAGTGTTTTGCATTCAAATCCCCCTCCAAATGCTGGAGACTTGCGCCGGTGCGCACGCACGCACGCACGCACGCACGCGCGCGCGCGCACACACACACACACACACACACACACACACACACACACACACACACACACACACACACACACACACACACACACACACACACACACACACACACACAAACAGAAAAGGCATACATGCATGCATGCCACTCAACATGTGTGTGCACCTGTCCACACTGTAGTATGAATCCTTCAAATTAAGTGCACACAGACTGTATTCCACGATGCAGTTATTGGCTATCCATTGTAGGAAGTGTGCACAGACACACACACACACACACACACACACACACACACACACATGTACTAACATGGCCTCCGTTCCTTGTGTTGTCATCCCAGGGTTCCCGGCGACGGCGTACGGACCGGTGGCGGCCGCGGCAGTAGCAGCAGCACGTGGCTCAGGTAGGGGGGCCCGTGGAAGAGGGAGCGGCTACACGGTGTATGGGCAGAACGCAGGGGCAGGTAAACGCTCTGTCGGTATTCTGTGTGGCCTGACGCTCTCTCTCTCCATGCTGTTTCACACTCCTCTAGCCCGACTCGCTCAGCCTTACTCACCTTCCCCTCCCCACTGAACACACATACATACAGACACACACACACACACACACACACACACACACACACACACACACACACACACACTCTGTAAAGTGCCAAGAGAAAGGGGGATGCAAGAGTTTCCTTTTTCTCTTCTCACTTTGGCTACAGAAAATAGGTGTGGCTAGCAAGGCGTCCGTAGATAGCGTTTGTGTGAAGAGCTATTGTACCTGCCAGCTCTGTGCAATATATACAGTATGGATCCTGACTGAACCCTTAGCTGACAAACAGAGACAGGTGAACCCTTTAGAGCCTCGAGGTTAAAGGTTTTCGTTTCGCTACTTAAAACCCATATAAGATGCTTAGTTGACCAGAGTACCCCAGTGCTCTATACTAGGCCCACTCCTTTTTACCCTCTACATCAAATATGTTCGCCGAAAATAGCGATCTGCTATGTTCACCCCCAGAATAGGGATGCTAGGGTTCAAGTGGTCAATTGTTATCAAACGATAATGCAACCCTCAGGAGTCAGGATTTTGGCTCGTTCATCTGAAAACCAAACCCTCAGTGCGGGCAAATAGCACATTCCTGAATCCCGCTCAAATTGGCTTCCACTTCCTCTGTTTTTCTCTCGTTGGCTCCATTGATTCAGCTGCCCGATAGCTTAATCAATCACGCGGACTCCGTCCTGCCGCCACCACAGCAATACATAGCTAAACTAACACCGGGAGAAAAACAGGCAGCGAAGCCTCAATTGACAGACGGCATTTTGGCTGGGAGGGGAAGAGATGATGGCCAGGTCTAATTGGCTGTCAGAGAGCCTTGGCCCCTAGGAGGTAGAGGAACGCCGGCACATACCATGACAGCTGGGGCGGGTGGCTTGAATGGGCCCAGCGGTCACACACGTGCGAGGAAGCACCGACGTGGTTACGTAATTGTGTGACATTTAAACGCTGACTTGTCATGCCTTAGCCTTATTGGTACATGCTGCAGATGCAATGTGGCTCAGGTGTGTTCAGTATATAGATACACAAACACAACGTGCACACCCTGCCATGTGGTCATGGCGTACTCTTAACCAGTCTAAGGGACAAGACCGTAATCACAGCTGACAGCTGAGTTCATGATCACATTATAGTGCACATAGATAGGAACACACAGCACCTCACTGTGTCCGTTTCCTAGAGATTGTATCAAGTAAGAGACAATAAATACCCCCCTTCCATACATCTCTTAACAAATGTCTTAAAAGATATTAATTACTGATCTGAAAAGAAAAGTGAAAGTGAGAATTATTGAGATAACAAAAAATGCCTATTGCTGTATACTAAAGTAACAAAGATGTATGGCAGAAAGCATGACTTGCCTTTTGGAAGAAGAGCAGAAAAAATAATTTCTAAATAAGTACAGAAGTGATCTCAGTTGGTCTGCTTATTGATATCATAAATGTCACCAGAAAACACCTCCCATCCCGTTTCAGACGTCAGGTTTAAAGAGTGATAGATTAATCTAAGTTTCTTGTTGAAGCGGCATTATTGTTTGGTTATGCTTTGTTCAACTATTTGCTCAGTCTGTGGGGATATCTAAATGCTCTGTGGATATAGGAGCAAGAGTTGATTTGACCTAGGTACAATGGTAATTAACAATAAGCTTCTTTTACTCCATCCCTTGTTTTTTGGGAATGTTAGTGACTCCACGTTGAAAGGTTTCATAAATTAGGGCATGAATGAATGTAATAGATCATGCATAATATTATATAACATTGTGTAACATTAGATCATGATTAGGATTAAAATCCTCATTTATTTGGGGCATTTCATTGCTTGGGAACATAAATTAACTGCAGTGTATGGGAGAAACGTACTTTACTGCAGACAACGTAGAGCAAACAGGGCGTAAATCATTGAGGCTTTATGTAAAATACCTTAAAGGAAAGTGGTTATATTGATAGTGGAGTGCAACGGTTAATCAAACTAATCGATTTAATCGATTATTTTAAATATATATATAATAGTAATGATAATAAAAGATTTTAATAAATAGCTAAAAGAGCAGGTCTACAATCTCACATCGCATCACGATGCGATGCATTGTGAGCTTTTCAGCTACTGTATGTATGTTTGCGTGACACCATTGTACAACAAAGTCTAAAATAGGGCCTACCGGTAAGTGGTTACACTTCTCAATTATTCAAGTCATTGAAAAAGTAATCGGTAGAATGATTGCTAAGAAAATAATTGATAATTGCAGCCCTACATTGATATGAAACTTTTCAAAGAGTTTTTTTTCCTGGGCTCTGTTTGCCACTACTGTAGACCTGAGCAGATGCCAACCAGGCAGCCATTAGCCGCCAGTTGGCATTTAAATGTGACCTTTTGCTTTGGATTCCAACCACTGTAGTGCTGTAGTGCCAACTGCTGGATAGAGTTAGAATGAAGTAATACTCTCCGTGCAATTCATCATTACAATTTACAATGGTGGTGTAACTGATTAGTCGACTATTCGAATAATCGAGTTCAGGCCTACAGTAAACAGAAAGAAATATTTTCTGGTTGGGATACCAATTTTAGCCAAGAGAGAGACCTCATACAGGATACAGCATAAACAAATGAAACAGGAAGTGATGAAACAAACAAACAAACAAACAAACAAACAAACAAAACATAAATAACGAGCAGACACAATTGGAACTGGAACACTGCAACATTTAAGCTGATTAATTGATCGTTGTGGAGTTCTCTCTCCTGATTGGATAAAATTGGTATCCTTAACAGAACATTTATTTTCTATTTACTATGAGCTGGAGAGACCGCTGTTATTGATCAAACACTCTAGCAATGATTACTATCAGAATAGTAATCATCAGAATAACTTCATTAAATTAAAAAACTAAACAAAAAAAACACACGTAATAACATCTTTAATCAGAGTAAATGGCATTGTAACCCTAGTCAACAAACAACAGGGTTGTTTTGGTAAATGGTCAAGTAAACATAGGGTAAAGAAAACTATTAAGTGCTACAAATTAACTAAAACACTACCCAAACCTGTAATTAGTTTTACAACATGCTGTCTAAATAACATTCTTAGTGTGGTCAAGCAAACAGTAAATATCAAAATAACATAACATAATATAACTGAGAACAAGTAATCAACATACATCTGCATAGTATGACTAACATAATATCGCATGTACTCTAGGGATGAATATATATGAGATTGTTCACTAGGCGGGAGAAAAAAACAACACTCTAAGCCTGTGTGAAGGCATACAATTAGAAAATATGAGCATATTGTAGTGGATTACAGGGGATCAGCATTGTAAATAAGGTGAAGTTACTTTACCCATGCAGTCTGAGTCTGAGTATAGATGTCTGCTGGCATTTCCACTGTGGATTTATCATGCCTTTAAGCTTAATGCTCTCACAGTCGATTAGAGGACTTGGACGCCTTGTATTTATTTTACCCTTTAAGGATGTCATCATTTTTCCTCTTTACTTCTTTAGTTTTGTATACAAACCGAATCGAAGCTTTTACTGTTAGTCAACACTCTGTTTAAGCCAAACACTGCCATAATTTCACATTCAAAGCCTAAAAGATGAGAAATGCAGAGATGCTGTGACTTGCAAAATGTATGTAAACCCAGTGACATTTTAACATAAATTACATTTCTAAAAGTGTGATTCAGTGATGTAACACCGTGCTAACTTTGTTTTGCCTGATGCTCACCTTTTAACTGCTCATACATTTATTAACATAATATCTCTGTGACAATCACTCACTGTATTGTGGTCCTGTGTGCTTGTGCTGCACTGTGCAGGATTAGAAAAGCTGTTGATACAAATTAGGCACAGACCTGCGTGCAATGTCATGCCCCCTCTTCCCTGTCATCATTTTGCCATGCGGCTCAGTGAAGCAGAAATACCTTAAAAGGGGAACTAAACCCTAGGCAACTTTAGTGCCAATGATTTGAGTTTGCTGCCATGTAAAGGTTGAATAATCTGAAGCAGTGTTTCTCAAATGGGTGTACACGAGAGAAAGTGTCAAATGGAAGGAATTTATTTTACTATTATGTTTAATGCTAAAACATTGACACATTTGAAAAAAAAACAACTGTTATTAAATAGAATCAATACTTATTTACACATTATTTGAACATGTTGACATCAGAACAAACTTTCACTCTATTTAAAAAGTGGGTTATCACTCATTCATGCTAGCTATGATTTTGAAATGCAGTTTTCTAGGTATATTCTAGTCTGGTACTTTGATTCAGAAATAAGGGAAAGGAGGTGAAGCTGAAAAAGTTTGAGAACCACTGATCTAAAAGGCTAGGCTGACGGTGGTATACTGTGACGTACATGGTAACACAGCAGCCCATCGCAGCTAATTCAATTAATAATGTGTGTGTAAGATTTACTGTAGGTGTGCCAATATACAAATATTAACTACTGGCATTTGGTATGATCACATTTGCATACCCAAATCCAACACACCTATAATATAGATGAGTTTTAGCTCTGGTCCATAGCGTTAGAAGGAGTTGGTGTGCACGTTGTGTTTGTGTATCTATATACTGAACGCACCTGAGCCACAAAATACACTTTTGCTACTCACCAAAACAAAGAGGGTTTTATGGAGTTGAAAGCTTCTCTACTAAGTGGGAACACTCTGAGCCCCCCACCTCTAAAATACACTTTTTGTCCAGAAAAGAAAATATTTCACCGGAAGGAAAACATGTTTTTGGTTACTCCACAGTGCCCTCGACAGATCTGGTCAATGGAATTTTCCTATTGACCAGATTCTTCTTTCCGGTGAAATATTTTCTTTTCTGGCCAAAAAGTGTATTTTAGACGTAAGGTGGGGGGCTCAGCGTGTTTCCACTTAGTAGAGTAGGCTTTCAACTCCATAAAACCCTCTTTGTTTTGGTGAGTAGCAAAAGTGTATGTTGTATTTTTACTACAGACGAGAGGCTGCACTAACACGGTGCGAGGGGAAATAATCGAAAGTACCATAGCGTTAAGGAGAACCCCTTCTAACGCTATGCCAGAGCTAGATGAGTTTTAACATTCGGATGGCTGCAAGTTCACAAAATTGGCCTATAATTGTTTAGAACTGTACCATTTTGTAAAATTGACTGGAGCAGTCTTTTTCAAATCCTGTCCCAGGACTGGTTGTGATCCCTGGTGTATTGTTTGATGGTCCTTAGGCTGCTTAAGTACCATACACCTCAGCTCTTCACTCAGGTTCCATCTGTTCTCCAGTGTTAACGTAAGAGATCTCTGGAGGGTCCAGTCTTGCAGCTTGCCAGTCCCCAGGACAAAAAAGAAACACATTGTTGTCAATCCCAAGAGGGCTGGGGGTTGTGATGGCCCATGAGGGACAGAGTGTAGACATTCCAATGCAAACTGCAATGGCATTCTCTGGAAAATCTCTCTCAAAGCCCTCTGTTATCAGACTGTGGTTGGATGCTATTGGCCTTTAGATCTGTGGAGCGTGATAAAAATCTTTAAAGCCCCAGCTCTCATCACAGCCTTAGCTATACAGCCCTCGCCTACAGGGGAATAAGGCAGCCATCTCCATCGTCTCTCTCTCCAATTGGCCTATTGACTATGTAGGAGGGCTTTCCCCCTTACAATGGAAAAATGTGGATATAAAAGGATTTTTGAAAAGCAGCACAGAAGAGACGGCCACCATTGGCGCTGAAGGGAAAGCCACATTGAAGTTGTTCACCACTTTGTCGTTGCACCAGGGCGTCCCTCCCCCATATTGTAGAAATTGTGCCCAGGGCATTATGGTTTGGATTAAAGACCTGTCTTGTTCACCTGATGAGATCAGTTCCTACTGTAGCTCGCCTATTGAATAACAGGCTGTGCCTAGCACAAAAGTGGAGAGGACAACCAGACTGCAAGAGGGCTTTGATTTATCCTCATTAAGTATATTATGGTTTTGCTTTTCCTCTAAGCTCTTTCTTTTTCATTCTTCTCAGATTTCACTTTTGTCTTCATTTTCAGTCAGGCACTGAGTTTAATAAAAATGTTGCTCTGAAGACATCTGGCAACAAGAATGTGAAAAAGCAGGTTTAACAGATCACAGACAACTGAATTTGGCAGTTTTTTTTATTTGTACAGTAATTGCACAGTCAGGTGTGCTCAGAGCAGAACATATCAGGAAATAGAAGGACTATTTCTTTCAGTTTGGAACCAATATAGCCATTGACTGGCTGTACTTCTAAATCATTCCATTCTCTCCCTTGTTAGAATAGCCTCCCCTCGTGTCTAATCCGATCCAGGTTCTCCACCTCAGGGTCCAGAGTGGATTTGAGCTAACATGCCACTCCAGCGTTGAGAACCGTACCATGATTTTCATGGCATTTTTCTCTTTGGTCTCTCGTTGGCATTTACCAGCTGGATTGTGAGTCACTGGCATGGTAGTGATTATTTGGAATAATATTCTTTCTGATGAGCCATGAGCTGGATTGCTGTAATAATGATTGATGAACCTGTACAGTGGCGGGGGCAGCAGAAAACGGCATGCAGCCTCTTTGCTGCTGATTTCCGTCACAAAGGCAGCTGCCGAGGCTTGTCCAGAGGAGGTGGCGGTAGCGGCTGATTGGCTGCGTTGTGGTGGTTCATGCCTGGCGGGAGAGATGATGATTGTGATTGCGATAGACTGACTGAACTGTGTTCCAGTGCAGCCTGAACTTTCTCGCTTTGTACATGATACAGTACACTGCTCTCTTGTGGCATGAGCTTCCATGCCACAAACATATTTGTATTTTCTTTTACCACTTAAACCCTATATACTTTATTGACCGAAGTCCCCCAGAACTCTCCAGAAAGAATGCTAGGCCCCCTCCTTTTTTCTCACTACACCAAATATTTTAAATAATTTAAATTTAGTTTAATTTAAATAACCGATCTACGCGACGCACTGTGAGCTTGTAGATCGGCTATTTTGGCCCAATGTTCGCCCCCCAAAATAGGAAAGCTGGGGTCCATGTGGTTAAAACGTACCAGATCTCAGAAGGGTCAAAGGATATTATTATTATTATTTGCATCTAATAAGGGAGACCTGAGATTAGCCTTTTAATGCTGGATGGCATATCTGCTACCAGCAGCTCTCTCCCAGCTGTCTCTACTGCAGCACTTTTGATGGACATGTGGACAGGTCCATGAGTCCATCAGAAAATGAAAACTACTGTAGAGTTCAGTTAAACTAGGGCATTCCTGCCCCCCCCCCTCCCTCTCTTTCTCTCTGTCTCTTTCTCTCTCACTCTCTCTTTCATCCAGAGGAACGTGGAATTATTTCCTCCTCGGCGTCCAGACGCCTGTCTCAGCCACTGATGTAGATGGATACGTGTGTGTGTGTGTGTGTGTGTGTGTGTGTGTGTGTGTGTGTGTGTGTGTGTGTGTGTGTGTGTGTGTGTGTGTGTGTGTGTGTGTGTGTGTGTGTGTGTGTGTGTGTGTGTGTGTGTGTGTGTGTGTGTGTTTGCCAGCGGCCCGCCACTTGTTTGTGAGCCGCTGTCCAACTACTATTCTCCTGCTGTTTGTTTTCTTGACAGAGTATGATGGAGTGTGTGTGTGTGTGTGTGTGTGTGTGTGTGTGGACACACACACACACACACACACACACACACACACACACACACACACACACACACACACACACACACACACACACACACACACACACACACATTGTGTGTCCACACTATCAAAGTCTGTATTTGCTTGAATTGTCTGTGTGCCTATACAGTACAGCTTTGTGTCCTCTTGATTTAAAGGGATTGTAGGCGAGTTCAGACATAATCAAAGAAAAAAACTGTTGTCAAACACCGCCCCTCCAGCAGTTCTTTTCCCCGACCACCAGGGGGTGACGCAGGGGGGACTTTTTAAATGGGCCATGCCCAAAATAGGTTGCCTTATGCGGATACAATTCGCGGAACTGCCCGCCCCTACGGTTCTCTGAATTTTTATTTTTAAATAGGCTCTTTCATGATAAATTGGCCACATATATGAAGTTAAACAACTAAATTCTATCCAAACGATTTTTTAAAAGTAAATACTGTGCCTCAAAAAAGAAGTTTGAGAGCGTTTTAAAACCGAAAGTAAAAAGTTCACACGGGCACGGACGCGCACGGACGCGCACATGCGTGCGTGAATTTACGACCCGGGCAAACGTAACATAAACAGTAGGGAAAATACGGATTTCAGAAAGAGAACTGTGTTTCAATGCAGGAAAACACCCCAGCATCATTATATAGTGGCTGATAGAGGGGAGAAAATGCAAAATATATATATATAAATGTTTTATAAATTTAGGCTTAATGTTCCCTACAATCCCTTTAATCAAGCAAGAAATAGGGACAGAAAAAGGATGCTGTCTTTGTGTGCGTGTGTGCGTGTGTGTGTGTGTGTGTGTGTGTGTGTGTGTGTGCGTGTGTGCGTGTGTATATGTGTGTGTGCGTGTGTATATGTGTGTGTGCACGTGCATACGTGTACACGTAGGCTAGTATAAAATGGCAAATGGGTTGCTGGGAATGGGGTGACAGGGAGGCAGACATCCAGGATGTACAATATATCATTTGTTAGATATCTTCATGCTGGCTTATCTGGGCACGAAATGAGCTGCCATTATCTATAGATTATTTATGAACAGCGCGACGTCCTGAAAGGAGTCGTCTTTTTGTTAATTAGTCTCTGATTCAGCCTGAAAAGGGTCCTTTGAGACAGGGAGTGAAAGCCACTGCCGGCGGGAAGAGAAAAAGAACCCCTCATCCGTTTTTAAATGCCGTCTGCGGAAATGAAGCTAATTGCAGATGTTTAAAATCCAAAAGGTAATTTTGAAGCACGTGTGATAAATCTATTGACAGGCTTTTCAGTAAGAGTTGAGCCTGACTGAGAATAACAGAAGACAAAACAGAGTTTTTAAAGGGAGCTAGCCATGTATAATGCAACAACAATAAAACACACAGACATGCGCATGTTGAGTGTGCACACACGCAGGTGCAAGGAAATGTGCTGTTCTTTATGCATCTGTGCCTGTCTGTATATTTGAGATTGCAAGGTCAGTGTTTATAAGGAAGAAACACACATAAAGACATACTATACGCACGCGCACGCACGCGCACGCGCACGCGCACACGCACAGAGCTCAGTACCCCCCAGATGGACTCACTGCCTATGACAGTTTTGCCCCAGGCAGGTGATTGTGCGAAATGTTATTTCCAAGGTTGGCCTCTAGGCCAACCTGTCAGCCCCCACCACATGCGCACACCCACGTGCACGCACACACACGCACATGCACGCGTGCACGCACGCGCACACACACAGACACACACACACACACACACACACACACACACACACACACACACACACACACACACACACACACATACACATACACATACACATACACACAGGCACATATGCACCATACAGTACATTCTATTTTATGCAAGGTCTTTTTAAATGCCAGCCTCTTTTTGCTTACATCAACAAACAAATAGTGTGAGTAATTCTGCTGACAGGACAGGTGTTAAGTATTTTCCCCTCCATTAGACACATTCAGGTGACAGCCTCGGTGGAGGGGGGGGGCTGGGGGGTGGGGGGCGGTGGGCTGTCTTCAGGGACATCTTTTTGGTGTACTCCATCGTGCTCAGGGAAGAGAGATTTAATTGATGGTGACACATGATGAAAAACAAAACAAAACACATGTTAAGGGGGCTAGATGTTCATTAAAAAGAATTTAAAAAATAAATGTAGTCACTGGGAGCTTCCAGTTTCAAAGCTCTGTGTGAGAATGTCCCCCGACTTGCTTGTTCCTTCATAATAAAGGACTACTGTTGTTTCCCCGGTGTGAGCATCAGTGAAGTAACAGCTTTTCTATGGTTATGGGATATTGCCGCAAGAACGCCTTGCAACTCAACATGTTTTTAAAAAGAAAGTTGGAATATTACAGTATATACAGCATAATTTTATTAATATGACATTGTGCAAGTTCAGCTGACATTAGAAAGTTACCTAACTTTACCAACGAACATCCTGTACACAATCTTTCCATACTTTTGCAGGTGCTTTACCACCAATGTTTTTATCTGGCAGCAGAGCAGTGGTTGCACACAATCCTTTTGAATTCTGACTTCTCCTTTAACGTACAGTACTAGCGACTAGTTTTGACTGTGACATTACCTCCTCATGCCATTATGGTGTCATTATATCATCAACCTGTACATTCCAGTTAAAGTGCATGTAATGGCAGCTTAACCAATGAATTCTTTCTTAGCGGTCTCCATGGTGTGCTGTGTGTGTGTGTGTGTGTGTGTGTGTGTGTGTGTGTGTGTGTGTGTGTGTGTGTGTGTGTGTGTGTGTGTGTGCGTGTGTGCGTGCGGGGGGGGGGGGGGGGGGTGAGATGTATGTGAGACGGTGTGTTGTTCAGGGGGTGGGGGAGAGATGTGGTAATTATCATAAATAATACCCCAGGAATGATTCACCTGGCTGAGAGCCACTCTCCTGTTGCCACAGCAACGCACAGCCATTCATTTGTTTTGCAAATTAGTAATTACCCCCAATTAGAAAGGTGTGTGTGTGTGTGTGTGTGTGTGTGTGTGTGTGTGTGTGTGTGTGTGTGTGTGTGTGTGTGTGTGTGTGTGTGTGTGTGTGTGTGTGTGTGTGTGTGTGTGTGTGTGTGTGTTTTGTAGAGGGTTTAGAATAGATGACACCTTGTCTGGTCCACGGTCATCAGTGATTATTTCATAATTATTGTTCAGGAGAAGAAGAATGGAGAACAAACAATAATTAAAGTGTGAGGGGAGTGCTAGTTGGAACATCAACCACAATATCATTGATCAAAAAATCAACTAAAGGTGCAGTCTGTACTGGTGAAATAAACAATCATTTATTGTGTAAACTAACATCATGATACAGGACAATATCATGTTGTCCTGCTGTGTGGGCATAAAGGCTGTGATATATTGAAAATTGAAACAATCACTGTTTGAACGGTAGTCCTGGTTCCTACATCTGTTTCTGTTCATCAGACGGCTTCCTCTCTCCTCCTATTCTACAGTATGTTGCCTGGTGTGAACCTCACTTTCTGTCAGGGGCAGAGCTAGAGACTTGATTTAGGGCCCTATTTTGGGCAAACAGGTGCACCGGTGCAAAAGACAGTCAACAGCATGGCATGTGGGGCGTGGCGACAAACGTTTGTTATCTTGGTGACCGGAGAAGGGCGCAGTACCCGCGTTGCAGTGGCGAGATAGGTTGGATTGTTATTTAGGGCATTGTATGTGGATTTGATAATGACCAATCAAATGACCGCTTTTCACTACATTGAAGAGCAATGCGCTGCACTCAGCAATGTCCTGCTGGTAATTTCCACAGTGTCATGGAAGAAGAGCCTTAGAACCATAACTTCTCCCAAGAGCAAACTGATGTCCTTGTACGGGAGCTGCAGAGTCATCAACAATTAAATCTACCTGTACAGCACCTCAAACAGACCGCCAAGAGATATAACATGAGCCAATAACAAATGTACTTAATACATCTGGCAGTTTTCCAATGAGAAGCATTTCACAATGCTTCAATGATGTCCGGCGATGAGATGAAAATGTAATCTCTTTTTAGTTTAACGTCTCCTTAACCGCCATGTCCTTTAGGTTGTTGGGGCTGTTTCAGATATGTTATACTGTATGTGGCAAAATGCCAGTGTTTAGTTTAGTATTTGAGTCATTTGTTCTTGTATTGAGTATTTCAGTCACTTCTTCTTCAGTAAGAGATTGTAAGTGGCCTTCTAGTGCCAATATCCCTGTCATGGGATACATCATCTAAAGCCCCTACACTTTTTGTCACCTTTGCCATCCAGAATGTTTTCTGCAGTCACTGGGTATCAACTAGGATCTAAGTCTGGTTCTATTGACTACTGTGACTGTACAGTTAACCAGATATTTTGGCGTTTGCTCTCCTTGAAAAATATTACTTGCGCAACCAGGGGCGTAGCCACGGGTGGGCATAGGTAGGCCTGGGCCCACCCACCTGGCTGGCCACCCCAAAAAAAAAAAAAAAAAGTTTATTTTTATTTTTATTTTTTTTAAATATATTCAGTCATATATTCATATATTCAGGCGCGCGTGCCTCCTCTGAGTCTTGTAGCCTACTAGTCATTATGATTAACTGAACGAGTGGTTTGATTTTATTTTTGTGCTTGTGAACTGTACCCTGTGCGTGAGTGGAGGCAGAGGAGGCGGACTGCGGAGGAGGCGGAGGAGGCGGACAACGGGGCATTGCGACCTGTCAATATTTTCATGAAAATGAAGGCAAAAATAAGAATTAAATAACATAATAAACCTGCAAAGACCCGCAAAAAAGTAAGATGACAACCAAAAATAACCGCGCGCTGCTGCCAGCATTCTGGCTACGCCCCTGTGCGCAACATCATCCCTATAAGATTATTCTTTTAATGGATCTAAGAGTGTGCTAATTTCACTCTGACAATACATTTTTTCCTGAATCTTTTTACATGTTCTAATACATTTCTGTTTTAATTACTGCACCTGCCAATTTCCCAATAGGTTAAAAGTTGTTCACTTGCTTTTATGCTCAAATCCCTGTTACTGGGACAGTCATTGTGTGTCTTGTCGAGCTGTGGTGTGTACCGATCACAAGTCAGGTAAGAGGCTTGGAATAACTACTGTATCCTCCATCCACCAAGGACCAGGCCTCTTCCTTCTCTTCTCTTTCTTCTAGTACAAATAATACTACTTTGTTCTTCCGTTGCGTTTGTGCTTTACCTATCATCCATGGGACAATATTGAGTGATATCAATATCAGTGTTATAACTGATACTTGGGCCATCTCAAGATATTTTCTTGGGCTTGGTGTGGGCTCATAGTGGACGTTGAGCCCCGTGGAGAGTGTCGAGAAATGTTGAGACATGAGATGTACAGTTACCCTGATATTGTTTATATATTATTTTTAATACAACTATTTTGAGTCTAACGCTTGTCACCTGACTTGATTGCTCCATGAGTGCGTATTGACACTGATAATCAAGGCTAGAGTATGCAACCAAGTTTCAGCCCCTGGTGCCCTCTTCCCATCCTCCACTCGTGGGATTTGATCACATGAGATAAGGGCTGTAACAAGGTTGGGCCAGAAGGTCAGGAACCAGTCGATATCTACTGACCTTCCCTGATCTTCCCCTCCCTGCTTGTCCCCAAACATAAGTATGGCTTCTCGATTGTCCTTGACATCAACTTACAGATATGAGTCAATAACTGTGCTTTTCTCCTAGGCCCTGCCTTGTCAGGCATGTTTCAGGCCATGTTGATGTTACTGAAGTTATACAGTCTTATTGGCCTGGATCCTTGCAGTTGTTAACAGTGTAACGTGGTCTCATGACGCCCCCCCCAAATAATGAACAGGGATTGTATTCAGCACTCTTTCCATGCAGATACATGTGAGATTATGTCTGCTTCTGTTCACACGTAGTTTTCTTTCTCTTGTATCAGACCAGATGTAAAGTATCAATGAAAAGGCTAATAGCTATTTCTGCTCTTTCAGAGGCCCAGCAGCAACAAATCTCCTCAATATGTTTCCTAACCACAGATAAAACACGATTTATTCATCTGTTTGTCTCGTTCCCCTCAGTCCTTGATGATGCTTGTTGCTGAGTATTAGCCTATTTGTAATGGCAAGGACGTCTGTGGCACACACACGTGTCACTTGATGCACGTGTGTGTGTGTGTGTGTGTGTGTGTGTGTGTGTGTGTGTGTGTGTGTGTGTGTGTGTGTGTGTGTGTGTGTGTGTGTGTGTGTGTGTGTGTGTGTGTGTGTGTGTGTGTGTGTGTGTGTGTGTGTGTGTGTGTGTGCGCGTGCGTGTGTGTGCCTGTGCGCACGCATGAGCACGTGTGTCCATTTATAGTGTGTGTGTATCTGTTTACAATATTGTGTGTGTGTGTTAAGGCTCATGCATGTCTGCCGCTGTGTGTGTGTGTGTGTGTGTGTGTGTGTGTGTGTGCGCGCGCGCGCGCGCATGAGCACGTGTGCATGAGCACGTGTGTCCATTTATAGTGTGTGTGTGTATCTGTTTATAACATTGTGTGTGTGTTAATGCTCATGCATGTCTGCCGCTGTGCGTGCATCTGTATGTGTGTGCGCGTGAGCGTGTGTGGCTCCTCTTTCATCCTCGCAGTGGGTCGTGACACCCCCAGATGGGTCTCTAACGGTGGCGCTGACAGCCCCTCAGCGCGCCCACTGTGCCGGGTGTCAGCTGTACCCAACCCCCAGCCGTGCAGAGGGGTCATAGAGGGCAGTGGAGGCAGGGGACCGGCAGCGGGGGGGGGGCTTGCTGTGTGTGGGTGAGGGGGGTGGTTATGCAGATGTTCCCAGCCCGCCCCCCCAAAGACACATCTGTCTGTCCATGCCAGCGACAGACTGTGCAGCACTCCTCCCATGTCAAGTTATCCGCTTCGTCTGGTGGAGGCGCAGAGGGAATGCAGGAAGCTCTGATGCACCTGATGGAAAACACTCAATCACGATGGGGGGATGGATGAGAAGGATGTTTGGGGACGAGGCAAATGGCACCGCAGGAGAGTAGGGGGGGGGGGGGAGAGGGATTTGAGAGAGAGGGAGGGAGAGATCGATGGGGTGTCTGGTTATAATTCGGGGAGTGCTGAGTTCTCTAATAGTAGTATTATAATGCTCCTCAGCATCATCAAATGAACATTATCGAGGAACAGATATATGTTTTGAAAATTAACCAAAACAATCATTTGAATCCAAGCTGCCGTAACAAAGCAGTGATGAGTGGAGGCAGCCATCAGAAGTCAGATGTGGTGTAATGGAGTGTTGTAATGAAGTGTAAGTATGATGTGTAACATTGACAAGACATCAAAGGCCCTGTCCACAATCACAGCAGACCAGACGCGGTCAGAACATCACAGTCCCACTACTACTGTGGCAACTGCCTTTGATGTGTCAAAAACCCTTGATTTTTAATTCAGCTCACATTTTTCACTTTCTCCCGTGTGCCCACCACTGAATCATCTGCATAGCAGCTGAGAGAAAATTAATTTGCGTGATAATCAAGAGGCCTGCTCTCTTCCTCCAGATGGCTGATCTCAGTGTCTGCTTAATTCGTAAATGGACGCTTTTCAACAGCAGTTTTATTGAATGTTTTTCAGGCAGATGGTGGTCTCATTATCGGTGATCTGGCAGTGTAATACCAGTGTTTTTTACCTATGCGTTGTTAGGTAAAGCGAGATTTATTCTCAGTTGTGCACCGGTGCCGTGCTGCAACGCCTTGTGACCTTGTAGATCTGCTATTTTTGATGCGTGACACCGGTGCCCAACCAAGTAAAAATCAAGCCATGACTGTTTGACAACAGGTGGCCATGGACTGCGTGTGTGTGTGTGTGTGTGTGTTTGTGCAGGTGTGTTTTGATGTGAGTATGATTGCATGTTTGTGTGTGCACATCTTGTGTCTGCAAGTAGTAAACATACTGTAGGTGTGATCAGCTCTCTTCCTGTACTGTAGCAGCATCGTTGCTGTTTTAACTGCGGGAGGAGACGGAGGCCTCGGTAAAGGTCTTCGTTTGTTTGTTGTTAAAGATCTAATTAGAGAGATGAGAGGGAGCAGAACAGAACAGGACGCCTGGCTCCGTCTAATTAGCAGGGAGCTCCGAAATCACTTTGAACCTCAAGGACACCCGGCTATTAGCCAGCACATCAAAAATGGATTAAACCTAAGTGTGTGTGTGTGTGTGTGTGTGTGTGTGTGTGTGTGTGTGTGTGTGTGTGTGTGTGTGTGTGTGTGTTTTGTCTCCTTCCTGAAACTATTAAAGATTTAATGCTTGACTGGGCATCCCCCCTCTCATCTAAAAGACGTGTGTGTGTGTGTGTGTGTGTGTGTGTGTGTGGTTGTTTGGGGGGGTATTTGAGTCCTCTCCACCTCTTCTGTCCTCTTATCTGCGTTTATTTGAAGCTGCTACTGTCATCTCAACAAGTACACTGTCCCATCTGTCACATCGTTCCACCAGTCTATGGAACTCAATGGCAGTACAGGCATTAAAACTGCTGATGCCTGATTTATACTTAAGTTGCGCACGGGTGTCACGCAATGAAAATAGCAGATCTATAAGCTGACAACACATCGCTAACCTCCGTGACTGCCTGTCTGTGAGCAGAGGAAGCCTATGTGTAAAACACACACCACACACACTGGTACATGACATTCAAACATAAGCACACAATGTAAATGTACATACGTATAGACACACATGTAAATAGATATTTACACACACAGCACTTTCAAGCACCTCAACCGTACTACTGTATGACCAGTGTATTACCAATGTACATACTTTGTGCTCTGCCTCTGACCTTTGTGACCTTGTACGTACAGTATTGTGTAATACTTACTTTCTCACTATTGCCGCCATACTTATTTCTTGCTATTGCTTATTGATTAATGCTGCTATTCTCTATTATTCTTTGTTACTGTTTTTACTTCATTATGCAACAATAAATCAAGTATAAATCAAGCCTGAGGCCGCTGCTGGAGGTTCACTGTCTTCGGCTGTTTCACCTATTTACTCATTTGTCCCTTAATTCATTCATTCATTCATTCATTCATTCATTCACCAACCCATTCCTCCATTCACTTGCTTTATTACAGCAGATGTTGTCCGAGACTTAGCCATATGTTACAGAGAATTCTGTGTAAGCCTAATTTATACATCAGCAGGAAACGTGTTGTGAGACACGTTGCTCGATGAAAATGACAGATTTGGAAATGACAAAAGTGTGAACTCGCCTAACGTGTTTTCTCCACAAAGAGTATAAATTTAGGCATCACTTTGGTGTTGAGCTTGTGATTATGACTTGCCAACTGAGGTTCCATGGCGAGAACTGTTCCACAGTTTCACGATTCAGCGAGAACGACAGATAGAGTGAAAGAGAGAGGGATACTATAACTTCATCGTACAACGAATAGCAAAAGTAGCTTATCTACAAGCTCACAACGCAATGCATTGCAATGTCTTGTGAGCTTGGAGATCTGCTTTGTCAGCAATTTTTTATTTTTTATTTAAATCAAATAATAAATGTAGATCACTTCTTGTCTGCAAACAACACAATCGGACTTCAAAGTATTACATTCGACTACTGTACAGTAATTCAATCTTATAGATATTTACTTTGTATAATATACAAGCAGTTTACAGTTTAACAGACATTCTGCTGCCTAAACCATCCCGGTTAAGTGAATTATCATTATCATGTGTCTTCTGCAGACCGGTCTGGCCCAAGCGCTGGGTGGGTGTTTTGAAGAAACGAAAAAGTGGAAGAGCCAATCGGCATCTGTCAATCACAGGGCCCTGAGCGCAGCCACTGCTGGCTGAAATCTATTCCAAATAATAAATCAGTGTAACTACTGCATTTATTACAGGAGTTTGGCAAACCAATGTTTTTCTTTTGCCAGTGATTGCCAAACCATATTTTTTTGTTGTTTTGTCTTGTCTCACATCACTACCACTGATATACTGCAGGCCATGCTAATCCCAAATGAACAGGAATCGAGATGTGCACAGAATGTAGTGTGAGGAAACAAGTTGTGGATCTGTGCAACAGATGGCTCGAGGAACTGGCCCAGTTTTGGCGTTGCTCGGCTTTTTAATGAATCTCATCCAAGCTAAACTTTGATTTCCAGAGTTTTCGTGGCCGTAAAGGTCACTGGCAATAATGTGTGGTTGATGCGGTGCTTTTGAGAAGCAGAGAATGCGTGCGGTGTCTCAGCGTTGCTATTCTAGCTAAAGAGCACATCCTCTCTCTGTGTGTGGAGAAAGCATTCCTTTCAGGCCATTGAAATGAAATAAAGGATGAGCGACACAAAGTCTGAGCAGAGGGCCCGTTAATAGGAGTCCTTTTCAATGCATTCCTCCTCCTGTCACATCTTGCGATCTTGCCGGTGTCAAATCTAAAATTAATGAGAAATTTCTGGCCTAATCTCATTGATTTATGAGCACAGCCAGACATAAATTATTGATTGTTCTTAATCACTTCTCCTTCATTTTATTTTAGGAAGAGGACCTTTGCGTAATAATTTTTCTCTCCAAAGCGGTTACAGTACTTTACAGTCTAGTCAAGTTGTTTCCAAAAGAATGAAAACTAATATATGAGCTGATTTTTGTATCATTTTCTTTTGTCTTGTTCATGAGCACAATGGAATAATTTGGCAGTGTAGTCCTTGGTGGCATTATTTGAACAGCTAGTGTATTCCTTTCTTTTTTTTTCTTTTTTTAACCATCCATTTTGTACACTATACAGTACACATCTAACGGTGAATCTATCTATGTGTGTTGTATTTTCCATTGGTTTTTACCATTACTACTGCGACAGAGATGATTGTAAGGCACAGCATCAGTGGGACTCACAGGGCTGTGGGGTAAAACATTGCAGAAGGCAGCGCAGCGATCCAAATCTACCTCTCAGCCAATGAAAAGGGGAAACAATCAATCAATCAATCAATCAATCAAACAAAAAAGTCATGAATGTGTTCAAGTTGTCCCCCACAATGATGGAGTCCACCTCCACCCTACCTCCCACCTCCCCCGCCTTCCTACTCCTCCCTCCCTCCCCCCTCCCCCTCCCGATCCCGCCACCCCCCCCCTCCCACACACACCTCAACCCCCCAACCTCCCCTGTCTCCCAGGGTTCCCTGATTATGGGTTCTATTCCGCGGTGGGGGCCGGCGGTGACGTGCGGGGAGGACCCCCCTACTCCCTTGCGGACTATGGCTCCCTGGGGCCACCCCAGGCCGCTGCTCAGATGCTGCCCAGTGAGCATGCCAGCTCGGCCTGCACCTCACCCACCTCCCTCCAGCACCACCTGCACAGCCCGGACCCCTTTAAGAGCCCAGGTGTGTACCTCCACGTCTCTCCTCCTCCTATGCATTTCACTATGCACTCCCCTCAGTGAATGCCATTCATTTAGAGCAACAGACGGCGCAACTCATCGGCAGGTCATTGAGCAAGCGGGTGAGAGAGAGAGAGAAAAGAGAGATAGAATGGGGGGGGGGGGGGTTGGGTGATAGTAGAGCAGACAGTGTGCACTGTGTGGCAGCGCTGGCGTCTTGCCTGGAATGTGATGCATGCTTTTTCACAGCGCTGCCTCATGTATTTTATCTGTTATTTTATCACGTCAGTTGTCATGGCCGGGTGTTTGGCATTAGCGACATCCCGGCGAGTCTCTGCCTCCTGCACGACACCTGGTTGTCAGCGGCTGTTTACGGGATGCACCTCACTCGACCCTCTCCATTGTTTACATGCAGCTGTGATCCACACAAATGGATCCTGTATGGATTCCATGTCTGTCTTTATCTCTTTAACATGTTTAACACACACTTTAAAACCCATGCATGGCACCCAATGGTTTATAATTAACAAAGTCTCCACATGGCTGACTGTTTTGCATGAAATAACAGCAGAAAGCAGGGCATCGTGCTTTGTGTTGTGATGACTGACATACTGTACTGTAGCAGTCATGTGGTACATTTGCCTTGTTATTGTCTGATTGTGGAACAGACTCAGCACATCTAGAAACCGGTTACTGTAGTTTCTCTGTCAGCATTGTTACAGTGTTTTAATGTCTCAGTAAATGCTTGCGAGTGCAGCTACTTCTATATTTTGATGCTTGTTTTCGTTGGTTGGCAACTCATCACTACATGTGTGTTCCACCTCTTCCGACTCAGCATGATCACAGTAGCCATGTTGTTTCTTCCCACTCAAGTCGATCAGGCACCGCTTTTAATGCAAATGCTAATTTCTGTTCTCAACAAAATAACCTGAAATGTCAGAAAAGTAAAAGAAAGAAAAAACAACAACAAAAAAGCCGTCTCCTTCCCTCAGGCAGAAATGCTGCATGTAGAACTGAGGCAGTTCAGTGAAACAGAACAAAACAATATCTGACCAGCCTCCGCTGCCTCCAGCAGACCCGTTTGATCTCAGCCAAGGCCTGGAAAGGGCTGGATGATGAAGCGACTCCCACATCTCTCCACCACATCACGTTGAGGTAGAGGAATGCTTCATCAGGGCCTCGGGTTGACATCCTGAACGTAGACAAGAGGACACAGCAGGACACTTGAATACAGCAGAGGCCGATACAAAAAGAATTGCCAGGCTGATTACAGTAATTTCATTTTTGTAAAATGATTATCCTACACTGCGAATGAATGGTGCCTGCCGTCTGAACCATGGGAAGGACTTGTAATGGTTTCAAGCAGGCTTATTATCATCGCAGTGGCCCGATAAGGCCAGGGCACACAATTATGGCTGATCACAATGCCTGATGCTAACTAGTGCTGTCATTATATAAGATTACATGAAATTAGCCTGGAGTTTGGCCCGTAGTTTCAGGCAGTCTAGGACATTTCTGTCAAGCAACACAATGTGCAGAACTTGGAACTGTGTTTGTGTGTGCATACTGTACTTTATGTATCAAAAGTATAACGACACCTTCTTTCAACAGACACAACCTACTTTTATAATTTACCCCAAAACAGGATTAGATGGCTTAATAAACCCCCCACCATCACCATCATAGTAGTTAGCAGTTAAATCCTTCTTTTTTTGTGGCTATTTGTTCACCGACTGAAGAAGACTGTCTCACCCTTTCATTAGTTTAGTCCCAGTAAGTGTTCCTATTTTCACCAATAATAGACCTCTTTTCTAGTGAGTGTCTTGTAGTCACCTACAAGGGAAGCTTCCGGCTGTGGCTTCCAAGCTGATTTAATATTCCTTTTATTAATGGGTGTGTCACTGATGGCACTCAGTGGGAGAAAAATGAGAAGTCTGTAGCGTTGCAGGGGGGCAGGTGGAGGTTCAAGGTGTCCTGGAGTTTTGATTTAATTTAATGCGATCTTGTGTTGCTGTTGTTGTTTGCCTTTTTTTCCATTTTAATGTATTTATTATTTGTCAGCCAGGCAGTGAGGGTCATCTGGAGCTGAGGGCAACTGTGGCACAAGTGGACAAGAAAATTCCGCTGCATTTACTCAACCTCGGACTTTCTTCTCTCTCTCTCTTTCTCTCTCTCTCTCTCTCTCTCTCTCTCTCGTTCTCCCCTTCTGCGTACACTTTCACTCTCATTTTCTTTTGCAGTCTCTCTTATTTCTTAATTGCCAGAGTTATTGGTCAGGGATTTCAAACCAGACACTAAACACGTGCTCCAGTTTTCAGAAGCTCTCTCTCTCTCTCTCTCTCTCTCTCTCTCTCTCTCTCTCTCTCTCTCTCTCTCCCTCTCTCTTTCTGCAGACACTAAGTTCCACCAGCCAAGTACGCTGGCAAGGTCGTCTCATCAAGTTTGCTCTTGCAGACTCAACTCTCAGCAGTGTCAGCTCTCCTCTCTACCTCAATTTTGGCCCATAAGTGCAGGCATATTTTCTTTCTCCCTCACAGTCTCTCTCTCTCTTTCTCTCTGACTTTACTTCCTCAGCATGGAAATGTAGTGTAGGCGGTCGGTTGGTCTCCATCTCCTCTTCTCTGCTCTTTAATATCACTCCTTCTCTCTCGGTGGAATGTGACTCAACCCTGCAGTCTTTTAGCGCGCATTACCCAGGACACCCCATGTAATTTCCTGCCTGTCAGGCAGCAGGCTGGGTCCGACACCCCCGGCACTAAGGAGAAGATAATCACCATCATATATTTAAAGGAGGTTGGAAATGGAGTGGAGTGGATAGGGGGTGGGGGGTGGTTTGGTGGTGGTGGAGGTGGTAGTGGGTGGGCGGGCGGGATGGGGGTTTGTTTGAGGCTCTCCTAGCGACAGGTGTTGATTAGACGAGGGGTGTTGTGTCAAAATCCCCCATGCATTTTCCACCAGACGTTCATGAGCCGTCTAACAGTCATATCCGTGGACTTTGGTATGGAGAGAAACACGCTTGGGAGGAAGAGAAGGATGAGTGAAGTGAAGGACGAAGAGTGAGAGGACAGGCAGTTGTTTTGACATGACCAGCAAGCTGAGACAAGCTCAAGTCATACATATGAAGTGTGTGTGTGTGTGTGTGTGTGTGTGTGGGGGGGAGGGGGGGGGGGTCTAGATACATCTCTTTTACAGTTTACTTATTTTCTGCAGTGCTGCATTCAAAGCGGTGTCTTGCCCGTGCATGGAATGCGAATGCTCCCTTTTAAAAGTGTTCATACAGTAGATGTCATGTATTAACAGTTCATGCATGAGCATCCTAAATGGTACAACAATGATCCCAAAGGTATACCTACACTCTATACTAGTCAATTAATTCATTAACTCAATTCATGTGAAGCCTGTCACTCTTTGGTCTTTATCTGTCCACAGTAAAATGTGCAGTGTCGAGTTTACTCTGAAATGCATGTCTCACTATGACTCTGTGAGTGTCTATCCTGGGACTGTATGGTCTCTAGTTCTGGTCCTACATTATGTCATGGTGAGCAGGGTTTTAAGCAGGATACCATTATTTAAAAAAAGCAGAGCTGTCACTTATTATAGTATTATAGTTATAGCTAATTTATTCCTGACCACAACATCCCACCCGGTCAAAGCCACACCGAAGATGGGGTTCAGATTGCATGGAGCCGTCCTTGCATGTGCAGCACGTACTCTGATTTTATCTGTGGGTGCCAGCGGTGTGGAGTTGCCCTCTCCTAACCCAATTCTGCCCCCCCCTGGCTTCCACCCAACAGGCACCAACCAGGCCCGACCCGGAGCGTTCCCTGGCGCCAACAGTCCCGGTCCAGTAGCTGACCTCTACGGAAATGCCAGTCAGGACTCTGGCGTGGGAAACTACATCAGCGCCGCTAGTCCCCAGCCCGGCTCTGGCTTTGGCCACAGCATCGCCGTGAGTACACATACTTCATCACCTTCATCGTTATCATCATCATCATCATTGTCATCAACTACTATTAAATCCTCCTCACTCCCTGAAGTCACCCACCATCCAACTGTTCGTAAAGTATAGGAAATGGTAGACAATGGTTCCTAAACGGTTTGTGAGTTACAAAAAGTTATTATTATTTTTTATTTACAATATCAGTACTTTGTGTACACAAATTTCCCAATAGAAAGGCAACTCTTGTACCCTAAAGAAATATATAGATTTTAACCACTTTCAACCTGGTGTCCCTATTCTAGGAATGTCATTGTGGGCAGAAATTATAATAAAAAGTAAAGAAAATCACAAATTTTCAAGAATTGCAAATATAGGCGAACTACAACAATCGCATTGCGAAACGGTCTGGGCTTGTAGATCTGCTATTTTCACAATGAATACTGGTGTGCCTTAGGCACAAAAAGTTTGAATACCACTGAAGAGGTTGGAAGAAATAGCAGACATTTTTCATAGCAGATCATTTTTGTACTGCTTGCTTGTCGAGGACTGTACATAAAGTAGCTTCATTTTAAGTGGCAGCTTCAATCTGTTGGCCAGACATTTACAAGAGGCCTAATCTTTTACTTAAACTCTGCTCAGCACTCGAATCAATAAGCAATTTAACATGACCCGTGCAATCAGTTTCACTGCTGCCTGCATTTTAGGAATATTTGAGCCAAAACACTGCTTTGCTTACATTTTCTATCAGCAAAAAACAACACATTTTATTGAAATATCTTTTATTTAAAAAGTTTGAAGTGCTTATAGACAGGTGGCTTAGTCCTGTTGTGTTCACTTGCCAATGTTTTTTCCATCCTCTCTTTCACGCATCCTCTCTTCCTGCTGTCCTATGACAAACTGTGAACTTGCATGGGGTGTCATCACCTCTCTGATGTGTCGCTTCTGTTCGTGTGCCAAGCAGAAGGTCAAAAAATGGCCCAGACGAATGGCCTCTCCATCGTTCCTGGAACATGTATTTCCTGCACCTTTTTCTGATGCTGTAGAATGTCAATATTTTGAGTTTTAACCTTTTCCAGCTGGAATCACTTGAAAGCCCCTCCTGTGTGTCTTTTCCAATCAAACAGTCCATAACAAACCTTGCACAAACTGCTGTTAGAGGGGATTTCTTTATGCTCTTTGAAGCCAGGCCAGCAGATGCCAGGCATGCAGGTGAAGACCAGGAAGCCAAAATCATCGCTGATTCATAATAAGCTGATAGCTAACTATAGTCCTGATTCAACTTTACCCGTTTGATCTTCTGGCCAAATATCCCAACACTAAGATGATCCGAAAACTCAACAAGGTCTTTTGTGTGTTAAGCCCCCTGCTATTTGAGTTCTCAGACACCCTGAATGCCTTCTGCTGGGTAGCTCTGAATCCCCCAGTGCATTCCTTGACTGTGGAGAGAACTGTGCTGTGGATTGACACGGCTAAGTAGCTCCTGTATTGTCATGGCAATGGGGACATTCATGATGTATCATTTGTAATCAATATGTCACCTTCCACTTGATGTTGAAAGACTGTTTGAACCTCTTTAAAATGAAATGTTAGCAGGGTAATAATGGCTCTGAGTTTGAACGATGAGAGGCAACAAAAACACTCAGAATCCACAGTGTGAAATATTTGGCCACTTTCTATATCTGGCAGCACCAACCTACATTGCAGTGTTAACGTCCTCCTCTGTGTTTGGTTCTGGTGACTGTTTTAGCACGACATTGTACTGCAGCATATTCACAAATGAGCTGGAATACATTTTCATTTTAAGAGGTTATTCCTAAGAGATTGCGGACCAAAAAGAAAAAAAAAATGACTTTGAAAAAAGTCTCCTTTTATCCTTGATTTTCTATTCAAACAATAGTAGTTTTATTAGGGCCTAGGACTAGGTGATCATCATACCATATAGTTTTGTCAGGCTCACGTATAAGGAACTATTTGCCTCCAATTTATTATCAGATGCCTTACTAGTACAGAGTGCAAGATCAGAGTAAGCAGCATGTACCCTAGTTAAACAGCAGGGTAATTGGTGAAGTATAGAGTGCTAAAAAAACAGTTACTGTGGTACATTGTAACTAGGATAGCAGGTAAACATTTGTGGACAAGTAATCTGAGTTCCCAGAAGTTTTCGCCAGCTCTCGCATACAAACGGTAGGGGCGAGGAACTTCTGGGCCAGAGCCCTGGTATTTGTGCGCGGGATGTAGCTTACGCTCAGAATCTGAGCGGACACGCCTCTTACCGGTCTGAGAGCTGTGCAACTAAACAGTCCGACGAGAGGCAAACAGCAGTACACAACAATGGCGGCCGCAATTTCCCGTCGCTCCTATTTACATGCAACACCCACTGCATGTGGATCCCGCCCCCTTTTCTTCATTGGCTGTTGATTTGAATCAGAACGCAGTGGTCGCGCCCCTGCTGTACAGGCTCTGAGGCGACGTCTCCCGGACTAGTGGACAAGTAACACAACATGCATCTGAATAACATAACAAGCATGTATATAAACAAGTACAACACATACAGTAGAAACAAAGAAATAATGAGCGCTAGGAGATGAGGTGGAGTCTGAAGATGTCAGAAGAAGTCATTCTCGGTTTGGGAGCCAGGAGAGAGAAGCATTTACCCCTGTATACTTAGCAAAAAGAGCAGAAGACTTTCAAACATTTGCCCAAAATAGGGACACCCTGGTTCATGTGGTTAAAATTAGATAAAAGTCTGTCTTGTCTTTCTGCTTGGTCATGAATAGTTATATGACTTTGCTAACATCAGCTTCAAAACGAGGCTCGTCTGTGTGTGAATCATCTTGGTACATGTTCCCCTAAAGCATCTTAGCACTGTGATAATCTTTGTCAATTGACTTGAATTGGAGGAGACATAATCCTTGCAGTATTTGCAAACCCTAGCGCAGCATGGTTCAATTTCACAGTTGAGCTTTAATACTGGATAGGTTGAGAGAGGGTGACATGATTTGGATCATTTTCATGCTGTTTACGCATCATTGCATAATTACTGAATTGTTTTGCATGTTTTGTGATTCCTGATGATTTGATTAATATGTGTTAGCATGAATGTGATAAGCCCTATAAGAAGATATATGTATTTGACCCTGTCAACTGTGACTACTAAACTAACGGCATATGTAACTTCAGTCGTCAAAACAATGCAAGGCAAATTTATGGAAATGTCCTGATGTTGAACCGCAGAACACCGCATGATGTGAGTGTTCTCATTCAAAATGAAAACTACTGCTCCATCCTTAACAGTTAAGCAGAGAGGTACTTTTTGATCTGATACCTGAGCAGGTCTCTGTATTCTGTCAGCAGGTGTCTTAACGGTGTGCATTTGGGTAACAAAAAGATGTATTTAATCTGTTATGACATCAAAGGCAGAGGACAGCACATTACTGCAAGGCAGAGACCCACCTCTCTGTAGCCCTTCACCAAAATCCAAATTATGGAGCCAAATTGTGTTCTAAATGTGGCCCCTGTTGCAATGAGCCAGATTCACGGAAATGAGAGAGATGAATTTTCATTCATGCTGACAGCACATCTTATGAATAAAATATAGGCTACTCACCAGTAATAGGCTCCTTTTTGCCTTTTCCTAAGAAATGCATACTGACACAGGTACTAATTGTACACTTTTAGGGTCCGTTGATCGCGACAGCTTTTACAAATGGATACCATTGAAAGCTAACAGGTGGCTGGTTGCCATCTCATTGGAGGTATTAAATGATATTTTTATGATATCCCAGTCTTCCCTACCCCTAAAACATCTATTGTTTCCTTTTTGACTCGTCTCATTTCCCCTTTTTTTCATTTCCTCCTTGATTTGTTTCCGTTGTATCTATTGTGGATACTGTCCCCTAAAAAGCATGCCATCGCTTTCCACAGGGCTTCTGCGAATATTACTGTAGATCAAGAAAAAAGTGAATGTCCCCGTGGCAAAGTGGAGCCCTTTGAAAAGCGTTTAAAACGTTTTTTTTTGTAGCATTCCCTAAAGCATCGTTCTGTCATTGGAAAGGCTGTATTTTAACTCATCTCTTTCGTGTGCATGTGTCGTGTAGACGCTAGATGGAACTGGGTTTAACACAAACTCTGCTCGCCTCCCCTGCTTCCTCTATATTGCCATCCAGTTAGTGTGGATTTCATCTAGTCTCGTATGCATAAAAATGCATAGGGATGGCTGCCTCAATGCATTCAACAAGCGGTTGTACTATTCAGCCAAAAGATGTGCTTTATTTTAGATAAATTACCTAATTTAATAATATTTCCTAAATTTGGGTGTCAAATAGCATGGATGCAACTTTAATTTCACTTACGTACTTTGTATGATGTGAGTGACAATATACATGGCTTTTCTGCCCTGAAACAGCTATCACAGTTATGATTGTGAGCTTGTAGATCGGCTATTTTCAAATGGCCAAAATGTATACAGGGCTGAAGTAGGTAATGTATGTTTTGTAATAATAATCAAAGTAACTGGTTACTTAAGTTTTCAAATAATTGTAGTGGAGTAAAAGTGCAATATTTGCCTCTGAGATGTAATGGAGTAGAAGTAAAAGTACTGAAAATTGGAAATACTCAAATAAGTAAAAAATACCTTAACATTGTACTCTCAAGTACAGTACTTGAGTAAATGTACTTAGTTACTTTCCACCACTGACGGTCACATTATTTGTTTGCATCCTGGATAGCACATCAATGTATTGAACCACAGTGTGAAGGTACCTGGCAAGTCATGGGAGAAGGCATGTCTTTGCGTGTAGACTCAGTTCAATATTAACCCCACGTATCATCAACCAGATAACAGCCAATCTGTCAACACACTTACTCCCTTTGCATGTTACCCCTGATTTATACTTGCTTGTGTGCAGTGTCTTGCACCAAAAATATCCGATCCACAAGCTTACACAACCAAGTATAAATCTGGCCTTTAGATAATGTACTAATGTGGCCTTGCTAACGCTTGCTGCCCGTAGCCCAAGGTGTTGTGCGGTACTAGTACTAGAAGCCTTGTGCTAACTTTACAGTACATACATTGTTGTCAAGACTGTGCCATCCACCTCTTTGCCAGCTCAAAGCTCGAAAATTAATTACAAATAAAAAGGTTAAGCGATGCAGGGGATTACAGTCAGAGCGGAAATTGAAAGGAATTCAATCATTAAGTTCACACACAAAATAAAATAAAAAAAATTGCAAGAGGATTATGGCACATGAAAAAATATTGCCAGTTCAAAGCTCATGTGAGAATCCCTGTATGCCAAGGTTTTAGCACTCTGTCTCACAGTGTGATCATTATTTTGTCCAAATTGACTTCAGATGTATATAAGCTTCGATTTGGGGCTGATTCATTTTTATAGTTTTTATGAAGGGAGATTGATAAATGTCATCCACACTGAGCAGAGAGCTGAAGGTTTTGGGACACAGTGGATCTAGCAACGGGTGAGCTTTCAGGTGTTGACCGACTGTGGGCTGTGTCCGTCTTGTAATGCCTATACCACCAGAGTATTTCAGGAGGCCCGGGGGAAGGACAGGCTGGAGTCTCTAAACTGCTTCTGTGTACAGGTGATGCCGTCGAACACCAATCACTACAGCATCCACACAGTGACCGAGAGCGGAGGTGGCACCAGATGAACAACGAAAGCCGGAGAGAGAAAAAAAAAAGAAAAAAAAGTTTTAAAAAATCATCTCAGAAAAAAAAGAGAAACTACGATCTGCTGTACTATAAACCCCAACCTGGCTTTGAGAACCTTGATATATGACTGTAGCCCAGTATCATTGTGTAAGGTTTCATGATGTTTGTCTTTGTTTTTGTTCATCCAGCCGAACTTTATTGATGATCTTATTCTCATTTGAATGGCCTTTGTTTTTTTCTTTGTTTATTATTTTTCCTTTTTGGTTTTTAAAAATCAACCATGAAAGATTTTTTTTTGGATCATTTTATGTGTATTTTCGATCCTAACTTGAGAAAAAAATATATATGTAAGCTGTTATTTTGTTCTTTTGTGTCTTTCCAGACACTGTGGATATATATATATTTTTTATCCTTGGTGATTGAAAGATTGTCAGGTGTCAGTCTGCACACACACACAAGACATCTGATTCGAACCAATGTTACTCAGAGAGAGACGACATTGGTTTGTAGTTTCAAAACAGAAGGTAAACTAATAAATCTTAGTAGCTCTTTTGTTCCTCGTAATGTTGTCACAATACTTACCTATTTTTGGCAATAAGAGGACTACAATATTTTCACAGTCCTTTTTTATAAATGTTTTGTTGTCAGGAGAAAAAGAAAAGAAAAAGTTTCCTTTTAATACTATGTGAATTCAAATTTTAAAAAAGAAAAAATATTATAACTGTAAATAATATTCCAGTCACTGCATATAATGGTTTTGAGAGAGAGAGAACCATATTTTCTGCGATGGTTCCTGAAGAAAGGATGTACACGTGGGAGGACATCAAAAGTGCTAAGTAAGTCCTATAAGAATTCCCATCCATAGCACAAAGGCCATGAGAAACCCCCAGTTGAGGATGAGAGGATCCTTGGAGAACACTGTTGGCTTGCTCTGTAAATACCGTTGGCTTTCTTACTGTGGCTAATGTCATACCAGCATATTTGTGTCTACATGGTGAGCTCCGATGTGCACAGCTTCAAAAAGATGACACGAGGTTAAAAAACACTGGACGTTGTCACACACACAAAAAACATCTCTCAGAGATGACTTCTGCTCAACACCCTCGACACACAACTGAAAGACTCTAATCTCTCTCTCTTTCTCGCTGCGACTTTGGAGGTCAATAGCATAAAAAGAAATAAATGACAGGATCCAAAGCACACTTATACTTTTTATTTTATTTTAAATACTAGACAGATGAGCTTTGTCCAGATATTTCATATTGATGTTAGTTTCATACTGACACCCATGTTTTCAAAGGATTTGTTTGACACACTGATTGTCTTTGGTTTGCCACTGCTTCTCTGTGTTCACGTGAAAGGCAATATTTCAAGTCAGATAGCGTAATCTTTTTCAGAAGCCTGACAAAACAAGTGTCTCTCATTACCTCAACCCTGTGCGTTTTGTCTTATAAAAGATGACCAGATAGGTTAATTTATTTGAAACTGAAACATTTAATGAAAATATGAATGGATTATGAAAGCAAAAGTTGTTGCACTGTGATTAGCAGCACACAGTATGATCCGCACTGTTAGTGTAACTCGGAGAGTGAAGAAGTTGACCCTTAAAGATAATTTCAGCTGACAATAACAATAACAGCGAATGTTCCAACTCCTATGAACTTACGTTCAGATGCCAAATGAAAAGGCCTAGTTATAATGTCCAGTAGCTATGGTGAGAGAGAACTATATTCAGAGAAATTATCTTGTGGTTTTCTGTCTCCTCGAGAACTTCCATCATTAGCTAACATACAGTGGCGCCAAACTGGATTATAGCTAATGTAGTTAATAGAACTACAAGATGATATTGATCAACCACCGCTGACAGATGTGTCCAAGGTGTTAGAGACGACCTTGGCTTGCAACATAAGAGTGAAATGAAATGATGGAACATGGAGGCCATTTTTTAGGTAATGGGCCCTAATAGGCCAATTTTTACACTCTCAAGGTTGAACTAACTTTGCAGATTTTGCTGTGTAAGGTCGAGACCAGGTTCTCTTTGCACATTAGTCGGCCATTTGATATAGTCTCAGAGATATGAAGGATTGTTAATGTTAGAATGAGCTTTTTTCAACCCAACTCCGGTTAGGGTAATTGTATGGGACAAAATGTTGGGACATTCTGTATACTGTATGTTCTATAGTTTACTGATTCTGGAAAATTGCCATATAGCATACAGTACATACCAGTATGACTCAAAAACTAATTTTACCACAAAACAGAAAAATTAAGGAAAAGAGAGGAATGTTACCCATAATCATTTCATGTAAATAGGAATTTGTTAAAAACTGAGAAATCGATCTTCTTTAACGTTTTCAATGGTTTATGAATTGATAAATGTATATCCTGTTTTGTTTTTTTACTTTTGTTTTTCTCCCTCTGTGCTGATAACAGAAGTTTTACAAATTTGTTTTACAAAACAGTGTGAAGCTGAATGCTGGATCGTTTTTAAAAATGGGGACTTCAGTAATAATCAAATTATCCAAAACAGAAAAAACAAAAACAAAACAAAAAAAAACAGAAATGTGTATGTTATCGATAAAAAAAAAAGAAATTGTATGTTCCCTTGAATGATTTACATTTCTAAGAAGGATTTGTATCAATATTTTTGTGGTTGTTAATGATTATATGAATAATAACTATAATAATACTAACAATAATATTATGTACTGTACATCCATCCAGTTTCTCTCTCCATTCCCTGTCACCTTCTACAATAATCTTATGTTGATCATCAATGTATTTCAGTAACGTGTGAAAAAAGAAAATCCAATGACCTTGTAAGAGTGCTGTCTTTGATCCCAGTCTAGTGATCTATACACATTCGTTGACCCCCTCAATCCCCCTCTTTCCCTTTGTCTCTCTATCTCTTTCTTCCTAGCTCTCTATCCCTCTTTCTCTTTCTCCTAGTAACTAGTAATAGATGTTATGTAGTTAATATAGACAATAATAGCTGTAGTTGTTAGCTGATTTAGGACCAGTAAGGATAGAACTTTCTCTTATTAATTACCACATGGGGAAAAAAATGCTGACATTTTGTTTCACTCTTATTTTCTGTTGGTCTTCAGATTTAATTTAATTGAATTTTTTGGGGTTTATTATTGTTTGTTTTTGGTTTTGCTGATCTCACATGGTTTCAACTAACCAAAGCTCTCATTGAAAAACATTTAAAGGAGAAATTGCTGTAAAGATGGAATTGTAAAACAAGGCATTAATTGGATCCCCACCCTTGAATGTTTTAAAAGGGGTGTGCCATACTACCTTAAATGCTAATGCTAGATATGCAAAACGCTTTTATTTCTTATGATTTGTCAAGAGGGACACAAGTTATAACGAGCAAGAAGGATTTTATTACATGAATGAAAAAAATAGCATATTTTTTTAGAAAGTTATAACAGATTAATGATGATAATAATAATAATGATAACAATAATGACTATTATAAATATTATCAATCTAAACTATAAGTTTTAAATGTTTGTACTCTTGAAAATATCCCAGTGGCCCATGGCACTACTATTTTTGAATACTGTTTTTTTTACTTGTTGACTTAAGTACTCGCATACTATAGTTTGAACTCATCAACTGAATTTTTGTGAGTTATTTTTGTACTGTGGAACCATGGAGCCAGCTCTTACTTCGTTCCCGTACCAAATCCCATGCAGCCTACTGTCTCAGCAGTCATTTCATCCAAATACTTTACTCAGCATTATTAGACGGTTCTGATACTTTACGTCAAGTCTTCATGGTCGTGGAAAGCTGGGTGAGGTCTTATAGAAAGAATTTGTAGATTTGTATGGTAGAAAAGACACAACTGTGGTTACTGTGCCATACTAGCAATGGCTCAGTTGTAGAAAAAGAAGATGCCCTCCATGAAGTTGACAATAATGGATTTGGTGGGATTGATGATGGCAGTGATGTGACCCAGTTAATGGTTGGATTATACTTAGTTGCGCGCAGGTGTTTCACATTGAAAATAGCCGATTTACAAGCTCACAACACGTTGTAGTGCAATGTGTTGTGAGCTTTGAAATCTGATATTTTCAGTGCGCAGCACGCAATTAAGTATAAATCAAGGGTTAGTTATAGGGTGATTGTCTTGGTCTTTGGCACGTGTGGAACTGTAGCGGAACCAATTTTAGACTTGAGGAAAATATGATGTAAGAAAATTGAATCAGAGCAGTTTCACAGCGCTGTGCCTTTACTGAGAACAATCAGGAAAGTTTCATTTTCTACTTTGGCTGTTAAAAACAAAACGAGATCAATGCCACAAAATCTTCCGCCAGCTTTGCCATCAGTCGTCACTTTATCTTCGGTCCACTTTTGAGAAACGTGGCATTCGTGTCATACTACAGAACAAACAAATCTCAGCCTCTTAAAGATCACAAAGCAGAGGTTGATGGCCGCATTTTTCGATCTGTGTCATTTACCTACCTGGCTCCGCATGGGATTGCAGTACAAGCTGGTTGCCATTTCAAGTAGTTGATAACAGTACAACATCTTTTTATCTGGTTAGCCTTCATTACTTTAGACTTTTCTCAAATTTGATTTCGTAGCTTGGACTTTAAGGTAGCATGGCTCTGTTGTTGCTATACTTTTCTTTCACATTGACAGCAGTTTACAGCTAATGAATGTTACACATCTTGCTAGACTAGTTCATCATTGGATAATTGTTGGTTAATAAAAAGAAAAGAAAAAAAAACGATAAAAAAAGAGAAAAACACACACGACCTGGAAGGTGTTGGATATATTGGGAGCGAACTACTACCGTATCCACTTAAACTTGAATCTTGAGGCAAGTGCTAGGCAATGGCCAATCGATCATCCTGTCACTGAAATACAGCACACACGCATACTGTAATCCGGGTACATAATGTAAATATATGTACACATATAAAGGATTTAAGTGTATTATATATCTTTGTTGAACACTTTGTCTGTGTGAAGGCCGAACACTCATTTTTTGTAAAAAAGAAAATGAGAGCTGAAAAATGTTTAAGTAGCCAACACTGTAGGGGTTGTCTCGCAGTCAAAACAAAGTTTTGCCATAATGCAAACATCACGGCTGTACCGCAATAATCGAGATGGTGAAATGGGGTGGGGGGCTGTAAGGGAGGTACAATACTGTTTCACTGGGAATCTCGTCAACAGTGGCAGACATGCAAACTGGGGATGAGGTCGTCATGCTCAGAACAGCGGTACAGTCATTTGTGTCTCGTCACATGGCCCTTATAGAAGCTTGTCATGCCTCCTTTGGTTGGTGGGGTAGGGGGGGGTGTGGGTGGGTGGGGGGTTCTGATTGCCTTGCCCATTCCTACCACTTGCCCATTTTTTAATGTTAACGGACTTTTTACTGCGAGAGCTGACTGAACGGACTGACTGTCTGAAAGCATCTTTCAGGTCTTCTTGTATGGCTTGCTCAAGCCCTGTTGTAAAAAAAAAAAAAAAAAAAACTTACGAAAAACTCAAAGTGGATGGGGGTCTCTCACATCTCAGATGTGGAAAGTATAATTTTATATTTGTATTTTCAAATAATGATAATAAAAAAATGTTTGTGAAAGGTTTCCATCCTCTACTGTGGTCCAGAAATCAATGTGTTTGTCTGGAAAAAAAAAAAGAAAAAAAAGAAATAAAACAAAACTGTTTTGAACCATTTCACCTAATGCTCTTCTTCTTCATTTATATTACTATTCAGGCTTGACCCCACTCTTGATATGTAATCCTTGGGTACCTTGGTGTCTCAACCAGTTAATTTGTCAACCACATACAGTGTACAGTATCTGTGATATTCTGGGTTTGATTCCCAGCTCATGACCTGGCTTGCATGTCATCTCTCCTCTAAGCATGCTCTCTCCTGAGTCCTGACACAGAAATGCTGTTATGATAATGCCAGTAATGTTAAGTACAATTACCTTTAACACACCATTTCTCAATTCAGAATATTTTTAGGTGGCTGTAGCTAAATTAACCCACAAAGTAATATATTATAATAATATTTGCATTACAAAATTGTATTAGGGTTGTAGTGTAATAAAGACATGTGAGAAGGAACAGTATTTCATTTTAAGCTTAATTTATACAAATGACAGTGTTGCTTGCCAAAAAGACATGAGTTTTCTTTCCCCCACAAGTGACACGGTCATACCACAGAGTATAAATCAGGCTTTAACCTACCACTGGTGGGCTGTTCAACATCAGACCTGCAAATGGAGCCTTGCCTGATACACACAAATACATAGGATGGGAGATGGGCCATAGCAGCAATCAATCACAAGTTTACTCCTCAGGTCCTCATTGTGCCCTAGCTGCGGCTCATTCTCCCCCTCATTTGTCAAAACATTTCAAACCCTGTCATCATCTGTTCTTGTCATATTCTCAGGGTAAGGCCATTCATCTGCTGGCGGCCTGAGTTTAGGCTGGCCCTCAGTCCATGTCTGTCCGTCCGTCCACCTGCATCTGACCGCGAGCTGATGATACACAACTGTTCAAGACATATCTTTTTTTTTTTCAGTCACAGCCTCAGAGGAGTGATGTCAAATCCACCGTGGCCTCACGGGTGTTAGGAGTGAATGCACAACATTCCAAAATGGCAGGAGATTGAGCTAGCGGAGTTGTTGTGAGTGATATGCGTAACATACAAGGTGAGGGTGTCTGTTCTCACAGGGCCCTTATCGGTAACTGTTTTACCTGAAAATGAAAAATGGGAACGTGGCCTGCCAGCAGAAATTAATGTCATTTTTAATTTGAGCTGCCGTCCCCATTTTCGGGATGTGAAATTGCTTCTGAGAAGTTAAGGTGTGACAGTTATTACAAATGTGTGGAAATCCATCTTCTTGCCTCCCTGTGGCGTGCACACTCAACGTGCACAGTGGTGGTGGGGTGTGTGTGTGTCTGTGTGTGTGTGGGTGTGTGCGTCCGGGGGGTGGGGGGGGGGGGCTTATTTCATTCAACTGCATGTCCATACACACAGGTACACATGTCTTCATACACTGTTCACTCTCATGCTAACACAAACACACACACACACACACACACACACACACACACACACACACACACACACACGCACACACTTGCGAGTGTGTCTCACCACCTGTTCTCCCACACTATACTGCAGCTTCCTCATATAGCCTTATGAGTCAGATAGAAGGCAGGCTGCCACGACGCCAGTAGACGGTTCAAATTGGTTCCTACTACAGCAGGGACAGTGTTACTGACACATAACGACAACGCTACTGTTGATTTGACAACGAGTGTTGCTGCTTTTACCTCCGCTGTTCCTTCACAATGGATATAGCGGTTCAGTCGAGACAAAGATTCTCAGAAAGAACAGAAACAAAGAGGGGGGTGGGGGGCGACCTATGCGTTGTGTCAGAATGAGGTTGATGGTGAGACCGGGACCTTTGAGTCACGGCGCCGGGCCAACCCAGCTTTGACACGGGGCATCAGCTGACTGAAGAGGACCAATTAAAAAAGGTTGAAAAATGACTGCAGGTGCAGTGAGGTCTCCTGAGAACTAATTTGGTGAGGCCCTGCGCTCTCCAGTGTGCATTTAAGACACGCCGCTCCAGTCACGTGGTTGTGTTTGTGTGTGAGGCTCCCGTGACTCCCTTTACTCCTCAGCGAGCCTTTGGCCTTTCTCTAAGTGCCCCCTGTGATGAACGGTTGGCCTGCTTCCTCTGCCTGCCGGTGTACTGTAGAGGTACAGTGTACAGTAATGTCAGTGTCGTCATAATGTACCTCATCCACTTCACATGGCCCTTTTTTTTTACACTGTGTGAGTCACACTCCCAGACATGTACTGCATTCTTTGGTAGTGGTCCTGTGGTCCTGTGCAAGCTAAGGTGACTTAATTTTTAAGAATTTGTTCTTGCACTATTGGGCATTATGCAGGTCCTGTGTTTTATGATGGAACACTGAGATACTTAGATTATTAAACATTGAGTCAAAGGTTATATCATCTTTAATTTTTGAGTAATGGATGGTTATGGAATTATACGCATCACAACGGCCCCAATACTTTGGGCAAACCCCTTACAGCCATTTCTACAGCCGTACTATTTGTGCAAGGATTGCAGTCCGTTCTGTAATAGTCCCAAACCATTCACACATAAAGACATAAAGATAAAACCCTAAATCTCAATTAGAGCTCCAGAAATCTGTTGCACACTGTCTGAACTCATTGAATCAACCCCTCCTGAAGAACCTAGCTGCAACAGCCCCCATCACTTGATTGGAGGACCCAGCAATCTGCAGAGGACCTTACCCCGTGGCCCTCCATGTTGTAGCAATTACCTTCACCAACACCCCCCCAAGCAACTTCGCCAGATCTCTCTCCCTCTCTCCCTTTCCCTCTCTCTCTCTCTCTCTCTCTCTCCCCCCCCCCCCCCCCCCCCTTTACTGCGGAGTGTTTACTGAGGAATGTTTAAGTTTAAGCTGTGAGGCATCCCAATCATCTCTCGTTACACACACACTCCAATCAGCCTCTCATTAACACCTGACACTACCTGCCATTAACAAAGCACACTAATTAGGGGTCTCAATCAGCCAGCGCAGAAGTACACTCTCCAAAACTACTGAGGCCTAGCTAAACTGTGAGTAGGAAGTGGATCTTTGCATGTATTATACTGCACACTGATGTGTAGAAGAGGGTTAGGAGCCCCTCCTCTGTTTCAGACGAGATTGTTTGAGCAGCCATTTTGCACAAGAAAGTCTCTCACTCTTTCTCTTTCTCTCTCTCTCTCTCTCTCTCTCTCTCTCTCTCTCTCACACACACACACACACACACACACACACACACACACACACACACACACACACACACACACACACACACACACACACACACACACACACACACACACACACACACACGCACACAATCAAATCAGTTTCATGATATAGCTAATGTCCCTTGATTTAAAGAATTTAAATAAAGTTTAAAAGCTGCAGTCCAGGAAAATTATTATAATTGATAAATGTCATTTTAACCCATCTGTCTAGTTATCTAACTAGTACATCTGCTGTACTTGGAGGTGGTCTCCCTACTCAGACATTGAGAAAATGGCACCTTTTTGTCAGGTAAGATATGACTGGTTAACAATGTTAATAGATGGCACACCGGATTGGACACTAGACGCACCGCCATCTTGATTGTAGTTTTGACATTGCTGCAATTACCGTTCACCACCGGGGGAGACATACAGATTTTCTTTAACATAACCCCCTAAATGAATCAGTCAAGCAACCTTCCACTTTCTGAACTGCCGTCCAGTTTCTGGTATTCTTTAACTACAGTACATACACCAGCCTCAAGGTCATATTATTTGACCTCAAGGTCATCCAATATTCAGTGGGCTAATATGGACTATCAATCATGTAAAAAACTCTCAGTCCCAATTCTAAAGTGGCTTCAGCCACTAAAACCACAAAATACCTTTTCTAAGTAAACTGAAATGGAAGCATAACCGACGCTGAGGATCTCACCCAAAGGTAATTTCTTAATTTGTGTGGATTCATTACGGACCAAAAAGCAATCTCTCCCCTGCGACTGTGTCAAATTGACTATGTGCAGCGAAATGCACTCATCTGCAACGCTTCATAAGACCTGGCAGCCAATAACTTCACAATGCACAGAATTACCGGTGTCAATTTTAATGTGACATAGCAATTTACATCACACACTGTGGGGACAAGCACACATTTCGGGCAGCTCCATGGTTAATAGGTGGAACGCTATTTGCATTATAATTTGGCTAGTGTGAAGTGTAATCAAGCTGCATTTGACTCAATGGGAGAGCATTGACTCGGCAGGCGACATAGCAGTAACTTGGGAGCCGTGCTGACTGGGTCTGCATGCAAATTGGCATGGCATTGCCTCCCCAGTGAGAGCTTTTAACCAAGGTTAGTTTGCATATTTCCCTGTTAAAGCCGTGGGCACCGTATAGACCTCGCTGCCTCTTCCAGGCACTCATTAACTGCCATTAAATGGCAGCCGGATGTTTTTGGCATGCTTAATTGTCAATTACAAACTCTTATGATTTGCATGAAACTCATTTAGAAGGTTAATGATTGTAATGTGAAGTGCGTGACTGTTTTTAGCCAAATAGCCAAAAATATTGTCTTAGATTTACAGTAGGCCTATTTCGTTGGTCTACAAAATGTATGGTGACACATCTCACTAAAAGTTACATCTTGCATTTATGTGAAATGGTGTTTACAGACAATGAAGGACTTTGGAGTTTGTGTTGCAATAATAAGGATGCTACGTGGCGTACGTGCTCTTTCGCGAGCTGGGTTGTGAATGATGCCCAAACATGTACAATAGTCTGGAAAAGTAATATTGAGACTCCTGTGGCAAGGCAAATTTTGATTCTGAGCAATTATAGAACATCCCCCTGTGCATTTCACTTCCCCTGCAAAGACATGCCTGAGAAGCAATACACAGCAGACTGCGTCATGTCCTGACGGCTCCAAGCCCCCCACACCCCTTCAACCCTCTCCCCCATTCGTTCTCTATTTGCAAGTTAAATCAGCCTCATCCTCCTTAGCTGATACTAATGAAGTCCTGATTGCCCATATCCATCGGCTGTGTTGTTATCAGCCCATTATTTAAGTGTTATCACCATTAGGGATTTTATTCCACCTCAAATCAATAGACGCCACACAACCAAAGCCATGGAGAGGCCTGACAGGGAGGAAGGAAGCTTCATCAATCATGGCTCTCTGACAAGGTGGGTGGTGGGGCAGAGGACTCAGTCATAACCACCTATAACCTCGTAAACATAACAATTTGAAAACAGCATTGTGACAACACACGCCACGACAACACATGATTTGCTAGACCCTCCTCAGTAGTGATCGAAACCTTTTTTTCTGTGTTTTTCCTTTGATGTGGTCTGCTACTGTATGCAGCATTGATGTTGTCATTGGTGATTTCTTATCTAAAGGCCTCATACAGTACAGTTTATTGTTATGTAGAGAGGAAAACCATTGTGGGAATGTGAAAAGAGGAATCCAGTGCATTCTTCCCAATCCATTAGTGCTGTCTTATAGAAATAATGTACCCTGGTCCTCATTAAAAATGTGTTGCCAAAGAAGGAAATAATTAGTATCCCCATTACCTCATACCACTAATGAGTATGATTCCATTCCTTAAATTATTGTGTGAAAATGTCACCTTTAGCTCAAAATGTAAATCAGAAGGTCTAGGATTCTGCTCTGGCTGTATGTGACCATAATGTTGATTAAAATGTCTTGTGTATTTAGCATGTTATCTAAGATCTTTATTGATCCTGTGAGGAAACTAAATATATATCTGTGGTTTGAGGTGAACTTAATAGCTTTGTTCCCTTCGACGATGACCCTCTCCAGTTTCTTTGAAAGCCTCATTTTATTATTTTATGATTACTGCACATACTACTCCCTATTTTACTATCTGTGATTCAACCATGTGTTGTATTTTTGTTCCATAACTTGCTCCTGGCATCTGGAGATGGCTGCAAATACAGTATAATATAGAGTGTCATCCATAAACACCCTTAAAGTCTCATCACTGCTTGATGTGATGCGTTGTGATCCAATCCAATCCACTTTATTTATAGAGCACATTTAAAATAACAGCGTCGAACCAAAGTGCAGTACACTCAGTTAACAATACATGCTAAGAGCAAAACAATTAACAGACAGGGGGAAAGAAACAGGGTGCAACACACAGACACATTGCCTAACGGAAACAGCAGCTCTCAGTCTGAATCATCGAAAGCCAAGGAGTACAAGTGAGTTTTCAAACGTGATTCAAACCACAATCCACAGTTTGGGCACTACAGTTTTGAGCTTGTAGATCAGCTATTTTTTGCGATTTTTTGTCTGTGGGTTTCATAAATATTGAACCAATATTAAGTGCTTGTGACTAAATAACTACATTGGATCCATTGGAACACAGGTTATTTTGTCAATTTCCTGACACGGTTTTGGACAAGGTTTCCACCCGACAGCGACAATATGTAGAATTGGACTGACTTCCAAAATATGTGGGCCATGGATAGGCAACCCGGTCTGGCAGGGACCTGCGCTCAGAGGAACACACTTTTCTAGTTTGATTTATCTGAATCCCCCATATAGACCATGCCCATGTTCACCTAATTAGATTTTCCATCATTTTGATTTTGTTATAACTAAGCATAACTGTCACAAGGCATTAACGATCAGCATCCTTTATCAAAGCCTTTCTTCCTATTGCACTGTGCCTTTTCATACACGCACACAATGCCAAAACGATGTCATCACATGCACTACACAGACAATGATGGAGGGAGGGAGGGTCATGCCTCCTGGTAGAGATTTGCGTTCCACTGAGTGCCCCTTTCTAGTTAATATTATTTAACTTATTTCAAAATTATTTATTGAACCATTCTTTATAGATTGTTTTGCATAATTAGGCTTAGTTTGTCTATATATGTCTGTGTATTAGTAAATGACTGTAGAATGTTTCTGTGTACCTCCCAACCTTCCTTCTTCCTTTAATATAAGAGGTGTTGGACAATAATGTTGGACTGTGAGTTACAGTAACAGTTGTGTGTTTGTATTCCTATGTTTATGAGAAACACTGTAGATGATACTTTGTGCTGTTAACCACAGTACATTGCATTTGGTCTTGTGCTATGTATGGTATTAAGTGTAAGGAAGTGCAGATGTTTGCCTTGGACTGTTTGCCTTCTTTTGCTAGCAACTCCAGCGGTGCCGCTTGGGAACTGGTCCCCACTCCCCACAAACAACCAGAAATAAAGAGCAGTGAAACCTATTCCAGAGTAATGCTTTAACAATTGTCAGGGCAATGCCATAATGTTGAGTTACCAATACTTTAGCATATCTGAGATCAGATATGCTACTAGACCAGGGGTATTCAACCTTTTCAGGCCAGGGACCCCCAAACTGATGGGGTGATGGAGCAGGGACCCCCTACCTCGTAGGGTAGGGGGTAGGCCACCACATATATCGTATATTTATGTATACAATTGTGTTTTATATGTATAAACATGAACAAATGGTTGCCTGGAGCCTGCTCCTACCCACAGGTTGTCCCAGTAGGTGTGCAAAAGACCTTTTCTTTCTCTACACAATATGTATAAACATACCATGTTATTGTGCATTCAATACTAAGCTATTCAAATATGTCATGTTATGTTTAAAGACATATTGACATTTTTGAAAAAAAAAAAAGTTTTTAAAAAAGTTTTTTTTTTTTTTAATCAAACTATTTCGCGGACCCCCTGCGGTACCTCCGTGGACCCCTAGGGGTCACGGACCCCCTGTTGAAGACCTCTGTACTAGACCATTGAACGCTCAAGACCATTTGAAGGCTCACTCTTGAATCAGACAAGAGAGAGCATTTCTACCACAGTTGAAGTCAGCCACACAAAAAGCACATACTGTAAAGCTCTATTTGGAGTTTACGTTTAAGTTTTCATGTGCATTTGTTTTAGTAAAAAGCGGTGCTCAACTAGTGCTATTTCAGAGTGCTGTGAAAATAAACATTAGATTTTCAAGGTTGCACCCTTAAAAAAACACATAATAAACAGATACCAAAGGCAATTTAATTAATGTGCTTAATTCATGTGCCTGCGCTGTATGAAGTCGTAAATAAAGATATGCATAATAGTTCCTGCCTCGATCCATCCAGTATGTGTTTGCTGTAATATTCCTTTTAAATAAAGTAAAAACAAGACAGGGTACAGTATATTAATGCGTGGCTTCCACTTGGATCTCGGATGTCATGTTGACAGTGTCATAATGACACTGTGACATCATATTGCATTGATTTCATTTTGACTCTCCCTTGACTTCCAGCATAGAATTATAGTTTTTTTAGTTCATCATCATCCGTTTTTACGTCTGGAGACTCCCGTCCAGGACAGGCTTCAGACTCCTGTTGGAGACTTGGTAATATAAAAAGAATAAAGTGAAAAATACGATCGGGCCAGGGGTTTGCAAGGTTAGCCGCAGACACACAGACCCTCTTTGTAGACAGTTCGGCCCCTATAGGAGCCACGCTGTAAAACATTTTTCACCACTTTGAGCTGTGAAGAAAGCAGCATGTTGTTGCAGGACAATCCCACATGAGAACACGGGTATACTGTGTTGTATAGTTGTGCCCTGCCCACACATAGTGTACCATTAAGACGAACATCTCCCAGTATGGACGAACATCTCCCAGTATGGATTATCATCTCCCAGTATGGACTACCATGTCCCAGTATGGACTAACATGCCCTGTATGGACTAACATGTCCCAGTATGCACTAACATCTCCCAGTATGCACTAACATGTCCCAGTATGAACACTTAAGAAACAGAGCAAATCACCTGCAGGTAAACCCAGAGAGTTGCTCTGAGGGAACATGGCACCATACGTGCGCTCCTCATTGTTTTACTGTCTAACATCAGCGTGATTAATAGCTTCAGTCAGACATGGGGGGAGGGGGGGGGGGCAATGACCGCCAAGGGGAGGGATGGAGGGAGAGGGACAGTGAGAGGAGAAAGAAATGGTGAGAGAAAAAGACAGAGAGGGCAGGTAAGGAGATGGATCGTGTGGGGAAACAGGCAGATACTGTAAGTAGGCAGGGGAGGGGGGTGAGGGAGGTATGAAGGGAAGGATGGAGAGAAGGGTTTAGGAAGGAGGTAGGAAGGGAGGGAAGGGGGAGGGAGGGAAGGGTGAGAGAGGAAGGCAGGCAGGCAGGCAGGCAGGGAGGGAGGGAGGTAGGTAGGAAGGTAGGGAGGGATGGGGGGTACATACTATAGGGAGAGAGCAGAGAGAATGTGAAGGTGAGATTTTCAACATTTTTGATTTACAAGGCTGAGGTTTGATTTAGCCTGCAGCAACAGAATATAAAACAAAACAAAAAAAACACAAGCATTTAATCAACAATGCCACCTTTCAACCTACATAATAGTCAATGCCAGACAGAATTATGAAAGAATATCAAAGCTATACCACTCAAGACTCATTATCAGATGTCTGCAATGTTTTAATCACTTACTGCCTTTGATTCTGTTCTATCGATTTGTCTGTGTGCCATTTGTTGTTGGTTGCCCATATTGATCGGTTTGCTACTTTCGTTTTTTTGTTTATATCTTTTAAATTGCTCTTTTTGAGAGTATTCTTTTATGGTTTATTTTGAAACTCCTGTTGCTGTTGCTAAACAGAGATTCATGTTGTTCCAGGAACAATAAAGAAAAATATAGGTAAACACACACACTTGAACCACATAGTACACACACACTGCTAATGTATTGGAGACCACTCCCATGTGACACTTGAACAGTTTTTCCACTTGTGGCAGCGTTGCACATTAACGTCTTGGCGTGAACATCAAGCAAAAACAGATTTACATGCAGCACAAGCTCACAACGCATTGCATGAGCTTGGAAATACTAGAGGATCAAGTATAGAGCCTGGGGGACCCCGGTCAACTAAGTATATGGTTACACTGGTACGGAGTGTGAGCAAATGTCTTATGGACTTGAGATCTGCAGCGGGACAATGAACGCCAAGGGGAGGAACGGAGAGGGATAGTGAGAGGAGAAAGAAAATAGCCGATCTACACTTGTGAGCTTGTAGATCGGCTGTGTGTGGTGGTTAAACAAAACAGTGCCTTGTGCGCAACCAGCCGTTTCTGTGTATGACAGAGTAAAGTAATATTTGGAGACATACTTGGCTCCACAGGAAAAACACCCACGATCTCGCTGGAACATTACATGTCCATAGTGTGTAAATGGCAGGACACAAAATACATGTTTGAAAAACCCCTTAAAATATTGAAGTCACTCCCTGCAAAACCCATTTAAAGAAAAGCTTGCAGTTCCCTCTTGCATCTTCAGCCGGCGTCCCCTTGTGTTGTCTTGATGTGCATCACTGCCATTAACCTTATTGACGTTGTGGCCGTCCCCGGCTAATGACATCATAAATGGCTCCTAGTGATAAGATGGGCTTGCAAGATTTTGCTTTAGGTATCAAAACAAATTAACCTTCAGATATTTATTCGATCCTGTGCCTGGCATGCACAATGCCCTCATATCCCCCTCCAGCAACCCCCACCCCAACACACACACACACACACACACACACACACACACACACACACACACACACACACACACACACACACACACACACACACACACACACACACACACACACACACACACACACACACACACACACACACACACACCAAATACCCCCCACCACCCTGACATTCTGTGTGATCCTCATTCATATGACCAAATGTAATCTTTCGCATTTCATTTACACATGCATTATTATTTATACAAGGGGGATTAGGTGTGGGTGAGGCTACAGATTGGATTTTGGTCAGGGCCCAGGGTAGGGGCTCAGGTAATTATAGTGAAGATGGATGGGAGCAGGCTGGAGCCCCAGACATTGCCAGGATATGGCTTTATTAAATATGAAGCCTGGATGATCAAATCGGGAGCCCTGAGGCTATTGACAGTCACGATAAAAGGGTCAAGGTGAGGGGGGCTAAGATGCCTTTGGCCTAATGGATGTATTAATTCTGACCTGGCCTGATCAACTCAGCATCACGTCTGGCCCAATCACTGACACGCTGCTTCTAACATTAAAGTCTGATCAGCCGCCACTTTGCATGCTAATGGCTGTCAGCGGCCAAAGCGCAGAGACCAGGGATGTCCCACATATGCACAGTCATATCCACAGGTCCTCGGGAGGAGAATGGACTGACAGCCTAGCTTACAGATCCATACCAGTATTTCCAGTGGCGCTAACTCGATTTCTGTCCGTGGTTAATCTTTTATCAATTCATCAAAGAAGGCAAGTGAGGAAATCAATTATGCTGTCATTCATGAGACAGCCAGCACTTTGTTGAGGGATGCACCTCCGTCACCCATGTTTGACAGCTGCAAACGCAATGTTGACCAATATAAATCAAGCACACTCTTGTGCATATATTATAGCCAGAAATATTTCTCATTCAATACGTATAATGTCTCAGAGTAATGATTTCTCTCTAGAATCCAGACAAAGAGGCCATTGTCATTCACTTGTGATACATGATCTGAACTGTCAAACTGTCTCTGCCACAAGTGAAAAAAGAGTGAGTATCCAGCAATAACTGCAGTCTCGCTCTCTCGCTCGCTCTCTCTCTCTCTCTCTCTCTCTCTCTCTCTCTCTCTCTCTCTCTCTCTCTCTCTCTCTCTCTCTCTCTCTCTCTCTCTCTCTCTCTCTCTCTCTCTCTATATATATATATATATATTTATGTATAGTATGTACTGTATGCTATGTTATGTTCAAACGCACAGCTCTTTCTCTCCAGGTCTGAAGAAACTGCAACACCTCACATCCTAGAAACGTGAAGAAAGGGACTTGAAGATATGGTGAGGTTATGACCAGGATCATAACCCCAGAGGAATGAGCTGAAATTAATAGAGGGATTACAGTCTCTCCAGCATCATCCTCCGCAGATAAAGCGTCGGGTCAAGTCCTTTTTATTCAGTAAACGCCCCAGCCCCCTCCCCCCAAAATAGCACCTCTTTCACCACAACCTCTCTTCCCCTCGGCCAAACAGGGAAACGGATACATGCCCTCCATCCCTCTTCTATTTTTGAAATCTGATCTTGTGAAAAGACAGCATTAAATATTGATCAGTCAGGAGGCTACTCAATAAGCTGTGATCCCTCCACCAGTGGAGCGAAGGGGGGTCTGAGAGAGCGGCCATATGAATTATGACAGCGCTGCGGAGGTAGCCTGGGAACCAGGAGGGGCGCATCTGCCAGTGCAAAAAAAAAAGAAAATAGCCCTCGGCAGATTAGTCTGGCCCCGCTCGGTTGTGATTAGGTTTCGCCACCCCCTTAAGTTGTGGACCACCAATCAGGAACCAGTATGAAAATTTGGGGCTTTATCACCAGAGAATTTTTGGGAATACGGCCCTTGGAAATGCAGGTTCCACACAGAGATTTGGACTAATTTCTACCCAGTGATATTATGTCTGGCCATGCCAGGCTACTGCGGAGGGGCCACAGGCAGTACTACAGGCAGATAAAAGAAGATGTGCACTTTTGCCTGGCGGAAATGGTGAATTCGAAGGAGTGGGCCACCAAACATAGACCTACAATACCGAGCAGACGAGCCGAGTTCTACTGGTTTATGTGTCGTATGTGTCCGGGTAGCTCAGTCGGTAGAGCTCTCGCCTTTGGACCACAAGGTCATGGGTTCGATCCCGGGCACTGCCGACCCAGGGAATGAGTAGTGCGGCAAATCATGCAGTATTACTGGAAGCTGATGGTAGGTGTAGAGTTCCACCTCAGCAACGAATCTCCCAGGGGGTCTAGTGCAGTGTACCAGGGATAGGCTGATACCGACAATAAGCGTCTCCGACTTACTTACTTACATACTGGGCTTCTGCGAGTCATCGATTCAAGCCACAGATTAATTAACATAATGGATCATTTCATAGCTGCCTCAGGTTTTAGGACTACACTCTCTCTCTCCAGGCAGTCCTGAGGTTTTCGACCAGTTAGCACATTGACCGAAAAAATGCAATGATGCCCTGGGCTCCATTCCCTGCTTTGGGACAGTGTTGCATGTCATCCCTCCTCGCTTTACCGTTAGTCTTCGCAGTCCCGGCACGGTAAAGCAGAAAAATGCCAAAAATAAAATAATAAAGAAAAATAACACAGTTTCTCCCCGTTCCTTTTTCAGGCTTTCAGAGTGTGTAGCGTCTTATCCACGCGTCCACTGTTCCCCAGAAGTTCCCTGCAGTCGCCCAGGAGCCTCAGTTAACCTTGTCTCTGTGGTGTGCCCGCTCACTGGCGACAAAGACATGAACAATGGCCTTCATTCCCCAGTGTGCATTCCAGGTGACAAATGGTGTGATGTGCTGGTTGCAAACCTAATCCTGTACTTTACCACCCGGCAGCGCATTTCTGCTGAGTGTACAGGACCTCTCCTAAGGACAAAGGCAGAGACAGTTTTTATTCTTCATTTTTCTTGTATCTCTCAACGCTAGTTGAAAATTTACAATGTTATTATTTATTTTCTTTCAAACAGAAGTGAGCCCACTACAATCCTGAAGCTACTGCTAAGAGAGCAATCAACAAGCAACAGAAAAGCACACTTCCTCTTACCTAATTTTGGAAGTAATTATTCCTCCACACACCTAAATGAAGTATTGCAGACATTTTTAAAGGAGAAAGTTGCCTCCCAGTTTGCTAAATCAAACAAGGTGGCGACAGTGTGATTAATTGTGTGTAAAGACATGAAAAGCACCAGGAGAAAGTCCTCTCTAAAAATACATGTACTCAGCCCTGTATTGCAGCTGTGACTAGCTTTTCTGCAGGGCTGCACATTTCTGTACTATCATTTATCTTAGTCAGACACCGGTGAAATGGGGTCCCTATTGTGTCTGTTGGGTTGGTGAGCGCAGCTACAGTATGGCAGTACAATGCTATACAATATCTCGGGCTCTTTGCACCATGCTGTTCCATTCTTCACTGTGCTGAGCGAGAGGTTGCAGGCAAGGATAGGGAGTGAATGAGCAAGAATGCTATATGCTTTGACCCAGATATGTGCAGAACAGTGGGCATCACACATCTACTGTATGTTAAAGGGAATACTAACAACACGTTACTTTTATGCCCTCTCTGAACAAAAGCATCCCTAGGCAGTGGGCACTGATAAAGTCATTGCCAGACTACGGGACATTTCATAGCACAGGTTCACCTGAGAGCTAGAATTTAGAGTTATTACCGTTGGACTTTTGCAATCTACAATGGCGTGTGTGTGTGTGTGTGTGTGTGTGCGTGCGCGCGCGCGTGCGTGCGTTCGTGCGTGAGAGAGAGAGAGAGAGAAAGAGAGAGAAAGTGTAAAACCAAGCCTATACAATGTGAAATAAAAATGACATAGACTCCGTAATGAACACATGTCAAAAACTAGTGGGGCAGCAAATGTTTTCTTAAGATATGACTTGGAGGCTCTTGATTTTGCCTTCTGTTCATCTTTCAATCCCATCTCCCGAACTTCAACGTCAGCGACAGTTCTGTCATTGGATTCTAAAGTAGAAGAATACGCAACACATCTGACGCACTGGCTGTCCGTCATGTTGCCTGTCGGACGAATCTTCATTTATCAGTCGCTGTTGGCACACGGGACTGCTGCCATTCATCATCGCCATGGAAACGGCCTTTGTAACTGGACAGCCTTGCAATCAGCCTCCCATCAGACCTCCACTGTGTATGGACTTCCTTTGTCCCTCTCTCCTGCATCACAGCCAGATAAGATTATCCTCTACAACCCCAGGCCAGCCTCCGACCACGAGAAGAAAGCACGATAGAGATGGAGGTGAGGGAAGTGGGGTGGTGGTTATTCTCCTTCATTCAGTATCTAGATTTTTATTCCTAGACCCCCCCCCCCCCCCGCCCCAGAGGCCCTCCATCTCCTTTGGCCCTTCAGAAGTTAATGGCAAAGCCTTTGAAAAGCCCTGAGTGTCGAGGCAGGGCTACAGCTCTGAGGAGACGGTTGTGTGACAAACGTGTACAAAAGCTGTATGAATTTATCTACCAATAAATCTACAGATCTAAAGCTCAGCGTTGATGCCTGAAGGAGCAATGCAGACACTGCTGGAAAGGGGTGGGGGGGGGGAGATTCAGGGGGTTCAAGAAAGACAGCTCGCATATCCACGCGCACCAGTTTGCAGAGGAAGCTTCGCATTAATCAGCATCGCTTGTCAATATGCTTTCATGTCGCGGTCGATACATGTCAATTAAGGTGACACCGCTCTCTGAACAACTTTGGAATTCTATCACATGTGAGAGTACAAGTACACATCAGATTTTGTAAACTTTCATATGTGGTTGTGAATGTCTTTCCTTATCATTATCATTTTCTCAACTTTAGAGGAGCACTGCGATCCGCCTACCACAACGGTGAGCCGTACAGACTGTACGGAACTGTTCCAAATATAATCATTCATTCATGACCTCTGACGAGCCATACTGAAATGGATTAGATAGTATGTAATTATTTTTTGTCCCGTTGCTGCTCATCCGAGGACAAAGGAGGCAAAACGTACTCTAGGAAGAGAGGGTAACTATTTGCCTGTGGAGCCAAGTATGCCTCTGTCATCAGAAAATCTCCTGGCGTCCTTGAGGAATTGATCAGTCGTGAAGGGAGGATGGCATGAGGACTGAGAGAAAGAACAGACTGAGACGGAGGAAGAATAGATCCAGACATGGGGGCATTATTTATTTAAAGCTATAATTAATAAGGGCAGCTTTATCATCATCCCCCTGCTCTGATGGCTTCAATATTTAATGTTATTCATGCCCCCCACCCAGGAAAAAAAGTATTTCCTCTTATTACAGGGGGGAGAGAGACATTGTCGCTCTACTTGTGAAATGATTACCCATGGACATCTTCAACGCCACATCAACAGTTATTGTAAATGTTGTAAACATTTACCTGTAAGCCTGTAAGCAGGTGTTGTCATCTCTCAAACCATCAGCATATTACCAATAATGCAAAACCTCCTCAAGGACGGGAAATAACTTTAGTGGAGAAATGTATTACTTAGGATGGGGAGGGAAACGTGATGATTCCAGCAGGGCTAAAACCTCATTTCATATTTAGATGCGAAGAATGTCATCTCCTGCCAAGTGAGACGGCTCATATTTAAGATTCCCATTACCTGTTCCTCCCTGATCTTCTCTCACTCTTCACTGAGATGAGAGGAGACTCTATCCGTTTTGACAAACATTAATATGTAATGATTGCTGATGGATGTTTCTGACAGTCACATGGCGAGCTATGTTGGGAAACCCATTGGCCTTTATTGACAGTTGCTCAGAGGCACAAATTTGTCTGGCACGCCAGGTTTTATCATATTAATGGCCTTTCCAGACAGAAATAGGCTATAGGCTGCCAGCAGGCTCTTCCACCGAGAGGATCACCAAGGTAAAGGCCATTGTGGCAGAGTGGTGCTCTTCTCCAGTCACACCTGGTCCTATACATATTCAGATTCACTGACTGCTGCTTTATTTGAAGGATTACGCAATGGCACTGGGGCTCCTTGTAGATAGTCAGTAAGGAACAGTGGTGGACAAAGTACTCAACCCCAGTAGAGTCAAAGTAGAGCTACTCCTGAGGCCTATTACACGAAAGGGGAATTAAATAATCCTGGATTTAAGTCAAATCCAGGTTTGACAAAGTCTGGTCCGTACAGCCTGGTTTATTCCGTTCCATGAACGCCAAGCCAGGCTGAAAAGGAGCGACCTTGTCAAGCCAGGCTGTGTCGAGCCAGGCTGTGTCGAGCCAGGATGGTAAAGCCAGGCTTTACGTATTCCTGTAAAAGACCATGAAAGTCGATAGCAGAATCCTTGAACTTGACCAATCATGGAGCCCAAAACCAGAGCGGTGTTCTTCTCTGTGGCTGAATAGCAGCACTGCAGCAGCTCATGGAATCATATGAGGAAGTACAATGTATAATAAGCAAGAAAGGAAACACGGCCGCAATAAATAGATCCAGGGAGAAAGGGAGGCAAAGTATTGCCGACAAATTAAATGCACAAGTCGTCCAAACATATATACAATTTATATATATAGTCCATAAATATATAGTCCATAAATATATAATTATGTTAGGTTCAAACATGGGGAGTTTAAGTGAATATCGCCTATTAATCTACAATGCTATTATATGCGCCGTGCATGCAATGTTGAGATTACATGGAATCCATCTATTTATATATCTGCAGTGCCGTCCACCCGCGGTGGTAAGGGGGGTCCCCGACCCCGTTGTGGTAACGGGGTCGCCGTTACCTGCGACGGTAACGGGGGTCGCCGTTACCCGCAACGGTAACGCCGACCCCCGGGGTCCGGCTGCCAAAAAGTATAGCCTATGTTTTTTTCGGGCTTGTAGATCTTTGATTTTCCGCATAAGAATTGTGTGGGAAAACTCATAGTTTTTCAGATTGACTGCTTAAAGTGCAAGACCACTTACCTTGCCATGATGTAACTCTAAAGGTGGACAAGAAATCAAAATTAATTTCTCCATTGTCTAGAAATTGATTGGCTCGAAGCCTTATTGCATTCCTTGGCTTTCTTTTTCTTCCGCCGTTTTTGCAGTTCTGGCTTAACCGTTCATATGCTTTTTACAAAACTCGGCAATATGGTAGAGGGCTATGCCAACTCACAACCATTGGCCAAAGGGTGGCGCTATAGCACTCAATTGAAAATGCCAACTTTGAACAGGAACAACTCATGCCCTGTTTGACTTACATATGGGCTCAATTTAGTGCCAATATTATTTTGTACTTGTAAAAAAAAATTGTATTTGTAAACAAATTTTGTATTCGTAAAAAAAATATTTGTATTCGTAAATAAAAAAATTGTATTCGTAATAAAAAGATTTGTATTCATAAAAAAAAGTTTTGTATTTGTAAGTAAAATATTTTTATTCGTAAGAAAAAAATGTGTCCATGAAAAAAATACTTTTTGCTATATATATTTTTTGGTGTGTTTGTAACATGTGTTAAACATGGTGTAATTGTAGAATTATATTTACAATGAACATTGTGACCAGAAAAAAATAACTGTTTCTACAGATTGCAAAACTTTCTACAGATTGCAAAACTTTCTACAAGTTGCAAAACTTTCTACAAGTTGCAAAACTTTATTTTTGGCACTCTGCACTTCCGGGTCTGAGCCAATCACGTGAGGCCTTTCCCACTACCCAATCATAAAGCTCCATAGGTCTCCATAGCAACATGGCAAACAGGGTTGCCATGTTGCAACCCCAAGAGTTTTAGCTGCAACATAATTCCATTGCTCAGGAAATAAACAACGGATTACAATAATATAACATTCCCTATAATCAGTAACATGTAGGTGATACCTATGTCTATCAAATATGGTTTTATTGAAAGGCAATCAAAGGCTAGATCGAGTTTAGAAAGCAAACAGGTATGTCCGGGGGCCTCAGTGCGGCTGCAGAGTTTGATTGAGTGTGAGACTAGGACACTCATTATCCCACATGCCATATGTCAAAATGACAGGCTTCACCGGGAATCGTGCGCGTGTATTTTGCTAAGAGATTGGTTACATAGTTTAATTGATATTAATTTATTAGTGCATTACATTTCCCCATCCACTTTAATGGGAAAATGAAAAAACTCGATTTCAAGTATTTTTTTCTCAGAAACTGTAAGGGCTAGAGTTACAAGACTTGGAGGGGAGGTGCATAATTTAGTCCGAAATTATCAAAAAGAAAAGTACACCAGTCGGCTTCATGGTGGCGCTATAAAAGCCCCCTTTACGTTTTGGCCTATAACTCTTGAACCGTAGGTCGTAAAATACAAATATTTTTTCCCTAGATTCCTTGGGTCATGACGCAACTCCCCATATAGGCCACGCCCATTTGCGTCAGGATAGATTTTCTGCCTCTTAAGAAAAGACCCGCCCCACCTGTCACTGATTGGCCTACAAAACGCCCCCTTCTGTGACGCACACGGAAGTTTCCAAATTGCCCTGCTGAAGCGGATGGAAGTGGAAGGCTAGCCCAAGCCTTATATCTCGACATAGTGGCTCCTATGAAAACTAAAAAGAAACTTAATTCTAGAGTAACACCCTGGATCAACGAGCACATGCGCTCACTCAAGAAAGAATGTCGTAGAGCTGAGCGAATTTGGAGAAAAAACAAACTCACTGTCCACCTAGAGATTTTTAAGAAGTCAGCAGTGGCCTATAACAAAGCACTGCGCTTGGCAAGGCAAGCATATTTTTCAGGCATTATCAATGACAACAAGCAAAATGCCAGAGTCTTATTCTCTACCATTGAACATCTCTTAAACCCCCCCCAGGCTTACAAGGAGTCGCTCCCTGCTTCTAAAGCTAAGTGTGATGAGTTTGCGTCCTTTTTTGCAAACAAAATGTTTAGCATTCGAGCTGGTATTATGAATGCTGCTGCTAGCACTGCAAATGCTGCAAATGGTGCATGGTGCAAAAAGGTAGATCACTCCAGAGGAAGTCTAATATCTTTCTGCACAATTAATGAAGAGGAACTCCGTAAAACTATATCACAGATGACATCATCATCTTGTTCACTGGATGCAATACCCACCCCGTTTCTCAAAGAGGTTTTAGACAGCGTGATTGGAGATATCCTAAGAATTGTAAACAGCTCTCTACTTTCAGGCGTCTTTCCAGACTCACTGAAAACGGCTGTAGTCAGGCCGTTACTCAAGAAACACAACCTTGATCCATTGGTGCTGGGTAATTATAGACCAATCTCTAATCTGCCATTTCTGGGAAAGGTCTTAGAAAAAACTATCTTTCATCAACTGGATGTGTTCCTACAGAACAATAAGGTTCATAACAAATTCCAATCTGGCTTCAGGAAAGGTCATAGCACAGAAACAGCACTTGTAAAAGTAATTAATGATCTTAGGGTGTCCGCTGACAACAAAAATATATCTGTTCTCCTACTCCTTGACTTAACCGCTGCTTTTGACACGATTGATCACAAAATTCTTCTACAACGCATGGAGTACTGGATTGGTTTGTCAGGCACAGCCTTGTCTTGGTTTTACTCTTACCTAACAGGCAGAAGCTATTTTGTCAGCCTAGCTAATTTTGACTCAGACAAACATGACATCTGTTCTGGTATTCCACAGGGCTCAATTCTGGGTCCCTTATTGTTCTCCCTGTATATACTACCACTGGGAGAACTCATCGCCGATCACGGAGTGAACTTCCATTTCTATGCTGATGATACCCAGCTGTATCTTTCGGTAGCTCCAGACGACCCCTGCGCTCTAGACCCATTGTTGACCTGTCTGTCCAGTATAAAATGCTGGATGAGTGAGAACTTTCTTAAGCTAAATGAGGATAAAACAGAAATTCTCATAATTGGCTCCAGTGAGCAGAGAGAATTAATAATAAGTAGACTTGGTAACCTGGCTGTAGAAAGTAACACCACAGTAAAGAACCTGGGGGTTATTATCGACTCTGAATTGAATTTTAATGCACACATTAATCATGTCACCAAGATTGCTTTCTTTCATCTTAGAAATATTGCGCGAATTAGAGACTATCGCTAGACGACGCAAATACGCTGATCCACGCTTTTGTTTTCTCTCGGCTTGATTACTGCAATGCACTCTACTCTGGCCTGCCTAAGAAAACAACTGACAGATTACAACTTGTTCAAAATGCGGCAGCCAGAATTTTAACTAAAACTAGAATGAGAGAACATATCACTCCAGTACTAGCTTCACTACACTGGCTCCCGGTTGTTTTTAGGATTGATTTTAAAATTCTTTTAATAGTTTATAAAGCTCTAAATGGTCTGGCACCTTCCTACCTCTATGACTGCCTAGAGAGACATGATCCAAACCGGACCCTCAGGTCTTCAAGTGCTGACCTACTCGAGGTGCCTAAAATGACATATAAAAAATACGGTGAAGCAGCATTCTGCTTTTACGGACCAACAGTGTGGAATAAACTCCCATTACACTTAAAACAGGCAGCCTCTGTCGATAGCTTTAAAGCACAGCTCAAGACCTATTTCTTCACTCTTGCTTTTAGCTGACTCTTTGGTTGATTTTTAAGTCCTCACTGTATTGCCTATTTTAATGTTTTATGCTTTTGCTTTTATTTTATTTTATTTTTTGTTTGCTTTATTGTTAAATTGGTTGTAACTGTAACTGTATTCTTGCTCTGTAAAGCACTTTGCGCTGCATTTCATGTCATGAAAGGTGCTATACAAATAAAGTTTATTATTATTATTATTATTATTATATGGGCTAGCCCTGCGGAACAAGGAAGCGCGCCCGAGATGCGAACGCTTCAGAGCCGAAGGAGGCGTCTACCTTTATATGTCTATGTCAGTGGTTCTCAGCCTTTTCAGGCCACGACCCCCCAAAATAATCATATTTGAACTGAGCATTTTGTTCAACTCTGTTCCATTGTGAAAATAGCCGATCTACAAGCTCCTAACGCGTTGTGAGCTTTTAGATCGACTATTTTCACAATTTTAGCCTCTTTCTTACACTATTTGACAATTTGGCCAATGTTTTATATATAGTTTGTTGATTATTATTGATGCAGTAATGGTCTTTTCCTTTGTTTTTGTTGTTTAGTTATTAAAAAGGTCTTAAAGGTCCTTAAATTGTCACTTCACTGTCATCTGGGGACGCCCCCCAAATTATGTGGGGACCCCCCTGGGGGTCCCAACCCACAGATTGAGAACCACTGGTCTATGTTATAAACCACTGTTAAATATTGGAATGCAGCCAGTCCACTAGATGGCGCTCGCGTGCTGTCTTTTGGTCCTTGTGTATGATGTCACATCCAGGTCAACAGTGAGTGGATCAGTGGGATATTTCTGGCAGAGACCCTTGAGGGGTGATTTCCATCTATGGTGATTTCACCCTTCTGCGATTTGCCTCCATAGTGTTTACATACAGCTCATCAGACACAAGCCAACAACCTATTATTTGTAAAGGTAAAGTTACTTCTACTAACTGTGTGCTGTGTTATTATTATCTTGTTCTCTTGATGATGTTATTGCTCTTTTATATTTTACCATTTGGAAATTGCCTTTAGATTGGTTTGAGAATGCTAGCAATGCTAACTATGCTACCTGCCTGTGTACACACACATAGGCTACAAGCTACAAGCTCACAATCGCGACGCGTTGTGAGCTTGTAGATCTGCTATTTTCAAACATTGTAGTACTTTTACTTTTAGTACTTTAAGTACATTTTTATACATTTTATAGATACATTTTACTTGTAACAGAGGCATCGAAGCAAAAAGCAGATTTCCCCAGTTCAGAATGAACAGGTGGAACCTCAAGTGTAAGCCAGTCACTTGAGCGGGTCTGGTAAGTGCTTTTTTTCCATTCTAATAATAATGTAAGGTAGGGTGGAACCTTCCCATCGATAGCCTTAAAAATGAACTGATACCAGTGCCTATCTCTTCTCTCAGAGAGGGAGGACCAACCTACCCTGTCATAAAGGGTACAATGATGGGTGCTGTAGCTTTCACCCGTGATGAATCTGAGTGCAGAGTGATAAACTGTGTCTAGGGGTAAAAGGGTAGTAGGAGCAGCATTTCTATAAATTACATCACCGTAATCCAGTACTGACATAAATACAGCTTCAACGATCCTTTTCCTGCAGATCATCGGGAAGCTGACCTTATTTCTGTAAAGAAATCCAATTTATTGTCTTAATTTGGTGGTGAGCTCAGCAATGTGATGTTTGAATGATAGTTTTTCATCAAGCCAAATACCCAGATATTTATATTCTGTAACTCTGTCAATAGAGGATCCACTAAAATGTAAATAGTTATAGTCTATGTTTTTAGCTCTTGAAAATAGCATATATTTAGTTTTATTTGAGTTCAGGACTAGTTTAAGTGCGATGAGTGCATCTTGCAGGGAGTTGAAAGCTTGTTGGAGTTTTTCCATTGCCACTTGGACTGTGTCAGCTGTACAGTAAATAATGGTGTCATCGGCATATAGATGGGAATGACAGTCTTTTAGCTTGGAGACTATATTATTTATGTAGATGGTAAAAAGGACTGGGCCTAAGACGGAACCTTGAGGCACACCATTGGTAACCTGCAGGAATTCCGATCTAGCATCCCCTCCCTTGACACACTGACGCCTGCCGGTTAAATAGTCCTGGAACCAACGATGGGCCATATTGTCAAGGCCAATAAGTTTCTCTAAAAGCAGGCCATGGTTTACAGTGTCAAACGCCTTCGAGAGATCAACAAATATTGCAGCACAGTGTTGTTTATTGTCTAATGCATTAATTATATGGTTTTTGACTAAGGTGACTGCTGATACAGTACTGTGATTTGCTCGAAAACCTGATTGTTGTGGGCTTAAAACTGAAAATGTTGAAAGAAACGGCTTGAGTTGGTTGTTGACTAATGATTCCATGATTTTAGCTAGACAGGGCAGTTTTGAGATTGGCCTGTAATTGTTTAAGTCCTCTCTATCACCACCTTTAAAAAGAGGGGTCACATGGGCCGTTTTCCACAAACTGGGGAAAACACCTTCACAGATAGAAAGATTAAAAATATGTGCAAGAGGCTCTGCAATAATTGGAGCAGCTAATTTAATAAAAAATGGGTCCAAATTATCCTCCCCCGGTGAACTTTTTGCATTAACTGTTATTAATTCATCCAGAACAGTACGAGGGGTAAAAGGTTTAAAAGAAAAACATTGGCGGTGGTCCAAACGACACATGTCACTGTTGGTATTTACAAGGGGTCCTGCATATGTATTTTCAAATAAGTTCCCTGCATCCTCAAAGTGTCTATTAAAAGCCAGGCAGATTTCAGCTTTGTCTCTAAGCACCAAATTATCATATTTAATATGTATAGGCAGTGTATTTGTGGATTTGTTCTTGTTTAGATCAATAGCTTTCCAAAAAATGGCTGGGTTGGAGTATGAGCTAGTGATGAGATCTAAAAAGTATTTTGATTTGGCTTTCCTTACTGCGGTGGTACATGTATTTCTGAGTTGTTTAAAGGACAACCAGAGTGCGGGATTTCCCGTGCGTCTAGCACGAGACCAAACACTATACCTTTTTTTAAATAGGGCTGATAGCTCCTGAGAGAACCACGGTGTTGTTCTATCCTTTACTCTGAATTGCTTCAGTGGAGCATGCCTGTCAACAGCTGAGTTAAAAATATGTATAAAAAATTCTAGGGCCGGTTGTAGCTCTGAGAGTTCTGTTGTGAGGTGAATATCACTATGGTGTAGATCGGCTAAAAACGTGTGTTCATTAAAATGTCTAAAAAATCTTTTAGTGACCATGCAAGAATTTGTTTTTGTTAAACGTGTACTCCTAACACAGGCAATTGGGCAGTGGTCGCTTTGACCAAGCTCAAAAACACCACTGGCCACGATTTTATCAGGTTTATTTGAAAATAAAAGATCAATAAGGGTATCCTTGGTATTGTCCTTCAAATTTGGTCTGGTAGTCTCAGTTATCAGCTGGGTTAGATTTAAGCTACTGCAAATTTCTTTGAAGCGGTCAGATGAAGCATTAATCCAGTTTTGGTTAAGATCACCCATAACGATACATTCATTGTCTAAGTATTTGGATATTAAACCTGCTAAGGCATGAATGGAATCCGACACAGCAGAAGGAGGTCTATAAACACCTACCACAACTTGTTATATATATGAGCATAACCGTGGTTTCCCTCAGCAAGGCCAGATAAATCACTAGTAGTTCTACTGTAGGCCTACATTTTCTCTGCACTATTGTTGAAGTTGCATGTATTTGATGAATATTTTATGAACATTTTTCATTTTCTTTGGGACATTTAATACAGTTTAGGGAGTTCTGCTCAAGTGAATTATTTATATTTTTCCACACCTGACAATAATATACTAATAATGGGTGTGATATAGTAAAGATTTTATTACGACATCATATGTGTTGCTATGACAACCCATGGTCACTACAAAGTAAAGGAGAACATTCGGTAGCACTTTACAATAATGACCCGTTATAAAGCATTTATAAACGTTTATAAGTAGTTTGTAGACTATTAACAAATCATTAACAACCTGTTTGTTGACATTCGTAAATGATTACTAGAACCTTTATAACTACAGTTACAAATAATTTGTAAAGTATTAGTAAGTAGTGAACTATTCATGACTAAGCCATTTATATACATCTGTAAAATATTATTAAATCATTTGTAACGACCCATTCTAAAGCATTTATAAATGTTTATAAGCAGTTTGTAGACTATTAACAAATCATTAACAACCTGTTTATTGACATTCGTAAATGATTACTAAAACCTTTATAACTACGGTTACAAATCATCTATAAAGGTATTAGTAACTATTCATGAATAAGCCATGTATAATACATCTGTAAATGATTATTAAATCATTTGTAACTGATGTTACATAATATATACAAGCTATTGGTAGCTTGTTCATGTTTAACATATGCTTTGTTAAACATTCCTAAAGTATCTATAAATCCTTATTACATGTTATTATGTGCCCTATAGTAAAGTGAAGACAGTTCATCATTTACAACTGTCTGTTAATGTGTTTGTTCATGTTTAACATGCTTTGTAAAACATTCCTAAAATATCTATAAATCCTTTGTACATGTTATTATGTGCCCTACAGTAAAGTGAAGACAGTTCATCATTTATGACTGTCTGTTAATGTGGACTTTCTCCTTACCTGTTGCAAACTACCTGGCTTTCATGAATGCAGACACCAAACAATTACTAGAATTATCATTCATGTTAAGCAAATGATGCGTAAGACATTCGTAAAGAGTATGTAAACCATTTGTGGTGTTAGGGACCAAAAAAGTCACTACAAAGTACTACCAATCAACTCTAAATTGCCTGAAACGTACTCCTAACAGGTTTTTGGGGGGACGATTTTGGCCTCCACACTTAGTGATTATTTCGGATTTAACTTTCGTTTCGGTGGTGACCAACTTTCATTTCGGTAGTTTGATTACAAAATGTAAGTTGTGTAAAAAATAATCTGACTATACTAAGTTGTTATTTGTTTGTTTAAGTCAGGCTATACTCTACTCAGAGTCATAAGTTTACAAAATGTACTAAAGTACAGTGAACGTCTGTGCGGTTTGTCTTCATCACTGAAAATAACGTACATGTAAACCGATGTCATGTGCAGTTGGGGTGAAGAAACACAACCATTTCACTCCTAATAATACCTATTTGATTTGACATCCTGACTTGCTGCTGTAACTGAGGCTTGAACCTGTTACCTGCGGCTCACTAGTCAGTGACTCTATCCATTCACCTACAGCTGTTTCCTTGGAATCTGTGGTTCTGAAACGTTTTGTTGTCAACCCCCCAAATTGACATGTATTTGGGCAGTGGACCCCAATGTGAAAAGATGTAGTGTCAGGGCCCCCCATGAAAAAGATTTATATTTATGCTGTAACACATTTTTTTTAAAGTTATTTGTCTTGTTTGTTGTTCAAGTCAAAGCACCAGGAAGGCTGTACTTGTCAGCCATCTGTTAGCTCAATGGGTTGAGACGCAGTATTCATGATCCAGAGGCCATGAGTTCAAATCCCATTGATGTCTTTCCTATGATTCTTTCCTTTGCAGACTGGCTTCCAGAAGATCAACTGAAAACTACCAGGAAGGCTATATTTGTCATCCAACTGTTAGCTCAATGGGTTGAGACGCAATATACATGATCCAGAGGCCATGAGTTCAAATCCCATTGATGTCTTTCCTATGATTCTTTCCTTTGCAGACTGGCTTCCAGAAGATCAACTGAAAACTACCAGGAAGGCTGAACTTGTCAGCCATCTGTTAGCTCAATGGGTTGAGACGCAGTATTCATGATCCAGAGGCCATGAGTTCAAATCCCATTGATCTCTTTCCTATGATTCTTTCCTTTGCAGACTGGCTTCCAGAAGATCAACTGAAAACTACCAGGAAGGCTGAACTTGTCAGCCATCTGTTAGCTCAATGGGTTGAGACGCAGTATTCATGATCCAGAGGCCATGAGTTCAAATCCCATTGATGTCTTTCCTATGATTCTTTCCTTTGCAGACTGGCTTCCAGAAGATCAACTGAAAACTACAAGGAAGGCTGTACTTGTCAGCCATCTGTTAGCTCAATGGGTTGAGACGCAGTATTCATGATCCAGAGGCCATGAGTTCAAATCCCATTGATGTCTTTCCTATGATTCTTTCCTTTGCAGACTGGCTTCCAGAAGATCAACTGAAAACTACCAGGAAGGCTGTACTTGTCAGCCATCTGTTAGCTCAATGGGTTGAGACGCAGTATACATGATCCAGAGGCCATGAGTTCAAATCCCACTGGTGTCTTTACTGTGATGCTTTCCTTTGCAGACTAACTTCTAGAAAAACAAGTTAAAACCACCAGGAAACCTGTAACTCTCAGCCAACAGCTTAGCTCAACTGGTAGAGCGTCTGTCCAATAACATGACTTGACTTGACTTGAGTGGGTTCGATTCCCACTCGAGTCAAGTGTCCCCGGTAACTTGAGGCAACGGATAAATTGACTGATATCCTTAGTGATGCTTCCCTTTGCAGACTAACTTCTAGAAAAACAAGTTAAAACCACCAGGAAACCTGTAACTCTCAGCCAACAGCTTAGCTCAACTGGTAGAGCGTCTGTCCAATAACATGACTTGACCTGACTTGAGTGGGTTCGATTCCCACTCCGAGTCATGTGTCCCCGGTAACTTGGGGCAACGGATAAATTGACTGATATTCTTCGTGATTTTTCCCTTTGCAGAATAACTTATAGAAAAACAAGTTAAAACCACCAGGAAACCTGTAACTCTCAGCCAACAGCATAGCTGAACTGGTAGAACGTCTGTCCAATAACATGACTTGACTTGAGTGGGTTTGATTCCCACTCGAGGCAAGTGTCCCCGGTAACTTGGGGCAACGGATAAATTGACTGATATCCGTAGAATAACTTGTAGGAGTGTGCTGGTTCAAATCCAGTTCAACCCAGGACCGAGCGGCCCTGGGTTCGATTCCCACTCCGAGTCATGTGTCCCCGGTAACTTGGGGCAACGGATAAATTGACTGATATTCTTCGTGATGCTTCCCTTTGCAGAATAACTTATAAAAAAACAAGTTAAAACCACCAGGAAACCTGTAACTCTCAGCCAACAGCATAGCTCAACTGGTAGAGCGTCTGTCCAATAACATGACTTGACTTGACTTGAGTGGGTTTGATTCCCACTCGAGGCAAGTGTCCCCGGTAACTTGGGGCAACGGATAAATTGACTGATATCCGTAGAATAACTTGTAGGAGTGTCCTGGTTCAAATCCAGTCACCACCTTAGTAACTGAAACCGAATCTGGCCAATTCGGTCTCAGTTACTGAGATAGATAGAGGGTGTGTAGAGTAGGCGGAGTAGAGTAGTGAGTAGAGTAAAGAGGGAATATAGTCGGGGAGTAGGGGGAGGAGTAGGAGTAGGTCCCAGAAGGGCCCAGAGTAGGGGGAGGAGTAGGAATAGGGGGAGGAGTAGGAGTAGGGGGAGGAGTAGGAATAGGGCCCAGAGTAGGGGGAGAAGTAGGGATAGGGGGAGGAGTAGGGCCCAGAGTAGGGGGGGGAGGAGTAGGGCCCAGAGTAGGGGTAGGAGTAGGAATAGGGCCCAGAGTAGGGCCCAGAGTAGGGGGAGAAGTAGGAATAGGGCCCAGAGTAGGGGGAGGAGTAGGGCCCAGAGTAGGAGTAGGGCCCAGAGTAGGGGGAGGAGTAGGACCCGGGGGAGGAGGGGCCCGGGGGAGGAGTAGAGGGCCAGGAGAGGCTCTATTCCTACTTCTCCCCCTACTCTGGGCCCTACTCCTACTCCTCCCCCTACTATGGGCCCTACTCCTCCCCCTATCCCTACTTCTCCCCCTACTCTGGGCCCTATTCCTACTCCTCCCCCTACTCCTACTCCTCCCCCTACTCTGGCCCCTACTCCTCCCCCTATTCCTACTCCTCCCCCTACTCTGGGCCCTTCTGGGACCTACTCCTACTCCCCGACTATATTCCCTCTTTACTCTACCCCTACTCTACTCACTACTCTACTCCGCCTACTCTACACACCCTCTGTCTATCTCAGTAACTGAGACCGAATTGGCCAGATTCGGTTTCAGTTACTAAGGTGGTGACTGGATTTGAACCAGGACACTCCTACAAGTTATTCTACGGATATCAGTCAATTTATCCGTTGCCCCAAGTTACCTGGGACACTTGACTCGAGTGGGAATCGAACCCACTCAAGTCAAGTCAAGTCATGTTATTGGACAGACGATCTACCAGTCGAGCTATGCTGTTGGCTGAGGGTTACAGGTTTCCTGGTGGTTTTAACTTGTTTTCTAGAAGTTAGTCTGCAAAGGGAAGCATCACTAAGGATATCAGTCAATTTATCCATTGCCCCAGGATACCGGGGACACTTGACTCGAGTGGGAATCGAACCCACTCAAGTCAAGTCATGTTATTGGACAGACACTCTACCAGTTGAGCTATGCTGTAGGCTGAGAGTTACAGGTTTCCTGGTGGTTTTAACTTGTTTTTCTAGAAGTTAGTTTGAAAGGGAAGCATCACTAAGGATATCAGTCAATTTATCCGTTGCCCCAAGTTACTGGGGACACTTGACTCGAGTGGGAATCGAACCCACTCAAGTCAAGTCATGTTATTTGACAGACGCTCTACCAGTTGAGCTATGCTGTTGGCTGTGAGTTACAGGTTTCCTGGTGGTTTTAACTTGTTTTTCTAGAAGTTAGTCTGCAAAGGAAAGCATCACAGTAAAGACACCAGTGGGATTTGAACTCATGGCCTCTGGATCATGTATACTGCGTCTCAACCCATTGAGCTAACAGATGGCTGACAAGTACAGCCTTCCTGGTAGTTTTCAGTTGATCTTCTGGAAGCCAGTCTGCAAAGGAAAGAATCATAGGAAAGACATCAATGGGATTTGAACTCATGGCCTCTGGATCATGAATACTGCGTCTCAACCCATTGAGCTAACAGATGGCTGACAAGTACAGCCTTCCTGGTAGTTTTCAGTTGATCTTCTGGAAGCCAGTCTGCAAAGGAAAGAATCATAGGAAAGACATCAATGGGATTTGAACTCATGGCCTCTGGATCATGAATACTGCGTCTCAACCCATTGAGCTAACAGATGGCTGACAAGTACAGCCTTCCTGGTAATTTTCAGTTGATCTTCTGGAAGCCAGTCTGCAAAGGAAAGAATCATAGGAAAGACATCAATGGGATTTGAACTCATGGCCTCTGGATCATGTATACTGCGTCTCAACCCATTGAGCTAACAGTTGGATGACAAATATAGCCTTCCTGGTAGTTTTCAGTTGATCTTCTGGAAGCCAGTCTGCAAAGGAAAGAATCATAGGAAAGACATCAATGGGATTTGAACTCATGGCCTCTGGATCATGTATATTGCGTCTCAACCCATTGAGCTAACAGATGGCTGACAAGTACAGCCTTCCTGGTGCTTTGACTTGAACAACAAACAAGACAAATAACTTTAAAAAAATGTGTTACAGCATAAATATAAATATTTTTCATGGGGGGCCCTGACACTACATCTTTTCACATTGGGGTCCACTGCCCAAATACATGTCAATTTGGGGGGTTGACAACAAAACGTTTCAGAACCACAGATTCCAAGGAAACAGCTCTAGGTGAATGGATAGAGTCACTGACTAGTGAGCCGCAGGTAACAGGTTCAAGCCTCAGCTACAGCAGCAAGTCAGGATGTCAAATCAAATAGGTATTATTAGGAGTGAAATGGTTGTGTTTCTTCACCCCAACTGCACATGACATCAGTTTACATGTACGTTATTTTCAGTGATGAAGACAAACCGCACAGACGTTCACTGTACTTTAGTACATTTTGTAAACTTATGACTCTGAGTAGAGTATAGCCTGACTTAAACAAACAAATAACAACTTAGTATAGTCAGATTATTTTTTACACAACTTACATTTTGTAATCAAACTACCGAAATGAAAGTTGGTCACCACCGAAACGAAAGTTAAATCCGAAATAATCACTAAGTGTGGAGGCCAAAATCGTCCCCCCAAAAACCTGTTAGGAGTACGTTTCAGGCAATTTAGAGTTGATTGGTAGTACTTTGTAGTGACTTTTTTGGTCCCTAACACCACAAATGGTTTACATACTCTTTACGAATGTCTTACGCATCATTTACTTAACATCAATGATAATTCTAGTAATTGTTTGGTGTCTGCATTCATGAAAGCCAGGTAGTTTGCAACAGGTAAGGAGAAAGTCCACATTAACAGACAGTCATAAATGATGAACTGTCTTCACTTTACTGTAGGGCACATAATAACATGTACAAAGGATTTATAGATATTTTAGGAATGTTTTACAAAGCATGTTAAACATGAACAAACACATTAACAGACAGTTGTAAATGATGAACTGTCTTCACTTTACTATAGGGCACATAATAACATGTACTAAGGATTTATAGATACTTTAGGAATGTTTAACAAAGCATATGTTAAACATGAACAAGCTACCAATAGCTTGTATATATTATGTAACATCAGTTACAAATGATTTAATAATCATTTACAGATGTATTATACATGGCTTATTCATGAATAGTTACTAATACCTTTATAGATGATTTGTAACCGTAGTTATAAAGGTTTTAGTAATCATTTACGAATGTCAATAAACAGGTTGTTAATGATTTGTTAATAGTCTACAAACTGCTTATAAACGTTTATAAATGCTTTAGAATGGGTCGTTACAAATGATTTAATAATATTTTACAGATGTATATAAATGGCTTATTCATGAATAGTTCACTACTTACTAATACTTTACAAATGATTTGTAACTGTAGTTATAAAGGTTTTAGTAATCATTTACAAATGTCAACAAACAGGTTGTTAATGATTTGTTAATAGTCTACAAACTACTTATAAACGTTTATAAGCCCAGAGATCTCTGTTAAGTACATTTCTCTAACTTTTAACTTAATGCTTGATTAATAAATACATTTAATTTGAACTTGTCTTGTCTTGTCTGCTCTTAATTTCACCGACACACGACAAATTATTTCATTGCACAATTTGTCTGTTGTTTAAATAACTTAGATGTCAGGGCCGCTTTGCGGCCCTCACATCTAGTTTAACAAATAAAAAATCACACCCAGTGTGAAGTGGGCGGTGTGGTCACAGTGGTCATCACAGTGATGGAAGTGATTCACTTAAAAAAAAACATAAAAGTGTTTTTTTTAAGTCCATACTGCTATTCATAGGGCTGCACATGCGTCATGTGTTTCGCTATCCAATCACAGTCCTGAATTTGCAAAGTCAGCCAAACACATTACAGCTAGTGGTGATGACACAAGATGTAATGTGATTGGCTAACTTTGCAAAAGTATTGATTTGCATTGACTGTGGAAGGGTTAGGGTTGTAGACTGCCTTGTAGACTATTGGCCAATCACGGTGCAGGATTGGTCAGTGTCCAAACCTCACTTATAGGGGGCGGTTACACCGCCCCAAAAACACATCATTACGAAACAAAATATAATAATAATAATAACTAGAAAAAGTGCTCCTCGGAGCACAAGTCTCCGCCAGCAGACTTGTGTTGGGAATGTTGGGAATGTTCTAATTCTTATGTTCTAATTCTTTCAAAAAAATAGAACATGTTACTGTGTCAAAGTAACATGACACAAGTGTCCTATCCGTCTGTATAACTGTCCTATCCGTCCTGTCTGTATAAGTGTCCTGTCTGTATAAGTGTCCTATCCGTCCTGTCTGTATAAGTGTCCTATCCGTCCTGTCTATGTAAGTGTTCTATCCGTCCTGTCTGTGTAAGTGTCCTGTCTGTATAAGTGTCTTATCCGTCCTGTCTGTCTGTGTAAGTGTCCTATCCAATTGTTACAGTATCCGCCATTTCGTGATTATTCCTGTCTTACCTCACTTTGAAAGAGGCTAAGACTCTTTCAAAGTGACACATGTATTTATAGGCCGCTATACGTCACTAGCCAATCAGATCACACTATTTCACCGTATTGTCACGTGTCACGTGAGGCTTGACCAATGTTAGCTTGACATGTGGAAATTGAAAACAATGTCTCCTGGCGGAGACAATAATGACATGTGACGTGGCTCTGTAAGATGCTCTGTAAGAGATATTTATGAACCATGACGGCTAATTATAGCTCTGCACACACGTCATGCGAAGTCCGTCTCCCCTCGGCTCCCCGCTTTGCTTTGCTTTGCGGCCCTAACCTCTAGCCATGTCTGCACACACGTCAGACCTGGCCTATATGGCCTATGACCCCCTAGATCCGAGGTCCAAAACTCATCAGATGTCAGGGCCGCTTCAAACTCTCCAAACATTTCCTCTGTCATCCCTTCTAAATAGTCAATTTCCTCCTCATCCTTCAATGGTGTGGCTAACAGTCTGATACAATCATCATAGGCCTAATATATAGTCCAGGTCTGCACACACATCATGTGAAGTCCGGCTTCTCTGGCCTCCCCTCTCCTCCCGGCTCCTCTCCTCCCCTCTCCTCCCTCCCCGATTTGCTTTGCGGCCATAGCCTCTAGTCACATCCTCCCAACCTCCCAACCTCGGTCATGTTATAAAGAGGTCAGACTTCCTGTATCTGGTTGCTATGGCAACCTGCCAGATCAGGCTGAGGGTCTGATAGGCAAATCAGATAATCAATCAAACCGAGAGTCCAATCATAGATCGAGGTAGGGTAAGTTGCCTAAAACATAGCCATAGCTCTGATCAACAGTCTGTGGCAAATCTCGGGGCAAATGGAGTGATCCTGTACGTGCTTGCTTACCCCGCACGAAATTTCGGAGCTTTTGTCAATTATATAGTATATAGTAAGATGAAGACAGGTTGAAAATGGGTGAACTCGTCAATCCTGATGTGAAAGAAAAATATTAGTATAGAAGAACAAAAAGATTGTTTGGTTGACAGCACCTCAGTAAAACTATGAAGGTGCTGTGAAGTTGGGAGGCACAAGGGGAAAATGAATGACCCCTGCTGGTGGAGCTTCCTCACCACAAGTATATAATTCTAAGGGGTTTACGGTTTTATGTCCCACAAAGGTTTGATAGTCTTGCAACATACTTTTGTGAGCCGTAGCTTTGATCTAAAAAAAAATAAAAATAAAAGGCATTAAAAACAACATCGTACAGTCATTACATGTGGTGTTAATGACTGTCTGTAGATCCTATTGCTTACATGTTAGACTACAACTTTTACTTTGAAGGACAAAGACCATGTGATTTAACACATAGTCACGTGACTTCTTTGTTTTGATGAAAAATGTAGATTTAAAGATGACTGACATTTTGAAAAACAAAGACAAAAAAACATGTTTTCCTTTGTCAGTCCCAAATCAAAATACGCCAAAATACTAATCAGAATATTAGAAAAATGGAGCATTTTCCTGATTTTTGGGTAGGCGACAAATTTGGAAAAATGAAGCCATTCTTTGATTTTTGTTCTGGGATAAAAAAATGTCAAAACCCGTTTTTAAGAGCTTTTTTCAGTGTCAGTCCCAAATCAAAAGATGCCAAAAGACTAATCAGAATATCAGAAAAATGGAGCATTTTCCTGATTTTTGGGTAGGCTAGAAATTTGGAAAATTGAAGCCATTCTTTGATTTTTGTTCTGGGATGAAAAAATGGCAAAAGCCGTTTTTAAGAGATTTTTTCAGTGTCAGTCCCAAATCAAAAGAAGCCAAAATACTAAGCAGAATATCAGAAAAATTGAGCATTTTCCTGATTTTTGGGTAGGCTAGAAAATTGGAAAAATGAAGACATTCTTTGATTTTTATTCTGGGATGAAAGATTTGAAAAAAAAACTATTTTGAGCTTTTCTCAGTGTCAGTCCCAAATCAAAACAAGACAAAATACTAAGCAGAATATCAGAAAAATGGAGCATTTTCCTGATTTTTTGGTGGGATAGAAAATTGAAAAAATGAAGCAATGTTTTATCTAGGTTCTGAAACGAAAATCAGTAAAATAGACTTGAGAAGTGAATTCGAATTGAATCTCAGATTATACTAAGATTCCTTCACAGGCTTATGGGATTTTAGTATAATCTGAGCTTCAAATTGGAAGTGAATATTTGAAAAATTGAGCAATATCTAATTTGGGGTCTGAAAGGAAAATCAGTAAAATAATTTTTTAAAAAGTGAATTGGACTGAAATGTAAGATTATACTAAGATCCCCTGACCCATGTCCACAGTAAGATGAACATTTTAAAGTATGAATGGGGTTACTAGCAGTAAGTATGTAGGATTAGTAGCCTGTACTCGTTTCCCTTTGCCGCATCCACAATGCATGGGGCGCTTAAAGTTAAATATCTCCCAAACTACAAATGATTTCAAAGAAAAAATCTCAAGCATGCATGTCGGTCAGGGGATCTTAGTATAATCTCACATTCTATTCCAATTCACGAATTCACTTCTCAAGTCTATCTTACTGATTTTCGTTTCAGAACCTAAATAAAACATTGCTTGTTTCTGTCTGCGTCTGTGATGTATGTCCTGTAATGTACTTTGTGTAATGTATTGTGTATGTCCTGCCTGTATCTTGAACGGTGACGTCATGGACACAAAGCAAATTTCGGTGAAAGCTGACAATAAAGTTGTATCGTATCGTATCGTATCGTATTGCTTCATTTTTTCAATTTTCTATCCCACCAAAAAAACAGGAAAATGCTCCATTTTTCTGATATTCTGCTTAGTATTTTGGCTTCTTTTGATTTGGGACTGACACTGAGAAAAGCTCAAAATAGTTTTTTTTTCCAAATCTTTCATCCCAGAATAAAAATCAAAGAATGTCTTTGCCATTTTTCCAATTTTCTAGCCTTTTCTAGCCTGTTTCGTTTCGGTAAAATTTATTTTACCGAAACGAAAGTTAAATCCGGAAAAATCACTAAGTGTGGAGGCCAAAATCGTCCCCCCAAAAACCTGTTAGGAGTACGTTTCAGGCAATTTAGAGTTGATTGGTAATTTTCGTTTCGGTAAAATTTATTTTACCGAAGCGAAAGTTAAATCCGAAAAAATCACTAAGTGTGGAGGCCAAAATCGTCCCCCCAAAAACCTGTTAGGAGTATGTTTCAGGCAATTTAGAGTTGATTGGTAAATTTATTTTACCGAAACGACAGTTAAATCCGAAAAAATCACTAAGTGTGGAGGCCAAAATCGTCCCCCTAAAAACCTGTTAGGATTACGTTTCAGGCAATTTAGAGTTGATTGGTAATTTTCGTTTCGGTAAAATTTATTTTACCGAAACGAAAATTAAATCCGAAAAAAAAAATCACTAAGTGTGGAGGCCAAAATCGTCGCCCCAAAAACCTGTTAGGAGTACGTTTCAGCCAATTTAGAGTTGATTGGTAGTACTTTGTAGTGACTTTTTTTGGTCCCTAACATTCATCAAGCTCTGGACTTAGTAAATTTATTTTTTCACCATTGTGTCACTACCGAAACGAAAGTTTGTCACTACCGAAACGAAAGTTAAATCCGAAAAAATCACTAATTGTGGAGGCCAAAATCGTCCCCCCAACCCAAAAACCTGTTCGGAGTACGTTTCAGGCAATTTAGAGTTGATTGGTAATTTTGATTGGTAAATTTTACCGAAACGAAAATTACCAATTTCGGTAAAATGTATTTTCGGTAGTGACACAATGGTGAAAAAATAAATTTACTAAGTCCAGAGCTCGATGACTGTTAAGGACCAAAAAAAGTCACTACAAAGTACTACCAATCAACTCTAAATTGCCTAAAACGTACTCCTAACACGTTTTTTGGGGGACGATTTTGGCCTAGACACTTAGTGATTTTTTCGCATTTAACTTTCGTTTCGATAAAATAAATTTTACCGAAACGAAAATTACCAATCAACTCTAAATTGCCTGAAACGTACTCCTAACAGGTTTTTGGGGGGACGATTTTGGCCTTCACACTTAGTGATTTTTTCGGATTTAACTTTCGTTTCGGTAAAATAAATTTACCAATCAACTCTACATTGCCTGAAACGTACTCCTAACAGGTTTTTGGGGGGACGATTTTGGCCTCCACACTTAGTGATTTTTTCGGATTTAACTTTCGTTTCGGTAAAATAAATTTTACCGAAACGAAAATTACCAATCAACTCTAAATTGCCTGAAACGTACTCCTAACAGGTTTTTGGGGGGACGATTTTGGCCTTCACACTTAGTGATTTTTTCGGATTTAACTTTCGTTTCGGTAAAATAAATTTACCAATCAACTCTACATTGCCTGAAACGTACTCCTAACAGGTTTTTGGGGGGACGATTTTGGCCTCCACACTTAGTGATTTTTTCGGATTTAACTTTCGTTTGGGTAAAATAAATTTTACCGAAACGAAAATTACCAATCAACTCTAAATTGCCTGAAACGTACTCCTAACAGGTTTTTGGGGGGACGATTTTGGCCTTCACACTTAGTGATTTTTTCGGATTTAACTTTCGTTTCGGTAAAATAAATTTACCAATCAACTCTACATTGCCTGAAACGTACTCCTAACAGGTTTTTAGGGGGACGATTTTGGCCTCCACACTTAGTGATTTTTTCGGATTTAACTGTCGTTTCGGTAAAATAAATTTACCAATCAACTCTAAATTGCCTGAAACGTACTCCTAACAGGTTTTTGGGGGGACGATTTTGGCCTTCACACTTAGTGATTTTTTCGGATTTAACTTTCGTTTCGGTAAAATAAATTTTACCGAAACGAAAATTACCAATCAACTCTAAATTGCCTGAAACGTACTCCTAACAGGTTTTTGGGGGGACGATTTTGGCCTCCACACTTAGTGATTTTTTCGGATTTAACTTTCGTTTCGGTAAAATAAATTTTACCGAAACGAAACATTTTCCTGATTTTTTTGGGTAGGCTAGAAAATTGGAAAAATGGCAAAGACATTCTTTGATTTTTATTCTGGGATGAAAGATTTGGAAAAAAAAAATATTTTGAGCTTTTCTCAGTGTCAGTCCCAAATCAAAAGAAGCCAAAATACTAAGCACAATATCAGAAAAATGGAGCATTTTCCTGTTTTTTTGGTGGGATAGAAAATTGAAAAAATGAAGCAATACGATACGATACGATACGATACAACTTTATTGTCAGCTTTCACCGAAATTTGCTTTGTGTCCATGACGTCACCGTTCAAGATACAGGCAGGACATACACAATACATTACACAAAGTACATTACAGGACATACAGCACAGAAGCAGACAGAAACAAGCAATGTTTTATTTAGGTTCTGAAACGAAAATCAGTAAGATAGACTTGAGAAGTGAATTCGAATTGAATCTCAGATTATACTAAGATACCTTCACAGGGCCCGGGGGATCTTAGTATAATCTGAGCTTCAAATTGGAAGTGAATATTTGAAAAATTGAGCAATATCTAATTTGGGGTTTGAAAGGAAAATCAGTAAAATAATTGTTTAAAAAGTGAATTGGAATAGAATGTGAGATTATTCTAAGATCCCCTGACCATGCATGCTTGAGATTTTTTTTTTTTTTTTAATCATTTGTAGTTTTGGAGATATTTAACTTTAAGCGCCCAATGCATTGTCAATGCGGAAACTGACATTTACACAGGCTACTAATCCTACATACTTACTGCTAGTAACCCCATTCATACTTTAAAATGTTCATCTTACTGTGGACATGTTTGCCTTAAAAGGAATCTTTGAAATGTTTAATAGTTTTAGAATTGTACTCCTTTAAAAGTTCAGAGATTTATAATGGAGGTCAATGGAGGATTTTGGCACCTAAAAAATAAACAAAAAAAAACTTTCACCTAGAAACTCCATTCACAATTTTAAAATTCCACCTGACTGTGGACATGCATGCTTAAGATTTTTTCTTTGAAATCATTTGTAGTTTTGGAGATGTTTAACTTTAAGCGCCCAATGCATTGTCAATGCGGCAATGGACATTTAAAGGCAGGCTTACAACTACATACTTACGCCTAGTAACCTCATTCATACTTTAAAATGTTCATCTTACTGTGGACATGTCTGCCTGAAAAGGAATCTTTGAAATGTTTAATAGTTTTAGAATTGTACTCCTTTAAAAGTTCAGAGATTTATAATGGAGGCGGATGGAAGGTTAGGGTTAGGGTTAAGGGACCTCAAAAAAACACTTTCACCTAGAAACTCCATTCACAGTTCTAAAATTCCACCTTACTGTGGACATGCATGCGTGAGATTTTTTTCTTTTAAATTATTTTGCTTGGATAGAGAAAGGTTGATAACAAAGTAGATTTTCTCCTAATTTGTGTCTCTAAAAAAAGCCATTTTAGTATGAAAATCTTGTATATATTGTGTGGCTTGTGATGATTGGGTCCAATATTTAGTTCAGTAACCATGGAAAATGAAACTGTTTGAGAACCACTGTGATCAAAGAGGCAGCCATAGGTGAATGGGCACAGTGACTGTCTGGTGAGTAAGGTCACAGGTTCAAGACCTGACTACGGCAGTGTGCCTCTCAACTGCTCCCCTGCTTCATGTAAAATCCTGCTGCAAGCAATTATGTATCCGAATATTTTCAAAAAGCACTGAAATGTTAAAACTAGCGTTTCTAAGAAGGGGGAGTATGTGACACAGGTGAGTTTGATTGCTTGCATGCAATAGCTTTTCAAAAATAGCACGGCACTGAGCTTGTAGATCTGCTATTTTTGAATAGCCAAAGCTAAAGCTAAGTTATAATGATTGTGAAGCAATTCAATTCAATTCAATTCAATTTTATTAAAGTGTCAAATCACAACACGTTGTCTCAAGACACTTTACATGTAGAGCAGAGACCCGACAGTCCCACCCTGAGCAAGCAATTTTGCGACAGTGGCAACGAAAAACTCCCCCTTAACTGGAAGAAACGTCAGGCAGACCCTAGGCTCTAAGCTATGTTAACTAATTTACCTGGGGAACCCCTGGTACCACCCAAGGACCACTGGTTGAGAACCACTCGCCAGTGGTTCTCAACCAGTGGTCCTTATGGTATATGGAGAGAGTGTGGAGAGATAATAAATAATACATAAATAAATAGAATAAAAACAATAGACAAGAGTCAGACCCATGACATCGGCAGGTGCAATACGTTAGTCCGAGAGCGCATTCCTCCGACAGCGTGTGGCGAGGTCCAAAAATGGTGGGACCTTCTGAGCTTAACCGACTACGCCACCTAGGTTTGAACTAGGAGCCTAGGAACTCCTTCAACAGTATTTGAAGAGAAACTACAGCTAATGGACTGAACACTACTAGGCTAAAGAACTACAATGCACATTAACCAGATACAAAAAGGCTAGGTTCTTTTACCAGATGGAGAGCAGCTTAGTGGTGTACAAAAAGTGAACAAAAACAGATGTGCCAAAAGATGACTTTTATTCACTAAAGCTAACAATGATTATCATACAAAAGGACAGTGGGTTAAAATGCAGGTTATCATAGATCAGAGTCAAATACCAAAGGCAAAGCCTTTGAAGTGCGAATGCTGAGTCTTAAAGGGCTGTTGCATCCACATTGGCCTTTGGTAGCCTACTCCAGAAGCACTCCTCTTCTCCGGCCACGCCTATGGATGAAGGAGACTCAAGGCCAGTTATACGTCCTTTTATAATACATCATTTAGAACGAACAGAGTTCTCTGCCACTTAAACACCGATATGTGAAGAGACTTACGCGGGAGGGAGAGATTTGACTCTCTCCCATTGCGGGCCGCTAGCATGCGGTGTTTAGGGCCCGGTCTCGAACCTCAGCTCCCCACGTCTCCGTCCCATCCTCTCGTTCCGTGCTGCCGTCCACACCTGCAACCGGGCTGACTAGGCTGCCTCCCACGGACAGGATCCACAACAGGTGGACAGGCACCCACCGCATGTTGCCTAACAACAGTCTCTGGCCAGACGGATAGAACAGCTATCTCACAGCCTGGCCCTTCATCGGCGGTGGCGTCCCTATCCCCGTCCACCCATACTTCCGCCCGTGGGAGCCACCCTCCTGCCTGCACCAGGTCACAGTGCTTCTGTTGGCTTCCTCTCTCTCTCTTTCACACACCTTGAATCACCCCCTTTTATCCAGCCTCTGGTGTCAGCTGATTGGTCTGTCCAGTACCATTTCCTGTTCTATAGGCCAACCAAACTGTCAGTCCATCCTACCCATTAGTCACAGGTTAATTTCATTACCACTGATTGCAATGTCAAATAGGGGGAAGTCAGTTACAACAGTAGACTACAAGAATAAAAGCATGCACCACCACACAAGAAATATTAATATATATAAAGCACTACAAAACCACACAAGTCAAAATAAATAAATGTTGTAGCTTAGCACTGCAAACAGGTTGTAGATCGGCACTGCAACAATATTGTAGATCGGCACTGCAAACAACATGGAAACAGTTAGTCTCACTTTGTGACTGCTTACAAGCGCATGCCTCCGACGTTTCCAATACTAACCCTATACCAAACCCGAACCCTAACCCTAACCGCACGCGGATGGCACATAGTCAGAGAAATGGGATGTCGGATTATCGTATGCCTCCCGACATCGGCACAGGGTCTGACTGAGCTAACATGGTAAGTACAATATACCAGTGGGTCTGACTGAGCTAACATGGTATACCAGTGGGTCTGACTGAGCTAACATGGTAAGTACAGTATACCAGTGGGTCTGACTGAGCTAACATGGTACGTACAGTATACCAGTGGGTCTGACTGAGCTAACATGATAAGTACAGTATGCCAGTGGGTCTGACTGAGCTAACATGGTACGTACAGTATACCAGTGGGTCTGACTGAGCTGACATGGTAAGTACAGTATGCCAGTGGGTCTGACTGAGCTAACATGGTAAGTACTATACCAGCGGTTCTCAAACCTTTTTATGTCTTACTTGAGTAAAAGTACCAGGGTATTGGTATCAAAATGTACTTAAAGTACCAAAGTAGAAAGTACTCATTATGTAGGATATTTCACAAGTTTTCAAATGTATAAAAATCGTTTCAAAATAGCAGATCTTCAAGCTCACAATGTGAGCTTGTAGATCTGCTATTTTCAAATGGCCAAAATGTATATGGACCATTCTACCGAATTGGTTGAAATTGCAGTCCCACAATGAAAAAACTATTTAAAAAAACAATTAAGTAGTTTACATGTGTACTAATATGTGTATTAATATCATCTTATGATCTATTGAATCACAATACATTAATTGAGATAGAACAAAATGTTATATATAAAAAAATATACTTTATATGTTACTTCATATTGGGAGGTGGCTGTCCCAACCCCTAACTCCTAAATTTCAATTCATGAAAACAATATCTAAATGATTTTTGTCAATTTATTACATTTTGTTTTTAAATACATCCTTTATATTTATCTTAAAGGGAAGTTGAAATATTAAGATTGATTTTGTGGATTTTCTTTAAATTAAAAAACATTATATAAAAAAAGCTGTCCCATGTTTTCATGTCACTACGGAAACACAACGAGTTTTAGTCTATAGGTGGAGCCTGGTTTTAGCCACACTCCCACACTTTTCACCAATAAATGACATAGACTTCCTGTTCATCATGGCCACCTGGTGAGTAGCTAGTTTACTTCAGTCAGAAGTAATGTCTTCCAAAGTCTGAAAATCAGTGTGTATTTTTAAGGATTGTCAATACCGAACACATCATTTCTGCAATTATAAACTCCTTTTGGGTTTTACTTCAAATGTGATGTTTTTTTTATCCAAGTAAAACTGCTCAAAGCTGTGAACTGGCTAAACTAATCTGGCAAGATAATTCAGCTTTCATGAAACCGATTCATCGCAAATCCTGGCTAAATTAAGCCAGGATAGGTGTTAAATCCAGGCTTAACCCCTAATTCTGCTTTCGTGAATTAGGCCCCTGTTTTGTTAAAGTACTGGAGTACTAGATTTAACAAATACTTAAGTACATGCTTTTAAAAATACTCAGGTATTCAAAAGTACAAAGTAGATTTTGTTTTGGCATTGCTGTATTGAAATTTCAACATTTTCAACAAAACTCAATAATAGTCCAAATAGCCAATACTGCTTAAGTGGTTAATTCATAATGTACTTTTTCCCTTCCTAGAAAAGTAGTGGAAAAAGTTTCAAAAGTGCAATGTTTGTATATGAAATGTAGTGAAGTGAAAGGCATACGTATCCAAAAGTACAAATACTCAAAAACTTTACTCAAGTAAATGTACTTTGTTACTGTCTAGTGTCCACCACTGGTAGGGAACATCTAAAAGAGTGGGATCTATACAGAAAATGAAAAAAATATCCCAAATATGACTCACTCATCATTTCCATGAAAATGTGCCAAATATTCTCTCCTATGTAGGCCTACACAATAGGGAATTTGTATTTTTACTGATGCACTTTGAAAGAGTATAACTCCAGAATATGTTCCACGCTCCAGCAAGCCACAGCTTTCATCACACCAGACATTTTGTAGTTAGGGCACATTTTATATCTTGTAGCAGTGAGATGTATTCCTGTGTGTTTATTGTGTCTGTGTGTGTGGATGTTTGACACACCTGTGTGCCATTAAACAAAGAGACAATGAATAACTCAATCAATCAATCAATAAGTCAATCAATCTTTATTTACAGTCTATAAAAAAATGTGTGTGCAGAATACAATTTGCTTCACAGAATTAAAAAAAAGAGTAATGAAATTAAGTAAAGCATTTGAAACACTTAAGAATATCAATGAAGTTTAAAACATGGATAGAAGTAATAAGCTTTGGACAAAAGTTTTAAGAAAGAAGAAAATTGGCTTCTTAGCTCCCTGTGCAGGGTATTCCAGAGACTATACAGTGTGTAGACTGAATAAAAAGATGTCATAGCTGTTTACCAAAATACAGCATAACCTGACTCAGACATGTCCATAAGTGAAATACTGTATGTGTACTGCACAGTGCACTGGCACGGAAAACTCTCCCTGAGATGCCATGAAGAGGCCAGTATGGTAAATGTACAACACATTTGAAAGGAGTATTTGAAATTCACAATATGCATGAGTTATGAGTAAAAGATATACTGTAGGAGGCAAAATGATGAAGAAGCATATTTAATACCTTGGAGCGCATTAAATCCCTCCACCTCAATCCCAAATCATTCTGAAAGTTGGTAGCATCACACTAGCATCTCTATTCTATTAGCTAATTGTCTCCGGCAGGCCGAAGGCGTGGCCGAGACTATGTTTTGCCCCCTGTCCATCTGTCCAGGGCCGGATCTAGGCATAGGCAAGGGGGGGCAATGCCCCCCCAAATGCCCTGACTGCCCAACCAAAAAAATTGAAAAAAAAAAAAAAAATCTTTTTATTTAAAAAAAAAAAAAAAATTGGGGGGGGGGGCTTGTGAAAGTTACATTTATGTCATGTGTGATATGAAATGTGAGTTTACCATAATCAAAGTAATCCTTAATCATATTCCATCATGTATCATTGCACAATTCAAATAATCCTCTGCCCTGAGGCTGATTTTCCATGGGCAGTGTTGCCAGATATTGCGAGAGAAAGAAGCCTAGGAAAACAAGCCCAAAAGAAGCAAAGTAGGCCACATGAGTATGCATCAAGCTCACAGTCACATCGCGACGCGTTGTGGATCTGCTAATTTCAAAAACTCTTGCAATAAAATGTGGAATATTTGTGTTTTTGGGAACACAAATGCTCTCTGTGGCACCACAGCCACACAAAACATTTTCATGAAAATATTTCAGAACCAATAATTATTAAAACATTTGGAAGCAAGCCTAAATAAGAATCTACACATTAGATTCTAAAGTGTACTTCTAAAGTTTAGAAACAAGCCCAAAAAAACGCAATCACCAATTTTTACAAGCAACTTTACAGAAAAAGAAATCCCAAAGTCGCTTATAATAAGCTGACATGGCAACACTGGCCGTGGGGCGTGTTTACATAGGGAGGAGGAACGGCAGCACCCACTCCACTCTAGTCAGTCGCTTGTTGACACCGCTGAATACATTTTTCGTCATTTTTCGTCACCAGCATTTTTCGTCACCAGCATTTTTTCGTCACCAGCATTTTTTCGTCACCAGCATTTTTCGTCATTTTTCGTCACCAGCATTTTTTCGTCACCAGCATTTTTCGTCATTTTTTGTCACCAGCATTTTTTCGTCACCAGCATTTTTCGTCATTTTTCGTCACCAGCATTGTTCGTAATTTTTCGGCACCAGCATTTTTCGTAATTTTTTGTCACCAGCATTTTTTCGTCACCAGCATTTTTTGTCATTTTTCGTCACCAGCATTGTTCGTCATTTTTCGTCACCAGCATTTTTCGTCATTTTTCGTCACCAGCATTTTTTCGTCACCAGCATTTTTCGTCATTTTTCGTCACCAGCATTTTTTCGTCATTTTTCGTCACCAGCATTTTCCGTCATTTTTCGTCACCAGCATTTTTTCGTCACCAGCATTTTTCGTCATTTTTCGTCACCAGCATTTTTTCGTCACCAGCATTTTCCGTCATTTTTCGTCACCAGCATTTTTTCGTCACCAGCATTTTTCGTCATTTTTCGTCACCAGCATTTTTTCGTCACCAGCATTTTTCGTCATTTTTCGTCACCAGCATTTTTCGTCATTTTTTGTCACCAGCATTTTTTCGTCACCAGCATTTTTCGTCATTTTTCGTCACCAGCATTTTTCGTCATTTTTCGTCACCAGCATTTTTCGTCATTTTTCGTCACCAGCAGTTTTCGTCATTTTTCGTCACCAGCATTTTTTCGTCACCAGCATTTTTCGTCATTTTTCGTCACCAGCATTTTTTGTCATTTTTCGTCACCAGCATTTTTTCGTCACCAGCATTTTTCGTCATTTTTCGTCACCAGCATTTTTCGTCATTTTTCGTCACCAGCATTTTTCGTCATTTTTCGTCACCAGCAGTTTTCGTCATTTTTCGTCACCAGCATTTTTTCGTCACCAGCATTTTTCGTCATTTTTCGTCACCAGCATTTTTTCGTCATTTTTCGTCACCAGCATTTTTTCGTCACCAGCATTTTTTCGTCACCAGCATTTTTCGTCATTTTTCGTCACCAGCATTTTTTCGTCACCAGCATTTTTCGTCATTTTTCGTCACCAGCATTTTTCGTCATTTTTCGTCACCAGCATTTTTCGTCATTTTTCGTCACCAGCATTTTTCGTCATTTTTCGTCACCAGCATTTTTTCGTCACCGTCATTTTTCGTCACCAGCATTTTTTCGTCATTTTTCGTCACCAGCATTTTTTCGTCACCAGCATTTTTCGTCATTTTTCGTCACCAGCATTTTTTCGTCACCAGCCTTTTTTCGTCACCAGCATTTTTCGTCATTTTTCGTCACCAGCATTTTTTCGTCACCAGCCTTTTTTCATCACCAGCATTTTTCGTCATTTTTCGTCACCAGCATTTTTCGTCATTTTTTGTCACCAGCATTTTTTCGTCACCAGCATTTTCGTCATTTTTCGTCACCAGCATTTTCGTCATTTTTCGTCACCAGCATTGTTCGTCATTTTTCGTCACCAGCATTTTTCGTAATTTTTCGTCACCAGCATGCTTTCGTCACCAGCATTTTTCGTAATTTTTCGTCACCAGCATTTTTTTTGTCATTTTTCGTCACCAGCATTTTTCGTCATTTTTCGTCACCAGCATTTTTTCGTCACCAGCTTTTTTCGTCATTTTTCGTCACCAGCATTTTTTCGTCACCAGCTTTTTTCGTCATTTTTCGTCACCAGCATTTTTTCGTCACCAGCATTTTCCGTCATTTTTCGTCACCAGCATTTTTCGTCATTTTTCGTCACCAGCATTTTTTTGTCACCAGCATTTTTTCGTCACCAGCATTCTTCGTCATTTTTCGTCACCAGCTTTTTTCGTCATTTTTCGTCACCAGCATTTTTTCGTCACCAGCATTTTTCGTCATTTTTCGTCACCAGCATTTTTTCGTCACCAGCATTTTTCGTCATTTTTCGTCACCAGCATTTTTTCGTCACCGTCATTTTTCGTCACCAGCATTTTTTCGTCACCAGCATTTTTCGTCATTTTTCGTCACCAGCATTTTTTCGTCACCAGCATTTTTCGTCATTTTTCGTCACCAGCATTTTTCGTCATTTTTCGTCACCAGCATTTTTCGTCATTTTTCGTCACCAGCAGTTTTCGTCATTTTTCGTCACCAGCATTTTTTCGTCACCAGCATTTTTCGTCATTTTTCGTCACCAGCATTTTTTCGTCATTTTTCGTCACCAGCATTTTTTCGTCACCAGCATTTTTTCGTCACCAGCATTTTTCGTCATTTTTCGTCACCAGCATTTTTTCGTCACCAGCATTTTTCGTCATTTTTCGTCACCAGCATTTTTCGTCATTTTTCGTCACCAGCATTTTTCGTCATTTTTCGTCACCAGCATTTTTCGTCATTTTTCGTCACCAGCATTTTTTCGTCACCGTCATTTTTCGTCACCAGCATTTTTTCGTCATTTTTCGTCACCAGCATTTTTTCGTCACCAGCATTTTTCGTCATTTTTCGTCACCAGCATTTTTTCGTCACCAGCCTTTTTTCGTCACCAGCATTTTTCGTCATTTTTCGTCACCAGCATTTTTTCGTCACCAGCCTTTTTTCATCACCAGCATTTTTCGTCATTTTTCGTCACCAGCATTTTTCGTCATTTTTTGTCACCAGCATTTTTTCGTCACCAGCATTTTCGTCATTTTTCGTCACCAGCATTTTCGTCATTTTTCGTCACCAGCATTGTTCGTCATTTTTCGTCACCAGCATTTTTTGTCATTTTTCGTCACCAGCATGCTTTCGTCACCAGCATTTTTCGTAATTTTTCGTCACCAGCATTTTTTTTGTCATTTTTCGTCACCAGCATTTTTCGTCATTTTTCGTCACCAGCATTTTTTCGTCACCAGCTTTTTTCGTCATTTTTCGTCACCAGCATTTTTTCGTCACCAGCTTTTTTCGTCATTTTTCGTCACCAGCATTTTTTCGTCACCAGCATTTTCCGTCATTTTTCGTCACCAGCATTTTTCGTCATTTTTCGTCACCAGCATTTTTTTGTCACCAGCATTTTTTCGTCACCAGCATTCTTCGTCATTTTTCGTCACCAGCTTTTTTCGTCATTTTTCGTCACCAGCATTTTTTCGTCACCAGCATTTTTCGTCATTTTTCGTCACCAGCATTTTTTCGTCACCAGCATTTTTCGTCATTTTTCGTCACCAGCATTTTTTCGTCACCGTCATTTTTCGTCACCAGCATTTTTTCGTCACCAGCATTTTTCGTCATTTTTCGTCACCAGCATTTTTTCGTCACCAGCATTTTTCGTCATTTTTCGTCACCAGCATTTTTTCGTCACCAGCATTTTTCGTCATTTTTCGTCACCAGCATGTTTTCGTCACCAGCATTTTTCGTAATTTTTTGTCACCAGCATTTTTTCGTCACCAGCATTTTTCGTCACCAGCATTTTTCGTCACCAGCATTTTTTCCGGGCCTGAAATTTACCTTTCGGTAAAAAGAAAATGTACCAAGTCCAGAGCTCGATGAATGTTATGGACGAATTTTTTTTTCGTCACCAGCATTTTTCGTCATTTTTCGTCACCAGCAGTTTTCGTCATTTTTCGTCACCAGCATTTTTTCGTCACCAGCATTTTTCGTAATTTTTCGTCACCAGCATTTTTTCGTCACCGTCATTTTTCGTCACCAGCATTTTTTCGTCATTTTTCGTCACCAGCATTTTTTCGTCACCAGCATTTTTCGTCATTTTTCGTCACCAGCATTTTTTCGTCACCAGCCTTTTTTCGTCACCAGCATTTTTCGTAATTTTTCGTCACCAGCATTTTTTCGTCACCAGCATTTTTCGTCATTTTTTGTCACCAGCATTTTTTCGTCACCAGCTTTTTTCGTCATTTTTCGTCACCAGCATTGTTCGTCATTTTTCGTCACCAGCATTTTTCGTCATTTTTCGTCACCAGCATTTTTTCGTCACCAGCATTTTTCGTCATTTTTCGTCACCAGCATTTTATCGTCACCAGCATTTTTCGTCATTTTTCGTCACCAGCATTTTTTCGTCAGCATTTTTCGTCATTTTTCGTCACCAGCATTTTTTCGTCACCAGCATTTTTTCGTCACCAGCATTTTTCGTCACCAGCATTTTTCGTCACCAGCATTTTTTCCGGGCCTGAAATTTACCTTTCGGTAAAAAGAAAATGTACCAAGTCCAGAGCTCGATGAATGTTATGGACGAATTTTTTTTTCGTCACCAGCATTTTTCGTCATTTTTCGTCACCAGCAGTTTTCGTCATTTTTCGTCACCAGCATTTTTTCGTCACCAGCATTTTTCGTAATTTTTCGTCACCAGCATTTTTTCGTCACCGTCATTTTTCGTCACCAGCATTTTTTCGTCATTTTTCGTCACCAGCATTTTTTCGTCACCAGCATTTTTCGTCATTTTTCGTCACCAGCATTTTTTCGTCACCAGCCTTTTTTCGTCACCAGCATTTTTCGTAATTTTTCGTCACCAGCATTTTTTCGTCACCAGCATTTTTCGTCATTTTTTGTCACCAGCATTTTTTCGTCACCAGCTTTTTTCGTCATTTTTCGTCACCAGCATTGTTCGTCATTTTTCGTCACCAGCATTTTTCGTCATTTTTCGTCACCAGCATTTTTTCGTCACCAGCATTTTTCGTCATTTTTCGTCACCAGCATTTTATCGTCACCAGCATTTTTCGTCATTTTTCGTCACCAGCATTTTTTCGTCAGCATTTTTCGTCATTTTTCGTCACCAGCATTTTTTCGTCACCAGCATTTTTCGTCATTTTTCGTCACCTGCATTTTTTCGTCACCAGCATTTTTCGTCATTTTTCGTCACCAGCATTTTTCGTCATTTTTCGTCACCAGCATTTTTTCGTCACCAGCATTTTTCGTCATTTTTCGTCACCAGCATTTTTCGTCATTTTTCGTCACCAGCATTTTTTCGTCACCAGCATTTTTCGTCATTTTTCGTCACCAGCATTTTTCGTCATTTTTCGTCACCAGCATGTTTTCGTCACCAGCATTTTTCGTCATTTTTCGTCACCAGCATTTTTTCGTCACCAGCATTTTTCGTCATTTTTCGTCACCAGCATTTTTTCGTCACCAGCATTTTTCGTCATTTTTCGTCACCAGCATTTTTCGTCATTTTTCGTCACCAGCATTTTTTCGTCACCAGCATTTTTCGTCATTTTTCGTCACCAGCATTGTTTGTCATTTTTCGTCACCAGCATTTTTCGTCATTTTTTGTCACCAGCATTTTTTCGTCACCAGCATTTTTCGTCATTTTTCGTCACCAGCATTATTCGTCATTTTTCGTCACCAGCATGTTTTCGTCACCGTCATTTTTCGTCACCAGCATTTTTTCCGGGCCTGAAATTTACCTTTCGGTAAAAAGAAAATGTACCAAGTCCAGAGCTCGATGAATGTTATGGACGAAAAAAAAAGTCACTATAAACTACAAAGTACTAACATTCAACTCTAAATTTAAAATTTACCGACACTTTCGTTTCGGTAAAAAGAAAATGTACTAAGTCCAGAGCTCGATGAATGTTAGGGACGAAAAAAAAAGTTCCTAACATTCATCGAGCTCTGGACTTAGTACATTTTCTTTTTACCGAAACGATTTTCTTTTTACCGAAACGAAAGTTTCGGTAAATTTTAAATTTGGAGTTGAATGTTAGTACTTTGTAGTTACTTTTTTTTTCGTCCCTAACATTCATCGAGCTCTGGACTTAGTACATTTTCTTTTTATCGAAACAATTTTCTTTTGGTGACGAAAAAATGCTGGTGACAAGAAAATGCTGGTGACGAAAAATGACGAAAAATGCTGGTGACGAAAAAATGCTGGTGACGAAAAATGACGAAAAAAGCTGGTGACGAAAACATGCTGGTGACGAAAAATGACGAAAAATGCTGGTGACGAAAAAATGCTGGTGACGAAAAATGACGAAAAAAGCTGGTGACGAAAAAATGCTGGTGACGAAAAATGACGAAAAATGCTGGTGACGAAAAATGACAAAAAAATGCTGGTGACGAAAAATTACGAAAAATGCTGGTGACGAAAACATGCTGGTGACGAAAAATGACGAAAGATGCTGGTGACGAAAAATGACGAACAATGCTGGTGACGAAAAATGACGAAAATGCTGGTGACGAAAAATGACGAAAATGCTGGTGACGAAAAAATGCTGGTGACAAAAAATGACGAAAAATGCTGGTGACGAAAAATGACAAACAATGCTGGTGACGAAAAATGACGAAAAATGCTGGTGACGAAAAAATGCTGGTGACAAAAAATGACGAAAAATGCTGGTGACGAAAAAATGCTGGTGACGAAAAATGACGAAAAATGCTGGTGACGAAAAAATGTTGGTGACGAAAAATGACGAAAAATGCTGGTGACGAAAAATGCTGGTGACGAAAAAATGCTGGTGACGAAAAATGACGAAAAATGCTGGTGACGAAAAATGACGAACAATGCTGGTGACGAAAAATGACGAAAAATGCTGGTGACGAAAAAATGCTGGTGACGAAAAATTACGAAAAATGCTGGTGACGAAAACATGCTGGTGACGAAAAATGACGAAAAATGCTGGTGACGAAAAATGCTGACGAAAAAATGCTGGTGACGAAAAATGACGAAAAATGCTGGTGACGAAAAATGACGGTGACGAAAAAATGCTGGTGACGAAAAATGACGAAAAATGCTGGTGACGAAAAAATGCTGGTGACGAAAAATGACGAAAAAAGCTGGTGACGAAAACATGCTGGTGACGAAAAATGACGAAAAATGCTGGTGACGAAAAATGACGAAAAATGCTGGTGACGAAAAAATGCTGGTGACGAAAAATGACGAAAAAAGCTGGTGACGAAAAAATGCTGGTGACGAAAAATGACGAAAAATGCTGGTGACGAAAAATGACAAAAAAATGCTGGTGACGAAAAATTACGAAAAATGCTGGTGACGAAAAATGACGAACAATGCTGGTGACGAAAAATGACGAAAATGCTGGTGACGAAAAATGACGAAAATGCTGGTGACGAAAAAATGCTGGTGACGAAAAATGACGAAAAATGCCGGTGACGAAAAAATGCTGGTGACGAAAAATGACAAAAAAAGCTGGTGACGAAAAAATGCTGGTGACGAAAAATGACGAAAAATGCTGGTGACGAAAAATGACAAAAAAATGCTGGTGACGAAAAATTACGAAAAATACTGGTGACGAAAACATGCTGGTGACGAAAAATGACGAAAAATGCTGGTGACGAAAAAATGCTGGTGACGAAAAATGACGAAAAATGCTGGTGACGAAAAAATGCTGGTGACAAAAAAATGCTGGTGACGAAAAATGCTGGTGACGAAAAAATGCTGGTGACGAAAAATGACGAAAAATGCTGGTGACGAAAAATGACGAAAAATGCTGGTGACGAAAAAATGCTGGTGACGAAAAATGACGAAAAATGCTGGTGACGAAAAATGCTGACGAAAAAATGCTGGTGACGAAAAATGACGAAAAATGCTGGTGACGAAAAATGACGAAAAATGCTGGTGACGAAAAAATGCTGGTGACGAAAAATGACGAAAAAAGCTGGTGACGAAAACATGCTGGTGACGAAAAATGACGAAAAATGCTGGTGACGAAAAATGACGAAAAATGCTGGTGACGAAAAAATGCTGGTGAGGAAAAATGACGAAAAAAGCTGGTGACGAAAAAATGCTGGTGACGAAAAATGACGAAAAATGCTGGTGACGAAAAATTACAAAAAAATGCTGGTGACGAAAAATTACGAAAAATGCTGGTGACGAAAACATGCTGGTGACGAAAAATGACGAAAAATGCTGGTGACGAAAAATGACGAAAAATGACGAACAATGCTGGTGACGAAAAATGACGAAAATGCTGGTGACGAAAAATGACGAAAATGCTGGTGACGAAAAAATGCTGGTGACAAAAAATGACGAAAAATGCTGGTGACGAAAAATGACAAACAATGCTGGTGACGAAAAATGACGAAAAATGCTGGTGACGAAAAAATGCTGGTGACGAAAAATTACGAAAAATGCTGGTGACGAAAACATGCTGGTGACGAAAAATGACGAAAAATGCTGGTGACGAAAAAATGCTGGTGACAAAAAAATGCTGGTGACGAAAAATGACGAAAAATGCTGGTGCCGAAAAATGACGAAAAATGCTGGTGACGAAAAAATGCTGGTGACGAAAAATGACGAAAAATGCTGGTGACGAAAAATGACGGTGACGAAAAAATGCTGGTGACGAAAAATGACGAAAAATGCTGGTGACGAAAAAATGCTGGTGACGAAAAATGACGAAAAAAGCTGGTGACGAAAACATGCTGGTGACGAAAAATGACGAAAAATGCTGGTGACGAAAAATGACGAAAAATGCTGGTGACGAAAAAATGCTGGTGACGAAAAATGACGAAAAAAGCTGGTGACGAAAAAATGCTGGTGACGAAAAATGACGAAAAATGCTGGTGACGAAAAATGACGAACAATGCTGGTGACGAAAAATGACGAAAATGCTGGTGACGAAAAATGACGAAAATGCTGGTGACGAAAAAATGCTGGTGACGAAAAATGACGAAAAATGCTGGTGACGAAAAATGACAAAAAAATGCTGGTGACGAAAAATTACGAAAAATGCTGGTGACGAAAACATGCTGGTGACGAAAAATGACGAAAAATGCTGGTGACGAAAAATGCTGACGAAAAAATGCTGGTGACGAAAAATGACAAAAAATGCTGGTGACGAAAAATGACGGTGACGAAAAAATGCTGGTGACGAAAAATGACGAAAAATGCTGGTGACGAAATAATGCTGGTGACGAAAAATGACGAAAAAAGCTGGTGACGAAAAATGCTGGTGACGAAAAATGACGAAAAATGCTGGTGACGAAAAATGACGAAAAATGCTGGTGACGAAAAAATGCTGGTGACGAAAAATGACGAAAAAAGCTGGTGACGAAAAAATGCTGGTGACGAAAAATGACGAAAAAAGCTGGTGACGAAAACATGCTGGTGACGAAAAATGACGAAAAATGCTGGTGACGAAAAATGACGAATAATGCTGGTGACGAAAAAATGCTGGTGACGAAAAATGACGAAAAATGCTGGTGACGAAAAATTACAAAAAAATGCTGGTGACGAAAAATTACGAAAAATGCTGGTGACGAAAACATGCTGGTGACGAAAAATGACGAAAAATGCTGGTGACGAAAAATGACGAACAATGCTGGTGACGAAAAATGACGAAAATGCTGGTGACGAAAAATGACGAAAATGCTGGTGACGAAAAAATGCTGGTGACAAAAAATGACGAAAAATGCTGGTGACGAAAAATGACAAACAATGCTGGTGACGAAAAATGACGAAAAATGCTGGTGACGAAAAAATGCTGGTGACAAAAAAATGCTGGTGACGAAAAATTACGAAAAATGCTGGTGACGAAAACATGCTGGTGACGAAAAATGACGAAAAATGCTGGTGACGAAAACATGCTGGTGACAAAAAAATGCTGGTGACGAAAAATGACGAAAAATGCTGGTGCCGAAAAAATGCTGGTGACGAAAAATGACGAAAATGCTGGTGACGAAAAAATGCTGGTGACAAAAAATGACGAAAAATGCTGGTGACGAAAAATGACAAACAATGCTGGTGACGAAAAATGACGAAAAATGCTGGTGACGAAAAAATGCTGGTGACGAAAAATGACGAAAAATGCTGGTGACGAAAAATGACGAAAAATGCTGGTGACGAAAAAATGCTGGTGACGAAAAATGACGAAAAAAGCTGGTGACGAAAAAATGCTGGTGACGAAAAATGACGAAAAAAGCTGGTGACGAAAACATGCTGGTGACGAAAAATGACGAAAAATGCTGGTGACGAAAAATGACGAATAATGCTGGTGACGAAAAAATGCTGGTGACGAAAAATGACGAAAAATGCTGGTGACGAAAAATGCTGACGAAAAAATGCTGGTGACGAAAAATGACGAAAAATGCTGGTGACGAAAAATGACGAAAAATGCTGGTGACGAAAAAATGCTGGTGACGAAAAATGACGAAAAATGCTGGTGACGAAAAATGCTGACGAAAAAATGCTGGTGACGAAAAATGACGAAAAATGCTGGTGACGAAAAATGACGAAAAATGCTGGTGACGAAAAAATGCTGGTGACGAAAAATGACGAAAAAAGCTGGTGACGAAAACATGCTGGTGACGAAAAATGACGAAAAATGCTGGTGACGAAAAATGACGAAAAATGCTGGTGACGAAAAAATGCTGGTGAGGAAAAATGACGAAAAAAGCTGGTGACGAAAAAATGCTGGTGACGAAAAATGACGAAAAATGCTGGTGACGAAAAATTACAAAAAAATGCTGGTGACGAAAAATTACGAAAAATGCTGGTGACGAAAACATGCTGGTGACGAAAAATGACGAAAAATGCTGGTGACGAAAAATGACGAAAAATGACGAACAATGCTGGTGACGAAAAATGACGAAAATGCTGGTGACGAAAAATGACGAAAATGCTGGTGACGAAAAAATGCTGGTGACAAAAAATGACGAAAAATGCTGGTGACGAAAAATGACAAACAATGCTGGTGACGAAAAATGACGAAAAATGCTGGTGACGAAAAAATGCTGGTGACGAAAAATTACGAAAAATGCTGGTGACGAAAACATGCTGGTGACGAAAAATGACGAAAAATGCTGGTGACGAAAAAATGCTGGTGACAAAAAAATGCTGGTGACGAAAAATGACGAAAAATGCTGGTGCCGAAAAATGACGAAAAATGCTGGTGACGAAAAAATGCTGGTGACGAAAAATGACGAAAAATGCTGGTGACGAAAAATGACGGTGACGAAAAAATGCTGGTGACGAAAAATGACGAAAAATGCTGGTGACGAAAAAATGCTGGTGACGAAAAATGACGAAAAAAGCTGGTGACGAAAACATGCTGGTGACGAAAAATGACGAAAAATGCTGGTGACGAAAAATGACGAAAAATGCTGGTGACGAAAAAATGCTGGTGACGAAAAATGACGAAAAAAGCTGGTGACGAAAAAATGCTGGTGACGAAAAATGACGAAAAATGCTGGTGACGAAAAATGACGAACAATGCTGGTGACGAAAAATGACGAAAATGCTGGTGACGAAAAATGACGAAAATGCTGGTGACGAAAAAATGCTGGTGACGAAAAATGACGAAAAATGCTGGTGACGAAAAATGACAAAAAAATGCTGGTGACGAAAAATTACGAAAAATGCTGGTGACGAAAACATGCTGGTGACGAAAAATGACGAAAAATGCTGGTGACGAAAAATGCTGACGAAAAAATGCTGGTGACGAAAAATGACAAAAAATGCTGGTGACGAAAAATGACGGTGACGAAAAAATGCTGGTGACGAAAAATGACGAAAAATGCTGGTGACGAAATAATGCTGGTGACGAAAAATGACGAAAAAAGCTGGTGACGAAAAATGCTGGTGACGAAAAATGACGAAAAATGCTGGTGACGAAAAATGACGAAAAATGCTGGTGACGAAAAAATGCTGGTGACGAAAAATGACGAAAAAAGCTGGTGACGAAAAAATGCTGGTGACGAAAAATGACGAAAAAAGCTGGTGACGAAAACATGCTGGTGACGAAAAATGACGAAAAATGCTGGTGACGAAAAATGACGAATAATGCTGGTGACGAAAAAATGCTGGTGACGAAAAATGACGAAAAATGCTGGTGACGAAAAATTACAAAAAAATGCTGGTGACGAAAAATTACGAAAAATGCTGGTGACGAAAACATGCTGGTGACGAAAAATGACGAAAAATGCTGGTGACGAAAAATGACGAACAATGCTGGTGACGAAAAATGACGAAAATGCTGGTGACGAAAAATGACGAAAATGCTGGTGACGAAAAAATGCTGGTGACAAAAAATGACGAAAAATGCTGGTGACGAAAAATGACAAACAATGCTGGTGACGAAAAATGACGAAAAATGCTGGTGACGAAAAAATGCTGGTGACAAAAAAATGCTGGTGACGAAAAATTACGAAAAATGCTGGTGACGAAAACATGCTGGTGACGAAAAATGACGAAAAATGCTGGTGACGAAAACATGCTGGTGACAAAAAAATGCTGGTGACGAAAAATGACGAAAAATGCTGGTGCCGAAAAATGACGAAAAATGCTGGTGACGAAAAAATGCTGGTGACGAAAAATGACGAAAAATGCTGGTGACGAAAAATGCTGACGAAAAAATGCTGGTGACGAAAAATGACGAAAAATGCTGGTGACGAAAAAATGCTGGTGACGAAAAATGACGAAAAAAGCTGGTGACGAAAAATGCTGGTGACGAAAAATGACGAAAAATGCTGGTGACGAAAAATGACGGTGACGAAAACATGCTGGTGACGAAAAATGACGAATAATGCTGGTGACGAAAAATGACGAAAAATGCTGGTGACGAAAAAATGCTGGTGACAAAAAATGACGAAAAATGCTGGTGACGAAAAATGACAAACAATGCTGGTGACGAAAAATGACGAAAAATGCTGGTGACGAAAAAATGCTGGTGACGAAAAAATGCTGGTGACGAAAAAATGCTGGTGACGAAAAATGACGAAAAATGCTGGTGACGAAAAATGACGGTGACGAAAACATGCTGGTGACGAAAAATGACGAATAATGCTGGTGACGAAAAATGACGAAAAATGCTGGTGACGAAAAAATGCTGGTGACAAAAAATGACGAAAAATGCTGGTGACGAAAAATGACAAACAATGCTGGTGACGAAAAATGACGAAAAATGCTGGTGACGAAAAAATGCTGGTGACGAAAAATGACGAAAAATGCTGGTGACGAAAAATGACGAAAAATGCTGGTGACGAAAAAATGCTGGTGACGAAAAATGACGAAAAAAGCTGGTGACGAAAAAATGCTGGTGACGAAAAATGACGAAAAAAGCTGGTGACGAAAACATGCTGGTGACGAAAAATGACGAAAAATGCTGGTGACGAAAAATGACGAATAATGCTGGTGACGAAAAAATGCTGGTGACGAAAAATGACGAAAAATGCTGGTGACGAAAAATTACAAAAAAATGCTGGTGACGAAAAATTACGAAAAATGCTGGTGACGAAAACATGCTGGTGACGAAAAATGACGAAAAATGCTGGTGACGAAAAATGACGAACAATGCTGGTGACGAAAAATGACGAAAATGCTGGTGACGAAAAATGACGAAAATGCTGGTGACGAAAAAATGCTGGTGACAAAAAATGACGAAAAATGCTGGTGACGAAAAATGACAAACAATGCTGGTGACGAAAAATGACGAAAAATGCTGGTGACGAAAAAATGCTGGTGACAAAAAAATGCTGGTGACGAAAAATTACGAAAAATGCTGGTGACGAAAACATGCTGGTGACGAAAAATGACGAAAAATGCTGGTGACGAAAACATGCTGGTGACAAAAAAATGCTGGTGACGAAAAATGACGAAAAATGCTGGTGCCGAAAAATGACGAAAAATGCTGGTGACGAAAAAATGCTGGTGACGAAAAATGACGAAAAATGCTGGTGACGAAAAATGCTGACGAAAAAATGCTGGTGACGAAAAATGACGAAAAATGCTGGTGACGAAAAAATGCTGGTGACGAAAAATGACGAAAAAAGCTGGTGACGAAAACATGCTGGCAGTGATGCTATGCTCATTTGAGAAGTGGTTGCACTCTCTATTTTAATGACGTGACGCGCACGTCGCTTAACACCTACAGTACAGGTCACACAATGGGCAATTGATATGCATATAGGCTAATTCCTATGTTAATGTACCTGGCGTGAGTCGGGAGCCTTTGTAAACTTTGATGAAGTGTGAATTTAAAGTAGTTTTAAATCTATGCGTGTGCCTGCACGTCCCCCTGGCCAAATAAGTGGTTGCACGGCGTGCAACCGCGTCCACTGAGCATTGCACCCCTGCATGCTGGTGACGAAAAATGACGAAAAATGCTGGTGACGAAAAAATGCTGGTGACAAAAAAATGCTGGTGACGAAAAATTACGAAAAATGCTGGTGACGAAAACATGCTGGTGACGAAAAATGACGAAAAATGCTGGTGACGAAAAAATGCTGGTGACAAAAAAATGCTGGTGACGAAAAATGACGAAAAATGCTGGTGACGAAAAATGACGAAAAATGCTGGTGACGAAAAAATGCTGGTGACGAAAAATGACGAAAAATGCTGGTGACGAAAAATGCTGACGAAAAAATGCTGGTGACGAAAAATGACGAAAAATGCTGGTGACGAAAAATGACGGTGACGAAAAAATGCTGGTGACGAAAAATGACGAAAAATGCTGGTGACGAAAAAATGCTGGTGACGAAAAATGACGAAAAAAGCTGGTGACGAAAACATGCTGGTGACGAAAAATGACGAAAAATGCTGGTGACGAAAAATGACGAAAAATGCTGGTGACGAAAAAATGCTGGTGACGAAAAATGACGAAAAAAGCTGGTGACGAAAAAATGCTGGTGACGAAAAATGACGAAAAATGCTGGTGACGAAAAATGACAAAAAAATGCTGGTGACGAAAAATTACGAAAAATGCTGGTGACGAAAACATGCTGGTGACGAAAAATTACGAAAAATGCTGGTGACGAAAAATGACGAACAATGCTGGTGACGAAAAATGACGAAAATGCTGGTGACGAAAAATGACGAAAATGCTGGTGACGAAAAAATGCTGGTGACGAAAAATGACGAAAAATGCTGGTGACGAAAAATGACAAAAAAATGCTGGTGACGAAAAATTACGAAAAATGCTGGTGACGAAAACATGCTGGTGACGAAAAATGACGAAAAATGCTGGTGACGAAAAATGCTGACGAAAAAATGCTGGTGACGAAAAATGACAAAAAATGCTGGTGACGAAAAATGACGGTGACGAAAAAATGCTGGTGACGAAAAATGACGAAAAATGCTGGTGACGAAAAAATGCTGGTGACGAAAAATGACGAAAAAAGCTGGTGACGAAAACATGCTGGTGACGAAAAATGACGAAAAAAGCTGGTGACGAAAAAATGCTGGTGACGAAAAATGACGAAAAAAGCTGGTGACGAAAACATGCTGGTGACGAAAAATGACGAAAAATGCTGGTGACGAAAAATGACGAATAATGCTGGTGACGAAAAAATGCTGGTGACGAAAAATGACGAAAAATGCTGGTGACGAAAAATTACAAAAAAATGCTGGTGACGAAAAATTACGAAAAATGCTGGTGACGAAAAATGACGAAAAATGCTGGTGACGAAAAATGACGAACAATGCTGGTGACGAAAAATGACGAAAATGCTGGTGACGAAAAATGACGAAAATGCTGGTGACGAAAAAATGCTGGTGACAAAAAATGACGAAAAATGCTGGTGACGAAAAATGACAAACAATGCTGGTGACGAAAAATGACGAAAAATGCTGGTGACGAAAAAATGCTGGTGACAAAAAAATGCTGGTGACGAAAAATTACGAAAAATGCTGGTGACGAAAAATGACAAACAATGCTGGTGACGAAAAATGACGAAAAATGCTGGTGACGAAAAAATGCTGGTGACAAAAAAATGCTGGTGACGAAAAATTACGAAAAATGCTGGTGACGAAAACATGCTGGTGACGAAAAATGACGAAAAATGCTGGTGACGAAAAAATGCTGGTGACAAAAAAATGCTGGTGACGAAAAATGACGAAAAATGCTGGTGCTGAAAAATGACGAAAAATGCTGGTGACGAAAAAATGCTGGTGACGAAAAATGACGAAAAATGCTGGTGACGAAAAATGCTGACGAAAAAATGCTGGTGACGAAAAATGACGAAAAATGCTGGTGACGAAAAATGACGGTGACGAAAAAATGCTGGTGACGAAAAATGACGAAAAATGCTGGTGACGAAAAAATGCTGGTGACGAAAAATGACGAAAAAAGCTGGTGACGAAAACATGCTGGTGACGAAAAATGACGAAAAATGCTGGTGACGAAAAATGACGAAAAATGCTGGTGACGAAAAAATGCTGGTGACGAAAAATGACGAAAAAAGCTGGTGACGAAAAAATGCTGGTGACGAAAAATGACGAAAAATGCTGGTGACGAAAAATGACAAAAAAATGCTGGTGACGAAAAATTACGAAAAATGCTGGTGACGAAAACATGCTGGTGACGAAAAATTACGAAAAATGCTGGTGACGAAAAATGACGAACAATGCTGGTGACGAAAAATGACGAAAATGCTGGTGACGAAAAATGACGAAAATGCTGGTGACGAAAAAATGCTGGTGACGAAAAATGACGAAAAATGCTGGTGACGAAAAATGACAAAAAAATGCTGGTGACGAAAAATTACGAAAAATGCTGGTGACGAAAACATGCTGGTGACGAAAAATGACGAAAAATGCTGGTGACGAAAAATGCTGGTGACGAAAAAATGCTGGTGACGAAAAATGACAAAAAATGCTGGTGACGAAAAATGACGGTGACGAAAAAATGCTGGTGACGAAAAATGACGAAAAATGCTGGTGACGAAAAAATGCTGGTGACGAAAAATGACGAAAAAAGCTGGTGACGAAAACATGCTGGTGACGAAAAATGACGAAAAATGCTGGTGACGAAAAATGACGAAAAATGACGGTGACGAAAAAATGCTGGTGACGAAAAATGACGAAAAATGCTGGTGACGAAAAAATGCTGGTGACGAAAAATGACGAAAAAAGCTGGTGACGAAAACATGCTGGTGACGAAAAATGACGAAAAATGCTGGTGACGAAAAATGACGAAAAATGCTGGTGACGAAAAAATGCTGGTGACGAAAAATGACGAAAAAAGCTGGTGACGAAAAAATGCTGGTGACGAAAAATGACGAAAAATGCTGGTGACGAAAAATGCTGACGAAAAAATGCTGGTGACGAAAAATGACAAAAAATGCTGGTGACGAAAAATGACGGTGACGAAAAAATGCTGGTGACGAAAAATGACGAAAAATGCTGGTGACGAAAAAATGCTGGTGACGAAAAATGACGAAAAAAGCTGGTGACGAAAACATGCTGGTGACGAAAAATGACGAAAAATGCTGGTGACGAAAAATGACGAAAAATGACGGTGATGAAAAAATGCTGGTGACGAAAAATGACGAAAAATGCTGGTGACGAAAAAATGCTGGTGACGAAAAATGACGAAAAATGCTGGTGACGAAAAATGCTGACGAAAAAATGCTGGTGACGAAAAATGACGAAAAATGCTGGTGACGAAAAATGACGGTGACGAAAAAATGCTGGTGACGAAAAATGACGAAAAATGCTGGTGACGAAAAAATGCTGGTGACGAAAAATGACGAAAAAAGCTGGTGACGAAAGCATGCTGGTGACGAAAAATGACGAAAAATGCTGGTGACGAAAAATGACGAAAAATGCTGGTGACGAAAAAATGCTGGTGACGAAAAATGACGAAAAAAGCTGGTGACGAAAAAATGCTGGTGACGAAAAATGACAAAAAAATGCTGGTGACGAAAAATTACGAAAAATGCTGGTGACGAAAACATGCTGGTGACGAAAAATTACGAAAAATGCTGGTGACGAAAAATGACGAACAATGCTGGTGACGAAAAATGACGAAAATGCTGGTGACGAAAAATGACGAAAATGCTGGTGACGAAAAAATGCTGGTGACGAAAAATGACGAAAAATGCTGGTGACGAAAAATGACAAAAAAATGCTGGTGACGAAAAATTACGAAAAATGCTGGTGACGAAAACATGCTGGTGACGAAAAATGCTGGTGACGAAAAATGCTGGTGACGAAAAATGCTGACGAAAAAATGCTGGTGACGAAAAATGCTGACGAAAAAATGCTGGTGACGAAAAATGACAAAAAATGCTGGTGACGAAAAATGACGGTGACGAAAAAATGCTGGTGACGAAAAATGACGAAAAATGCTGGTGACGAAAAATGACAAAAAAATGCTGGTGACGAAAAATTACGAAAAATGCTGGTGACGAAAACATGCTGGTGACGAAAAATGACGAAAAATGCTGGTGACGAAAAAATGCTGGTGACAAAAAAATGCTGGTGACGAAAAATGACGAAAAATGCTGGTGACGAAAAAATGCTGGTGATGAAAAATTACGAAAAAAGCTGGTGACGAAAAAATGCTGGTGACGAAAAATGACGAAAAATGCTGGTGACGAAAAATGACAAAAAAATGCTGGTGACGAAAAATTACGAAAAATGCTGGTGACGAAAAATGCTGGTGACGAAAAATGACGAAAAATGCTGGTGACGAAAAATGACGAACAATGCTGGTGACGAAAAATGACGAAAATGCTGGTGACGAAAAATGACAAACAATGCTGGTGACGAAAAATGACGAAAAATGCTGGTGACGAAAAAATGCTGGTGACAAAAAATGACGAAAAATGCTGGTGACGAAAAAATGCTAGTGACGAAAAATGACGAAAAATGCTGGTGACGAAAAATGCTGGTGACGAAAAAATGTTGGTGACGAAAAATGACGAAAAATGCTGGTGACGAAAAATGACGAAAAATGCTGGTGACGAAAAAATGCTGGTGACGAAAAATGACGAAAAATGCTGGTGACGAAAAAATGCTGGTGACGAAAAAATGCTGGTGACGAAAAATGACGAAAAATGCTGGTGACGAAAAATGACGAAAAATGCTGGTGACGAAAAAATGCTGGTGACGAAAAAATGTTGGTGACGAAAAATGACGAAAAATGCTGGTGACGAAAAATGACGATAAATGCTGGTGACGAAAAATGCTGACGAAAAAATGCTGGTGACGAAAAATGACGAAAAATGCTGGTGACGAAAAATGACGAAAAATGCTGGTGACGAAAAATGACGAAAAATGCTGGTGACGAAAAAATGTTGGTGACGAAAAATGACGAAAAATGCTGGTGACGAAAAATGCTGGTGACGAAAAATGACGAAAAATGCTGGTGACGAAAAAATGCTGGTGACGAAAAATGACGAAAAAAGCTGGTGACGAAAAAATGCTGGTGACGAAAAATGACGAAAAATGACAAAAAAATAATGGTGACGAAAAATTACGAAAAATGCTGGTGACGAAAACATGCTGGTGACGAAAAATGACGAAAAATGCTGGTGACGAAAAATGACAAAAAAATGCTGGTGACGAAAAATTACGAAAAATGCTGGTGACGAAAAATGCTGGTGACGAAAAATGACGAAAAATGCTGGTGACGAAAAATGACGAACAATGCTGGTGACGAAAAATGACGAAAATGCTGGTGACGAAAAATGACAAACAATGCTGGTGACGAAAAATGACGAAAAATGCTGGTGACGAAAAAATGCTGGTGACAAAAAATGACGAAAAATGCTGGTGACGAAAAAATGCTAGTGACGAAAAATGACGAAAAATGCTGGTGACGAAAAATGCTGGTGACGAAAAAATGTTGGTGACGAAAAATGACGAAAAATGCTGGTGACGAAAAATGACGAAAAATGCTGGTGACGAAAAAATGCTGGTGACGAAAAAATGCTGGTGACGAAAAATGACGAAAAATGCTGGTGACGAAAAAATGCTGGTGACGAAAAAATGCTGGTGACGAAAAATGACGAAAAATGCTGGTGACGAAAAATGACGAAAAATGCTGGTGACGAAAAAATGCTGGTGACGAAAAAATGTTGGTGACGAAAAATGACGAAAAATGCTGGTGACGAAAAATGACGATAAATGCTGGTGACGAAAAATGCTGACGAAAAAATGCTGGTGACGAAAAATGACGAAAAATGCTGGTGACGAAAAATGACGAAAAATGCTGGTGACGAAAAATGACGAAAAATGCTGGTGACGAAAAAATGTTGGTGACGAAAAATGACGAAAAATGCTGGTGACGAAAAATGCTGGTGACGAAAAATGACGAAAAATGCTGGTGACGAAAAAATGCTGGTGACAAAAAATGACGAAAAATGCTGGTGACGAAAAATGACGAACAATGCTGGTGACGAAAAATGACGAACAATGCTGGTGACGAAAAATGACGAAAATGCTGGTGACGAAAAATGACAAACAATGCTGGTGACGAAAAATGACGAAAAATGCTGGTGACAAAAAAATGCTGGCGACAAAGAATGACGAAAAATGCTGGTGACGAAAAAATGCTGGTGACGAAAAATGACGAAAAATGCTGGTGATGAAAAAATGTTGGTGACGAAAAATGACGAAAAATGCTGGTGATGAAAAATGACGAAAAATGCTGGTGACGAAAAAATGCTGGTGACGAAAAAATGCTGGTGACGAAAAATGACGAAAAATGCTGGTGACGAAAAATGACGGTGACGAAAACATGCTGGTGACGAAAAATGACGAATAATGCTGGTGACGAAAAATGACGAAAAATGCTGGTGACGAAAAAATGCTGGTGACAAAAAATGACGAAAAATGCTGGTGACGAAAAATGACAAACAATGCTGGTGACGAAAAATGACGAAAAATGCTGGTGACGAAAAAATGCTGGTGACGAAAAATGACGAAAAATGCTGGTGACGAAAAATGACGAAAAATGCTGGTGACGAAAAAATGCTGGTGACGAAAAATGACGAAAAATGCTGGTGACGAAAAAATGCTGGTGACGAAAAATGACGAAAAATGCTGGTGACGAAAAAATGCTGGTGACGAAAAATGACGAAAAATGCTGGTGACGAAAAATGACGAAAAATGCTGGTGACGAAAAAATGCTGGTGACGAAAAATGACGAAAAATGCTGGTGACGAAAAATGACGAAAAATGCTGGTGACGAAAAAATGCTGGTGACGAAAAATGACGAAAAATGCTGGTGACGAAAAATGACGAAAAATGCTGGTGACGAAAAAATGCAGGTGACGAAAAATGACGAAAAATGCTGGTGACGAAAAAATGCTGGTGACGAAAAATGACGAAAAATGCTGACGAAAAAATGCTGGTGACGAAAAATGACGAAAAATGCTGGTGACGATAAAATGCTGGTGACGAAAAATGACGAAAAATGCTGGTGACGAAAAAATGCTGGTGACGAAAAATGACGAAAAATGCTGGTGACGAAAAATGACGAACAATGCTGGTGACGAAAAATGACGAAAAAAGCTGGTGACGAAAAAATGCTGGTGACAAAAAATGACGAAAAATGCTGGTGACGAAAAAATGCTGGTGACGAAAAATGACGAAAAATGCTGGTGACGAAAAATGACGAAAAAAGCTGGTGACGAAAAAATGCTGGTGACAAAAAATGACGAAAAATGCTGGTGACGAAAAAATGCTGGTGACGAAAAATGCTGGTGACGAAAAATGACGAAAAATGCTGGTGACGAAAAAAATGCTGGTGACGAAAAATGACGAAAAATGCTGGTGACGAAAAAATGCTGGTGACGAAAAATGACGAAAAATGCTGGTGACGAAAAATGCTGGTGACGAAAAATGACGAAAAATGCTGGCGACGAAAAAATGCTGGTGACAAAAAATGACGAAAAATGCTGGTGACGAAAAATGCTGGTGACGAAAAATGAAGAAAAATGTATTCAGCGGTGTCAACAAGCGACTGACTAGAGTGGAGTGGGTGCTGCCGTTCCTCCTCCCTATGTAAACACGCCCCACGGCCAGTGTTGCCATGTCAGCTTATTATAAGCGACTTTGGGATTTCTTTTTCTGTAAAGTTGCTTGTAAAAATTGGTGTTTGCGTTTTTTTGGGCTTGTTTCTAAACTTTAGAAGTACACTTTAGAATCTAATGTGTAGATTTGTTCTTATTTAGGCTTGCTTCCAAATGTTTTAATAATTATTGGTTCTGAAATATTTTCATGAAAATGTTTTGTGTGGCTGTGGTGCCACAGAGAGCATTTGTGTTCCCAAAAACACAAATATTCCACATTTTATTGCAAGAGTTTTTGAAATTAGCAGATCCACAACGCGTCGCGATGTGACTGTGAGCTTGATGCATACTCATGTGGCCTACTTTGCTTCTTTTGGGCTTGTTTTCCTAGGCTTCTTTCTCTCGCAATATCTGGCAACACTGCCCATGGAAAATCAGCCTCAGGGCAGAGGATTATTTGAATTGTGCAATGATACATGATGGAATATGATTAAGGATCACTTTGATTATGGTAAACTCACATTTCATATCAAACATTACATAAATGTAACTTTCACAAGCCCCCCCCAATTTTTTTTTTTTTTTTTTAATAATTTTTTTTTTTTTTTTTACATTTTTTTTGGGGGGGCAGTCAGGGCATTTGGGGGGGCATTGCCCCCCCTTGCCTATGCCTAGATCCGGCCCTGCATCTGTCCGTCCGTGTATGTGTCCATCCGTCCGTTTGTGAACAGCTAATCTAGGGCACCGTTGGCTCGATCGAAGCGGAACTGTGCACACACACTCCCTGGATGCCAGAGGAGGACCTCTGCCGCAAATTTTCAGATCGGCCCGTTATAGCGCCACCACGAGGCTTGAGACAATTTGTGTTATATTAATCCTACAGATTTTGTCCAAACATCACGCAAATCGGTACACAGTAGCTCTATATAGTCGTGTGATCAAGACGGATCTGTCAGATTTTTCATATTCCATCCAGGGTGTTTTCAATTAAACCAACATGGTTAAAATGGAATTTGAAGTTACAATGTGTTTGTATAGGAAGGGGGAATGTCTGATAAAATGAATATAAAATGTCTAAATACTAAATCAAGCAACTTAAAAACTGTCATGACCCCCATACATGTTTGAAAGTGAAATATCCCTTTAAGTAATTTTTTTCAGTATTTGTTTTTCTGGATACTTTCACTCCACTACATTTCAAAGACTTTTGACTCCACTACATTTCTAGGAAGGAAGGAAAAAGTACATTATGAATTAACCCCTTAAGCCTGTCAATGCATTGAGAGCTGTATAGTGTAAATATTGTGTAAATATGTAGATAATGTGTTTGTTTTCTTTGATTGATCTCTTTTACCCCTTACCCCTCCCCCCTTCTTCTTCCATTTATTTTTTTCTATGGTATAACAATACGTTGGAACACGAAAATGAATTTCACCCACTTTTTTACTTCTGTAAACCTGTGATGTGACAATAACGCTGATTCTGATTCTGATTCTGAGCTTGTAGATCTGCTATTTTCACTATTATTATTATTATTTTCTACTTTCTGGAAAATCACAACATTTTAATACAGCAATGCATTGATAATGAAAAGAAAATGTAATTTGTACTTTTGAATACTTTTTTAAAAAGCAAGTACTCCATCACTACATTTGACCTGGAGTTGTCCACCACTGCATGTGGGGTTAGATAATATTAAAAATGACATAATATTATGTTAAATTTAGAAGATAAAGATATATTCTGAATGTCAAGTTGTACTGATATCACATTGAGAACATACAGTACAGGCAGACAGTGGATGAAAGCAAGTTAAGATTTTGTGCAACATTTTGGACTACCATGAAACAGAAAAGGCCTCACGGCTGTGATCTTTGGCCTGAACCACAGGTTGGGAGACACTGACACAGGCATTATCACTTCATATAATTATGCTCCATCTGATCTTTAATACACTGACATCTACTACTCGCCTCTACTTGCACTTAAAAATAACAATGAGTAGGCCTATGTGAGAGAGAACAGAGCTTGTGTTGAAATTCAAACTACTACAAACATTTTATGCCCAGTCCTTCACCAAATATGTTCATCAAAGCATTTTTTAAACAGAACCAATGATAAAACACTGCAAAATAGTTGTGAACTATTCCAATTGTGGAATTACTTGCTAGTTTTAAACTCCAAAATGCATTCTTCATTACTTCCTCCTCTTCTTCTTCTTTGGACTTTAATGGCAGTTGGCATCCATAAAACATTGCATTATCGCCCTCTGCTGCACTGCAAGATCGCCACAGTGCAAACTAATCTCAATCCCAACATTGTCCATTCTATCACCCAGACCCAACTGAGTTGGTGTGAATCCTTCCCTCAGTGTACTATCCATCTTCTCCATTAACATCCACAACCTTCAATAACATCCTGGCTTTTGTATTTGAAGACCACAATTAATGACCATTGCAATGAATGCTAGAAATAGTTTTTACCCTATATTCCCATTTCCCTCTGGTGGTTCCTGCTGTACTACTACACTTTCATTGTACCCTTCCAATCTCCCGTTTCAGCATAGGACAGCCCCCTCCTTATTAATATAATCCTGTTCAGCTTCCCCTCCTTAATACTCTGACCCAGCCACCAGGACACTGTGCTGACCTTGCATCGCGTTGCTTGCTTTTCACAACCCTCCTTCCCACATCTTCTGTCTCCTCTACAAACAGAGAAGCAACATGTCCATACTCATAACACCTGAGTGGTACTCTTTCAAAGGGCCTGGCCCTAACATACAGTATATTCTTAAGGAGTCTCCTGGCACTGCCAGTAATTGAACCCAGACCTCCCAGTCACAGGCTGGACACTCTAACCACTAGACCACTGAGCTGATATAAATAAACGAAATAAATATAAATACAACTCGACTAGAAAAGTGTGCTCCTTATGTGTACCGATTTGTGTGAGTTTTGAACCAAATTTGTATGAGTAGTAGCAAAAAAAGAAAAATGGCAGAAAATATAGTCTGGAACAAATATATGGGAAGTTGTGTCCTGATCCAAGGAATCCGTACGACCTACGGTTCAAGAGTTCTAGGCCAAAATGGGAAGTGGGATTTTATAGCGCCACCATAAGGCCAATTTGAAAATAATTGGGTGAAGGTTCTTCCATGGCTTAATGGAAGTTTGCGTGCAAAGTTTCACACCAATCAGCCCAGTGGTGCTGGAGATTAGCTGCTCACGGACACATAGACACACGGACACACACGGGTGGGAGCGAAAACATTGTCTCTCCGGCATTCGGCCATCCGGCTATAAAACAAAAACTTGATGGTCTACATATATTTCCATGTGTAGCTAAGCTTCCATTAGCAAATAATTGTAAAACTAGAAAAGTGCGCTCCTCTGAATCGGAGCGCAGGTCTCCGCCAGGCCGGGTTGCCTACCCAGGACCCACAAACTTTGGCAGTTATAGCCAATTGGAATGGAATCTGACAATACATCTGACTGATACATCTTGATCACATGACTCCAGAGATAATGTGTAACAATTCTATATGGTGAGTTGCATCATGATCCAAGGAATCCAGGGTTCAGGTGTCAAAGGACAAAACGTAAAGCCGGCTGTTATAACGCCACCATGAGGCCGATTTGACAAATGTGGGGTTGATGTTCTTCCTTTGCCTACTGGGAGTGTGCGTGCAATGTTTCACGCTGATAGGTCCAGCGGTGCCGCAGATTAGCTGGTCACAGACACATACACACAGACGGAAAGGGGAAAAAACAGAGACTCCGGCCTACGGCTGTCCGGCCTGGTGGAAATAAAAATTCTCCTTGACTAAGCATACCTCTGCTGACAACAGGGGAACAGGCTCTCCTTGAGAGCATTAAGCTGCGATCGAGAGATGAGTAAATGGCATGGTGGAAGGAGTCGCATAGATTTCCCAAAGCTGTTAAGCCATGCGGCTACAGATAATGATCACACTTTCCTTCTGCTGTCCCCATTGATATTGCCATATTCCCAATTGATATTATCCATCGACGGCTAATAAATATAGGGAAACAGGCAGTTTAAAAACTCAATATGGTCACAGAATATGTCTTATCGTTACGTGTATGCCGGGGGTGTGTAGGTATGTGTACATGTTTACTCAGCACGAGAGCCGGACTCCACAGCAGTGGCGAAGAGCTCCCTCCAGGTCCGATAGCTCTGCACTGCAGGCTTATGGGATGCAACACATGCTTGAACACAGAGAAATAAATATATTTTTGGCAGACATATTTCTACAAGCAGTTGGACATTGGTTGTGAAATGTGTAAACATAGTAGTTACAGTACTTGTGTGCTGCCGGGAGGGAGGAGCAGATGCCCTCTTCTCCTTGACCTGGACCAAAACATATGTCTGCAGTCTGTCCACACGTCATCACATCACAGTACGATGACTCCTGCTGCTGGTTGATTCATACAGTGGTGTGTGGCACCAGCATGTTTCCCAAATGTTAACTGTGTTTTGTCGTTGACCCTTGCTGGCAGAGAGCCCTCCTGGACCCTACGCCCAGATCCTGGATCCTACAGTATAGGTCAAAAGCTCGAGTAGACGTTAAAATGACTTCAGAAGTGTTTTAAAGTGAAATAGCCCAACTTCCTCACCTTTTCTGCAATTTCATTGTGAGATATGTCATTTTGTACATACGATATCAATCGTTTAACATATTGGGGGGGGGGGGGGGGGGGGGGGGGGGGTTGTTGTACAATACACTGAAATGAGATGAGCAGCACTCATTTTTCAGTTTTTTATTGCTTGGTTTTTGGTGGAAGTACATGCTATTGGTTTTCATTCAGAACTGTTATATGGCTCATAGGGTAGAAATAATGAGAGGCTGTGTGGTTAGTGGCTACTCACCACTGTGGCCCATACTTTGCCTGCTGTGCTGTATTTTTAATGAAGAGCCAAAAGGTTCTTGTAGTGATAGATGGAAATTGGGCCCAGCCTGACCCTGGCACTTATCTAATCTGGCACTTTAGCCTCTCTATCTATAGTGTAGGTTCGGGCAAGGATTTCTCATAACAAAACTTCCTATGATATGGAATGGAGTTCCATATTTCATTTATAGTATTTTAAAAGTAATATTAAATGGTCTGCATTTCTATAATACTAATATGCTCTGGGGGGAAATGATTGACACAAGGGCAACTGAGCACAACTGGGCAATTGTCAAAGTGCTACAGCACTTTGTTATTATATAGCCATTATCTGGCTAACCTTGTAATCCTGCTTTTTGAAATGTCATTTTGATGATCTCACTTTTCTACAAACTGTGTTACAAACTCCCCAAGTAGGCCATCAATGCCCATTGTTACTCCCATAACAGTAACACTTTCATATTCAACAAACATAAATTGTACTGTATATAGGCTAGTTATTTCAGGAATAGTTACAGAATAGAATGCACATATTTGTTTTTGACAGTCTTGGGAAGATTATAATGGGTGCCCAATTTATATGGATGCATGCATCATATACAGTAAGTTATGAGCAGCACGCTTATGGATGTGCTATGCATACAGGTGTATCTTTCTGAATCGGACACACTCCCTCCATAGGAAACTAGAAAGGGGAGCTCAGTGGAGTGCAAAGCTCTGCCAGTTTAGGCACACTACACCTAGTTGCACTCGGTGTGTGCCTAACATGCACCTAACTCCCCCCATTGTTGTGTCTGTGTGGTGCATTATGTGATGACATTGATTTGTCATTGAGTGCATGTCTGAAAAGGTATAAGCAATGGGGAGAAAATGTATATTAAAGGAAAGTGATCAAGTGGCATGAAACCGTTATACACTGTAGCTTGTTTTCAAGTTCAAGGTAAAAACTACAGAAGATTAAAAACATGGCAGGCTAGTAAGCAACACAGCTGCAGCTAATTAAAATAATAATGGGTACTTAGATTTAGGTGTGCCCAGAGCCATGGGTGTGCCAATGTGCAAGCATATAGACAGCAGTCAATAGTATTGTCAATGCATATTGACACATTTAAATCTAACATACCCATTATTCATTTGATTAGCTGCAGCTGCGTTTATTGCATCATGGTGTGCTATAAGGTCAGTCTTAATGTTTTTTACCCTGAACTGGAAAACAAACTACAAAATCAGCCTAGGGTTATGTAAATTATATTTGTACAGGACCAGACTGGGAACACAAAATCAGGGTGGGAATGTAACTGATTGTAGCACCCATGTCTGTCCAAATTGGCTAAAATGATAAACGTAGTTAAAGCAGGCAGGTTAAAGCGTGTCAACCAACTGACTATGAAAGCAATAAAAAGTAGACAATTTTGAGAAATTGCAAAACTGTGGTTTCCCCGATGCAAGTCGATTCCCAAGGATTGGAATATGTGTTGAAAAATAGCTTACTACAATATACGGTTCGACGTTTCACATTTGTGGCACCCCCTATGGTCAGAGGTAAAATCCCAAAAGCTGGGTTGTACAACGTGGCCCCTGGTGTGACTATTGTCATAGCAGACGCATGAAAAGTGTTTGTGCCAAATTTGCTGTGGATTGGAGCAACTATGCACCTTGTAAATGTGTGGCCCCTGGGGGCCCCTGACACAGTAAGCTGGGTTGTACAACCTGCCCCTTCTATTCTCACGACAGACCACTGAACAGTGTTTGTGCACAGTTTAGTGCGGATTGGAGCAACAGTGCGCCTCAACAACATGTGGCTTCTGGGGCCCCCGTGGTGTGACTATTCTCGTGGCAGACTGCTGAACAGTTTTTGTACCAAGTTTGGTGCGGATTGGCAACAGTGTTCCTCAACAACGTGTGGTCCCTGGTATGACTACCCACGGTCCATCCACCCAATGTTATTATACTAGAATGGTGCCTGTTGGGCACCGGCCTACTTGAGAACGATGCAAGTTGGAAACGCAAGCCCCACCCAGTTATGCAATACCCATTGTACGCTTTGTCAGACTACCCATTGTACCTGTCTGTCTTTTATGCCCATATATGGAGATTTCTGTATCTGTCCCTGTGTCTGTGTCCCTTTTATGAGCATAATGGAGTTCTGCGTCAGGCATGGCCAATCTATGACACCAGTACTACAATGTGATATTGATCACATTAGGGTACTACTACTCCACACATGGGGATTTGCGGTTTTAGATATATATTTTTTCATACCTGTCTGTCTGTGTCCCTTTTATGCCCATATATGGAAATCTCTATGTGTCTGTCTGTCTGCCTGTGTCCCTTTTATGGTTCAGGACAACCACTTATCCGACCGACTCGACGCCGGGCCCGCACTCCCGCAGGTCCTCGCCAATGCGTGCGGAAAGTTTGAAGAAGTCGGTCCAATAAACGGGCATGCCCATATATGGACAACCTGATCTCCATATATGTCTATATATGTTTATAGTGTATCGGTCGACTTGATGCCGGGCACGGTACTCCCTCATATCATCGCCAACGTGCACAGCGAGTATGAAGTCGGTCAGTACTTGATTTACATGAACTACAGACATACAGACGGAATGGACAGAGATTTTGAGCATTTATAGTAGGCTAGGAAACTCTATTTATTATTATAGGTTTCACAAAAAAAGTGGATCCAACAAAGCTCACCAATATGTAAATAACTACATGTAATGAACATTAACCAACAACATTAACCACAAACATGTAAAACCATACTCTGAACAAAACAAGTATAATTAATATGACAATGAACAATAACTGTGAGTGTGCCCAAATCCTGCCAAGTGAGTTGGCACACCCTGTGACAATACTGTCTGCAAATGTATCTTGTTGCTGGGTTTTAATATAGATACAAATAGCTGTGTCGCCGTGGGTTCAAATATGGCCTGCGCTGTTTTCCTTGTCTCAAATGTGCTGCCCATTGAAAAAAACATTTAAGAAAGAAGGATCTCTTTACAAATTGTATTGTGTTTTCTCATGTCTGGAACAATTCAACTAAAAAAATAGATGGATGGAAGTAATTCAAGATGTATTTTAAGAACATCTGTGCTGAAGGGCATTCTTCAAATCTTAGCAGGTGTGCACGGTTGAACATTAATTTGGGGTAGAACGCTTGCTTAAAACCGCCAGCCTCTTACCTCCTTCAGTATGTAGAGTCAGAGAACTTAGGGAGCGCTTGATTTATTTTTAGCTCTGCCACAGGCAGCAGGTGCACTCTTACGTGCTTATGGCATAAATATAAATGACAGATAATTACTTTTGTGACAATGTGCCAATTGAATTAGCGCTAGGAAAACAACATAACAGACATTTGTTATGCTCCGGCGAGCAATAACACACCAATCATAATCAACGGCTGGGAATGCACACAGAAATCTGCATGGGAAGCTAACGCAATTCAATTCCCCATCCCAACTTTCTTCCCGCTAATCAGATCAAAGTCAGATAATGGTATTAGAGAGTGAGAAAGCAGGTTGTTTGTGTTGGCTAAATGAGGATCCTTCAGGAAGAGAAGCACAGTAAGAATGGTAAAGACAGTTTTCTGCATGTTTTCTGCATGTGCTGCACGTTCAGTCTCATGATGTGTACCAAGGCAGTTTAATGAATGGTCAGCCAGTCTTCACAGTGATATAATAAACACCTATGTAACATCATTGAATACAATATATAAAAACAAATAATAATAATAATAATAATAATAATAATAATAATAATAAAACATGTATTTAAAATCTGTAGGACTCTTGCAGTCCTCTCTATATCTTCCTGCTTGTGTAATGAAAATAATAGTTTATAGAAGATAAACAAACAGTTAAAAAAAAAACAAAGAAAAAAAACAAGACATCCAAGTCAGTAGAATTGCTTCCTGCAGCATATTCCAGCACATGCCCCAAGCCATGCCATCGGCAAACAATCTGTCTGCTGTCCTCAGCCATTAAAGACGAATGACTCCATCTGAAACGCCCTACATTACTCCCATGGTCAGATTAAGTGGTTTACAGGCCTGAAGTGGCACGGAGAATCCTCTAAACTCCACTGGGCAAGCTAATCTCTTCAGAACAGTTTCTGTCACTTGGAAATTATGTGATTTTTAGTTTCTTCATTCTAAAGTCATTTGGAGGGTCACAATGTGTTACTGTACTGTCGTTTGGAGAGAAACCACTATAAATTGTGGCTTTAAACATTGTAAATCACCATGACATTATCATTTACAGGAACTGTTTCACTTTAAAATACTATAATATAATTTATGGAAATTGACAGAAAGTCAGTGAATGATCACAATAAAGGTAATGCAGCTGCATGCCTTATTTCAATTATAACTGCATTAATAGTTTCATACCTCAGGATAGCATGATTGTTTCTGATACCTAAGATATCTGATACCAACACACTGGCCAGTCACTTTCTTAAAATTCTTACCCACAGAGGAAATGGGGCAGTGTTTTTTGCAAGGTCCATTGCCACCTGCCATTAGGGATTCCTTGGGCTCCCTTTCAGGGGACCGCTGTCTGGCAGACAGATGTTTTTTTTTCCTCTCCATTGATTGAGGGTTCTAGGATTGTTTCCGTAGGAGGGCTATGCCTTTCAGGGCCCTAATTTGCCCTCCTCTCCCCAGCACAAAGCTGTGTGTTCCCCTGTGTCAGAAATAGTCCCTAAACACAGCAGGGAGCAGCTGTGAACCATATACTTCCTTCTGCTCACTTCTTTCCTCTGCCAACAGTCCTCTTTTCCCATCAATATTTTGAAAATAAATCTTTGGCGCAAGGGTGATTGCTGGGAAGCAGCGTAAAATAGACACTGCAGCCTGATGCCTCAAGAACTCTCCAGACCCTTGTCAATTTTCAAACTTAATCGTATGCGTTGATTACATTTTAAAAAGGCACGCTTAAGCGAAATCCTGTTAAATGCAATTTATGCTTATTAAAGATGCCATTTCACAAGGATTAATTATCGGGGCCAATTATTTAGAACTGTATCATCTGAAAGGTTAGCTATAGGTGACGAGGGAGAGGAAACAGGCCTAGAGCAATGTTGCCCGGGCGAGCCTCTGCATGCTAATGTGTGCTGAAAATGAACTGGCCAGCAGAGCAAATTGCCTTGACCTGGATCACACACATTGAGAGCAGAGAGGCAGAGGGGGACAGGGAGAATATTTAACCCATTCTTTGCCCAGGTGATGAGGCTGTGGGAAAGAGGAACTGGTGACATGGCCCAATTCCAGCAAACTAACACAAACCTGACAACAGCATTTGGACATTTTTGCTGACATTGTCAGGGACATAAGGACGTTCCTATTCTTTTAATGTTTTTATTTTTTATCGACTGTTCTCCCAGAAAGTGGAGGACTGTATGTGTGAGATACAAGCTCTCAATATAGGAACAAGAGGCGTGACCTTATTTATCAGGACGGCTTGTCCTCGTGTTATGGAGATTTTGTCTGAAGCTAAGACCCCAGAAGCCCATGGGAGTACACAGTGAAATAAACAAACAAACAAAGTAGCGAGCAGGTTCCAATCAATAACCTGACCAATGCACCAGCAGAACAGTCTTTCTTTAAAGCCCGTTTGAGCTGCGGAGGACTAAAACAAACAGGGTTGGTGAAAAGGCCGCCAACCCCCGGCGGGGCCAACCTGTCCATTGATTATGGTGATGGCATTTTACAGGACTCCTGGGCTGCTCAGATAGAGGGGAGCTAGACCAATGTCAACAGTGAGGAACAGTGATTCCAGAGTTTAACAAGAGTCTAAAAGCCCCACTAGCAGCCACTATAGGCCTTCTTGCTCCTTACATCACATGTAACCTAAGTGGCTTGAACCTAGACCGTCAGACATCCTTAGATCCCCACACTCTCGCTAACAGGGCAAAAAACCCAACCCTGCTGAGTTTTTCTTTTCTTTTCTTTTTTAATGTCCTTTTATCATTTCTCTTTTCTCCCAATTTAATCATTTGCCACTTCCCCCCGTGTACTGCTGTCTCTGTTGCTTCCCACCCCACTGCTGGTCTGGGTAGGGGTGTGGACAACCACATGCCTCCTCCAATTAAGTCGCCATTTTCACCTGACAGCGAGGAGTTTCACAGAGAAAGCGCAACGCACACAGGGGTTCACGCTATCTCCTCTAGTTCCCCTCTCCACTGAACAGGCAAGCCCACTAACCAGTAGGGGTTGCTAGTCAGTACCCAGCCAAGCCATAGGCACCACTGCTGGGAATTTAACCCGTACCTCTGCAGTGGTGGGTCCCCAATACACTGCATTTAGGAAATATGTGGAAAGACTGTACCCCAAGGTTATGAATATACTTAAATGGTGATGGCTTTTTCAAATTGTTGATGATGACGCTTAATGCAGAAGCCAGGCTCAACTCCTAGCAATTATAAATGGCCACCCACGGGAAGCATTAGTATGAAGGGCAAAGACATCAGTCACTTCAAGTGAAAAGTAGTAAATTAGGGAAAAGCTCCAAATGGAGCCCAAATGGAAACCTCAGTTGGACGGGTGTATAAGAGCTGCTGGGGCATGCTAAAGCTCTGAATTCAACTTCTCTGCTCTTTTGAGTCTCTCTCTCTTTTTCTCTGTGTGTTTTTCTCTCTCTCGCTCTCTCCCCGGACTGGTGTGGCGCGGCTGCAGCATCTGCATAATACATCCTGTGGCATTTGCTACGGCTGGCTGTGGCGAGGGATGAAGGGAGCGGGCGCCTGCCAGTCATCCGGCGCACAGCGTGACATTTGTTCCTCTTCAGTTGTCATGGGGACCCGCTGATGTATTCACTCTGCCGTTTTATCGAGGGCTTGTTTGGAGGGGCGTGACACTGCAAATCCAACCCTTAAAACGTTCCCGTATAACCTTCTCCCTCTCTCTCTCTCTCTTTTCTCTACCTCTCTCTTCTTCTTTCTCCTGTTCCGTCTCTCCTCACTTTCTCACTCTCTCTCTCCCCGAGTGACCGTTCCGCTCCTGTGAATTTACTACTTTCACGCCCCTTATTGTCTAATTCATCCTGCACCTGTGTCTCAGCTACGGCGGTGCTGCAGTACTCCTCCTTCCAGCTATATGGAACCTCAGCAGCACTGACTTTACCCACAATGCTCTATGGGCCACCTCTAACCCCCGCCCGCCACACATGCAGGCATACACACTCTCTCACTCACTCACACAATCACACACACAGCCGCACGCACGCACACACAGACACACACACAGAGTAGCAAACGCACGCACGCACACACGGAGTAGCAAACGCACACACACACACACACACACACACACACACACACACACACACACACACACACACACACACACACACACACACACACACACACACACACACACACACACACACACACACACACACACACACACACACACACACTGCAGATTCACACCTGCTCAACAAATCCCACAGAAATGTCATTTCTCTTTCTTTCTCTCACAGGTCAATCTTTTTTAAAGGGTACCTAGACAGTATATGTGCCAGCACATCATAGTCTCGCCAACTAAATTTCACTCTATTGTACCAAGATCGTCTGCCGTTGATACAGCCCTTGCTGGAAGCTAAGAATCTTTTTGAAGTGTGCTTTTGTAGGCAAGATTTTTCTTCTTTATTTAACTTTCTTTCTTGAAACAGTGGGCCTGGCAGCTGATCATAGAATGGAAATGCAATTGCAGGTTTAAAGGGAAGAAAAGAGGAGTACCACTCACGCAGTTTGCTATTTGTGAATATCTGTAATCATCCCCTAGAACTTGAGAAAGGAGGGCAGAAACGTAAGAGCCAAACCTGTGCATCCGGTGAGGGTACACACTTCAGCTGTTCTGAACATCAATCAGGGATGATGATGGAAATATCCACTCTTTTAAATTCCAAGCAAACTTTCTATTCAAGTAGTTCAGTTCTTTTCAGTAGGAAAATTGACCCTTATTGCAAGATGATAATCATCTTCACTGAATGAAACAGTTGAACCACTCATCCTTTTCAATCTGTTTTTGATGTGTTGTTCTTTGGATTTTCTGGCTAGGGCAAAGAGAATGTAATGTTCAAGAAGAGACTGAATTGTTTCAGCATGTATAAATGCCAAATTCAAAAGCTGAAATTTGTTCCCCTAAAATCAACAAAGACATTTGGCAATCTGTTCTAATTGCAATTCTGTTGTAATTACAGTTACAAACATCAAGCATGCATTGTAGTGGTTCATATTAATGCATTTCACTAAATGGGTCAATGCTACTGTGGTCCTTCTACAAGAAGTCGTTCCAAGTACATCTTTGCTCCACTAAATCAAATAAGTAAAAGCCACTAACTCTGTCTACTT